>NW_026606074.1:3007500-3432500 GCF_029834395.1 Sorex fumeus | reverse complement strand
GTCTCTGAGGAAGGGATTATTTCCCCAAAGGATCAGGGCCCGTGATGATTAACCCCAGGACTGGGCCTTCAGGGTGCTAAGTGGCACCAAGAAGAAGGAGTCCCGCAGGCTGCACCTGCCTCTAGACGTGGGCCTCTCAGAGGGGGTAGAAGGGCACGGTTGGGTGCTGCGGGGTAAGGATGAGGACGAGCGATGGTGGGCGCTTCTCCCGACCCACTCTGCCTGCAGAGCTAGGGGTGATTTTCCTCCCAGACTCCTTTGCGGCTGAGGCTAGCCATGTGGCCCGGTTGCAGCCACTCCGTTCTCGGGGAAAGCAGGGCTTTCTGGAAGCTTTTCAAAGAGACAGCCCCTGGCGTAACTGGCGTAAGACAGTTACATTTTCCTTTAAAAAAAAATTAGGAAAGGAGCCTGAGAGCTAATGAGGAGCAAATCACTGGCCTTGCACACGGCTGACCCCGATTCGATCCCCAGCAACACATACTGTCCCTAAAGCATGTCCAGGAGGGACCCCTGAGCACAGAGCCAGGAGTAAGCCCTGAGCACGGCTGGATGTGACCCAAAGAAACACCAGTACAAAATAGTCCAAATGAGGGGCTGGAGCGATAGCACAGCAGGTAGGACGTTTGCCTTGCACACGGCCGATCTGGGTTTGATCCCTGGCATCCAATATGGTCCCCCAAGCACCACCAGGAGCAATTCCTGAGTGCCTGAGCCAGGAGTGACCCCTGAGCATTGCTGGGTGTGACCCAAAAAGCAAAAAAAAAAAAAAAAAAAAAAAGTCCAAATGACACACACAAAGCTACCAATCCCTGCCCCAGCTTCCACTCTGTCCTCCTTTCTTTTTTTTTTTCCGGTTGCTTTTTGAGTCAGACCCGGCAATGCTCAGGGGTTCCTCTTGGCTCTGCACTCAGGAATGACACCTGGTGGTGCTCAGGGGACCATTATGGGATGCTGGGAATCGAACCCGTGTCGGCCACGTGCAAGGCAAACACCCTCCCTGCTGTGCTATCACTCCCGCCCCCGTCCTCCTCTTGGGATTTGATTTTCTTTTTTTTTGGTTTTCTGGTTCAGGGGCCACACGAGGTGGTATTCAGAGGCCATTCCAAGCTCCGTGCTCATGAATGACCCCCTAGCAGTGCTCAGGGGACCATCTCCTCCCTGGTGGACTCTGGGGACCGAGCATGCAAGGGCGGCGCCTTCCTCCTGGTCCCGAGCTTGAGAGCAGCTCCGGGCCTAGCAGAGGGACCCACAGCCACCTCCTTCATCTGCGTCACGGTTTCCCACAGGCCCAGGTGCCATGCTTCACCCGGCGACCCCACTCCACCCCTGAGCCCTCGGCAGCAACCCCGCCCCACCGTGTGCACGCGGCATTCCAGGAACACGTGCAAGACTTTCTCCAGGCCAGATATTCATAAGTGGATTGCTGGGTCAGAGGCTACGCACATTTTTTGTTTAATTTTTATGTCCTTTTAAAAGTTTAATAGATCCTGAAAAATCTCCCTCCAAAGAGGACTTACAAATTTATAGTCTGCTGGGCTACAACTGAGAATTCCCCACACTCTCGCCAGCGTCCCCCTCCCCGCAGCCCGCCCCGCCCCTCAGACCTAAGGGTGAGAGAAGGCTCCTGGCGGCTCCCTTACTAAGGTGAGCTAAAGGCATCAGCTCTGCTGCCTCTTCCTGCCCCAGACCTCAAGGCGGGCGGTGGGGCGTGGGGCGGTGTCTCTGACCCCAGCAGCTCAGTGGGTTCACGGCAAGGAAGCCACATCCCCGAGGGGGCGGGAGTGGAGCCCACGTGGGGGTGCGCAGGACTCCTAAGGCCTGTGGGTCAGTCAGTGGGGCAGGAGACAGTGCACGGGAGAAGGGCCGGCCGGGAGTTTCAGTCGGGGTCAGCAGCTGTCACCAGCCACGTTCATGTCATTCTCGCCGCGTGCCTCTGGGACTGTGGTCGTGTCCTCCAGGAGCCCCCTTCCAGGGTCCCTGCCCGTGGCCTACCCCAACACCCCAGTGTGTAGGCGGGACCCGGGGACTTGCAGCCAATGAGTGGAAGCCCAGGGCTGTCTGTCACTCCATGTGGCCTCTGATAAAGCCACTGTCCCGTCAGGCAGGAGAGACTCACGGGACGGGGAGCTGAGGGTCTCCTCCTGCCATCATCCAGTGAGCCCCCAGAGAACTGAAACCTGACACCGCACCCCCCCTACACACACACACACACACACACACACACACACACACACACACCCCTTCCTGTCCAGGTGTCAGAGACCCTGAGCCAGCCAACTCTCTGGGAAGAGCAGGCCGGACTTCACACAAGGCGGGCGCAGGTATTAGGCTTTTTGGTTTTATCACACCCCTCTCCCCGCCACCCCCCCCCCCAAGTGTGTGCAAGCAGTTTGGAAGTTTACCTCGTTGATGTGGCTGACCCAGGTTGGATCCCAGGCACCCCATATGCCCCCCAAGAAGCTTCACCAGGAGCGATCCTTGAGCACAGAGACAGAAGTAAGCCCTGAGCACTGCCAACAAAACAAAACACAAATATAGCAGGGGCTATGCGGTGGGGGGTGTCACGGTGAGAATCTGCTGTGTGAAATGCCCCTGGGCCCGGAAGGGTGGTCTTGCCGAGGCCACTGGGCTGCTGGTCCCCACCTGCTTAGCTAGGTGGGGGAGGGGGTGTGACGATGGGGTGTGAGAGCAGGGGCTGAAGACCCATCCGCCTTTCAAATTCTTCAGCTTGTCGGTTACTTCCTCCGAACTTTCTTGGATGCCCCGAGAAAATGAGAGCCTCACCCCCACCTATATAGAGGCTGTCGGCGAGGGCGCAGACCACTGGCACCCCGCCACACTTGCAGCCAGTAGGCCAAGATACTTCCTGTGCAGGGGGGTTGGCATGGCACCCGGCGATGCCCAGACTGGTGCTGGCTCTGGGCTGGGGAGGGAATGGTGCTGGTGGCTCTTACCCTCGAGACCGTCTCTCTCCTCCTCTCCTCGAGCCACTCTCCTCCCCAAGGCTCTGCACCCACCCCGCGAGAAAGGCCTGGAATTGGGGGCAGGGCAGTGCCAGCACCCCTGAGCTCAGACAGAGAGAGAAGGGAAGACCCTTCCGGTGCTCCCCACGGAAACAGAAAGGAAGTGCAAAGGAGGCCGGGAAGGGGAGCCTGGGCAAAACCCAGAGGATGGTGCAAAGTGGCTTCGAGGCAGAAGCCCAGATGGAAGGCGTGGGGGTGGCGGTGGGCATAGCCGGAAGCCATGCTGTGGAGGAAGAAGGGGAGGGGGCTGGTGTTGCCCGTCCCATGCCCTCAGTCACCTTCACAAGTCGCTAGAGGCGGAAGCAGGAAGCCTGCCGGGTTTCCAGGGGCCTGTCTGGGACACTTTGCTTTTCTTTTCTGTTTCCCCCCCAAAGACACACTCTCTCCCAAACCACAAACCTGCACCTGTCTCCCTTGATCTCAGCCCCCCGCCCCCAAATGCTGTTTTCGATTAGTGGGTGGCTCCTCTAAGCCCGAGTGCAGGCCAGTGGCCAAGAGCTGGACTGTGGCCTCCCTTCCGCTACTCGCCGGACTGAGAAACGGAGCCAGGGACGGAGCGCACCTCCGCCCCCCGCTGATCCCCACCTTGCCGTAGATATTTTCTGTGTGTGTGTGTGTGTTTCTTTTTTTTCTTTTCATTTTTGTCTCTGGGAAACATTCGAACTTTTCCTCCAGTGCAGGCCCAACAACTCCTTTGAAATCGGAGCGAGCAACAGCCTGGGCCAGTCCTGGCCACGGCCCAGCCAGCCAGTCTGAGGATGGCCCCGAGACGGCTTGGGTTTCAGCGCTGGCCAAAGCCCGCTTCTGTCTGCCTCCCCCCGCCCTGCCCGGGGAGGGGCGCCGTCTAGACAGTCCACACCATAGATTATTTCCATTCCAGCTCAGTGCCTTCCTCCACCTGCTGCTCTGCCGAGGAGGACCCCTGGAGGGCCCTTTCTCAGGCCCTTCCACAAAGATCCCGCAGTTCTACGCCTCCGGGGACACCGGAGGGAGGAGGGGGGTGGTCTTTTCGATCCTCCTTCAGGGAAGAAGTAAGTGATGGGGCTGGAACGTAGTACAGCGGGGGAGGGCGTCTGCCTCGCATGCCGCCGCCCTGGCTTCAACCCTCAGCACCCCATGTGGTCCCCAAGCACTGCCAGGAGTCATTCCTGAGTGCAGAGACAGGAGTCACTCCTGAGCATCGCCAGATGGGACCCCAAAACAAAAAAACAAGTGATCTTGGGAGACCTTCCTACCTTCCCAGAAGCTCTGAAAACAAAGCTGCTTCGACGTAAAGGAGGCTTGCTTTCCTGGGTTCACCGGATCCAGCGGTGCCGTCAACCCCCTTCCCCGAGACGGGCATCTGGGCCCCGAAGTGGAAGGGGCAGAAGTCCCCGGCATGGGACTGAAGCGGAGGGCTGTCAAGGGCAAGTGTGGCACAGAGCACCCCCCTCTCCAGCCCCCAATAAACAAGGCAACAGGATGTCTGGTGGAACTTGAACTGTAAATCCAACTCATTTCTTCCCCTAGGGAAAAGATTAAAAAAAAATCCCCCACTCCCCCTCTTTCCTTCCCTGTTGGCAGGAGTATGGCAGAGCCGGGGGTGGCCCACCAGCCTCGGTGCTTGCTGGGGGTGGCACCCCTCTCGCTGGATGAAAGAGGCAGGGGGGCCAGCAAGTGCTCGAAGCACTAGGGACCCCCAAACAGCAGAGCAGCCAGGATCACCCTGTATGCATGTGGTGGCACTGGGGACCGAACTCATGACCTTATGTTCGAAAAGCAGCGTCTCAAGCCTCAGTGCTATTCCGTGGGCCCCTGAAGTCCCATTTTATTATTTATTTATTTATTTATTGCTTTTTGGGTCACACCCGGCGATGCTCAGGGGTTCCTCCTGGCCCTGCACTCAGGAATTATTCTTGGAGATGCTCAGGGGACCATATGGGATGCTGGGAATCGAACCTGGGTCGGTCGCGTGCAAGGCAAATGCCCTACCCGCTGTGCTATCTTTCCAGCCCCTGAAGTCCCATTTTAACCGCGCACACTGTGTTTTATCCCACAGCAGATCATGCTCAACACCCGTGTAGACCGGAGGACGAGCCTCACAGCCGTGGCCCCTGGGGCAACCTCTCGCTCTCTCTTCTTGGAAGGACTCCACATTGCAGCCCGGGAGTGGGGGAGGGAGAGGGGTTCTGAGCCCCCAGCACGGCTCTGCCCCTGGAATCCCCCTCTCTGCAAGCACCGTCAGGCCAGGGGAGGGAAGCAGGGACAAACCATGGTCTTTGAAAAAAGAGATCAGAGCATAGACAGACAGAGGGAAGACCAGGTGGAGACATAAGATGCCACGAAGTCCAAGAAAGGTGGCAGGAGAGGCAAAGACCGCTGACACTGAGCGCGGCCTCTGGCTTCTGCCCCCGGGGACTGGGGGCTCCCGCCGTGGAAGCAGCCCCAGGCGGTGGTTCCAAGCAGTGGGCACTGCTCTCTGGGCAACTCCAGCCCAGCCTTGAGATCTCCGCGTGGAAAGTCTGTTTCCTGCGACCATCCGGTAGAAATCCCAGAGCCGAGCCCCTCTGGTCCCAATCCCTGCGGCCGGGGGACACAGGGACACCCCTCTCTCCACGCAGACCAACACCGCCGGGCAGGAGCTCCAGGCGAAAGGGGGCACACTGGGCAGAGTGGGCCATGGGCGCCAGAGGCTGGAGCGGCAGTGTCCACTGGGCAGCCCTCAGAGTCCCTCCTTCCCTTGGCCCCTCTCAAGACAGCCCCACCCCTGCCGACCCTGACCCTGTCCACTGCCCCTTCCTCTACCTCCTGAGCCCCATCGCCATCCCGTACTCTGGGCGGGGGTGGGGGGGAGGGAGCTGCCCTCACACCTCCCTGCCCGAGCAGGGGCAGGGCTCTCTGTGCCCGAGTGAGTGGGGTCGCTTCCTGGCTTTTCCGTTCTCTCAGGACCTGGTTCCTCGGGGAGGCTGGGGGGAAGGAGTGACCCATGAGCAGCACTTCCGGACAGACAGTGGGCCTTGCAGGAGGGTCTCCTTGGGGTGGGGGTTTTCCTCTGTGTGCAACCCCACCCCCGAGGTGATCTATGAGCCCACCCCCACACCCCGAGTCTGAGCTCTCCTCTGCAGGAGACCTCCCCCACCCATCACACCGGCCCCCTGGGCAGGCCGCCCCAGACACGCACGGGGCTCTCCTGCACCCCAGATGGACAAGGGCGTCGGCAGGGAACACAAAGACCTTCCTCCTCCCCTGTCCCTGCTGGCCCCCTCCTCGGGCCAGCCCTTCCAGGTCTTTTTCCTCCCACTGACCTGCCTCCCACTTCCTCCAGCTCAAGTTCAAGTCCACCAGGAAAACACAAAGAACTTCCATGGGATAAATCACCCTGTTACTAATCGGGCCGACCCGGCCCAGCCCCGCTGGCCCCGCCACCCACCGCTATTTTCCCTACGAAAAGGAAAACTCACCGCCGGGCAGTGAGCGGGCTGAACCCCAGGAAGGGCGCGTCCCAGCCAGACGCGACTGGGAAGTGGAAAAATACGCCGGACCGGGTGAGTCAGGGGTCGGTCACTACGGTGGCCAACGGGCTTCGTTTCGTCTCTGCCGACCCCCTTCCTTTGCCCGAGATCGGACACCCAGGAGGGCCACGCAGGTTCTTGACTACAAACCCCCTCACCACGGGACGGGACGGGGCAGAGGCACCGGAACAGCGCCCCCTGGAGGAAGTCAAGGGGGCGCTCGGGACACGTCGCGTGTTTTCCAACCGCGGGGAGCGTGTTCAGATGTCAGCAGAGACATTTTTTACTGGAACCCGGTACTGCAGGAGGGATGTTTCAGGGCACTGCAGGAACACGGGGCGCCCAGACCAAGTAAGTGATGTGCCAGGGGGCTCAGACGACACAAATAAGGGGGACGGGGTGTGGGGCAGCGATGAGGTGGGAGGCAGGTGAGGAGCAGAGCGAGCAGCGGGCAGGGGGCCTTGGCCTTGGCCGCAGACTGGCCTCAAGTGCAGCAGAACGAGACAGGTGGGGCGGCGACCGTGTCTGTGTCCCTTCTCCTGCCCCCCAAGAGCCACTTCCCCAGCTCTGCAGTGGGGAGACGGTCACCGTCTCTCGGGATGACGGGCGGGGGGAGGCAACAGGACCGCAGTCCCCCGCTCAGCCGAGGTGACCCACTGCACGGACAGACAGCACAGACCATCGGTCCCGCTTGAAGGTGAGAGCCCCAGTTGGCGTTTCTCCCGCTGTGCAGTGAGAACTGTCCTAGGCGATGGCTGCTGCCACCAGATCACACACCCAGTGCCTGGCTGACAAGCAGGGCTCAACCTGAAGGTGGTGACCGTGGAGGGGGTCACAGCAGACAGGGAGGGGACCACCGGCAGGCACCGGCAGGAACCACCCTTTCGGGCGGTGGGTCCAGTTCCGGAGAGGCCAGGAAGGCACTTGACCTGCCCACACCCAGGCCCCATCCCACCATCCTGCTGTCCCCAGCGACCCCTCCTGTGGGGCTAGCTCTAAGCCAGGCTCCAGGGGCGGGTGGAACCAGACTGCCTCACAGGGGGCAAACGGGCTTCAGGGTCCGTAAGCCAGATGCAGGACTTTCACCACGCCATGAGGCCATGGCTACACCCACGCTCTAGAAATATGTGCTGGTGACATTGTTTAAGCACCTGGATCCAGCTATACCTGAGGCTGGACATGTAAAGAACTCATTATCCGCCCCCCTCCCATTATAAGAGCCCCCTCTCCCCTCTGCCCCGCAAGCCCTGCCAACCGCACCTTCCCAAATCCTTCTTTTTCTCTGAATGCTTTGGATTGGGTTTTCTGACACTTGCTTGCAACCAAGAATCTCAACACACACATGTCTCGAGGGCCAGTTCAGCAAATGCCCGGGGGGATTGCTGAATTAATGAGCTGGCAGCGCCCTGGCCCTGGAGCCACGTGCTGTTTCCCTCCCTCCTGGGGTACGGTCAGAGGCTTGGCAAGGCCCCCGCAGACTGGTCAAGCTTTCCAGAGAGGCAGTGGTCTGCAGTCAGAGTCACTTTTGCCCCCTGCAGAGGACACCACGTGTGCGGAGACGCTCTGGGGTGCCCCGGGGGGGGGGGGGGGGAGGAATTCTGTCCTGGTACTTGGGGCTCCGAGGGAGGCGGGCTCTGAGACGGGCCGAGACGCCCCTGGGAGCAATAGCTTCCACCATGCCATGGGCTCACATACCCCCCAGCAACAGCAAAGGCAAGAACAAGGCTAGCCGGGAGCGTGGCACTGACTGCCCCACAGAACCGATTCACCTGCTTTTTTTCTTTTTTTGCTTTTTGGGTCACACCTGGCGATGCACAGGGGTCACTCCTGGATCTGCACTCAGGAGTTACTCCTGGCGGTGCTCAGGGGACCATATGGGATGCTGGGAGTCGAACCCGGGTTGGCCGCGTGCTAGGCAAACGCCCTACCCGCTGTGCTATCGCTCCAGCCCCTCACCTCACTTGCTTTTAACAAGAAGAAGTAGCTTCACACGGCAGCCCCATACCACTGTTTTGAGAGCAGGCAGGCGGGGCCACACCTGTGGTGCTCAGGACTCACTCGGGGATCACTCGCTCCTGGTGCTGGCCAGTGCCTCCCCCCTCTACCATCTTCCTATATTTGCAAACTATCCAGGAGATGCGCCTTCCGGGCGGTAAGTGGGACTGAAGGTGAGCGCAGAGAAGCCATCCTGAGAGGCCCTTGCGGGCCTGCAGCCTCGTGCCCTTGAGTCACGGCCGGCAGCTCTGACCAGTGGTCTGCCGGGGTCCTTTCTCACTTCCGACCCTTACGGACTCCTCCGGGGAAGGCTCAGTTCCCGGGGACAGGCACACACTTTGCTGGGCCCAGGAGGGGCTGGCTTGGCCGCAGCAGGCCCGCGGGGCAGAAAGCATAGACTGAGGCTGACCCTCTCCACCCATGGGTGAACACACACACTGGCATCTACTATGCCCGATGGCAGGAGGGGAAACTGAGACGCAGGAGGATGTGGTCAGTGGCATTCACAGGACTTGGGGAATCGGTCACTTCCCACCCTCTGTGCTTCCCGACAGGGAGGAGGAAAGATTCGGTTGGGGTCTCTGAGGCCCAGCGCTGAGCTCAGCCCCGAAGGCCTGCTGTTGCTGCACTTTTGACGCAGGCAAAGAAATACAGGTTACATGGCCACGGGGCACCCCGGGGCATTTTGGTCACCAGTGGCCCACCACCTGTACCATCTGGATTCGGCAGGGCCCACCTGGGTCTGATTCCATGCACATGGTTATGACATAGGACAAAGTCACTTCACTGTGCATTTCCCCGGAGCATCTCACCTCTGTCCCCGTTGATGACATAGGCAACAGAGGACAAGGCCACAAGTAGGAGCCACCTGGGATGGCTCTGATGGCCTGGTGGGAGTGGACTCCTAGGAGAAGTGGCTGCCAGGGCAGAGGGTACGACACGTGCAAAGGCCCTGTGGCAGAAACCCAGAGGAGAAAGGAAAGGAGGCAGCTGGCCGGGGAGTCACCTCGGGGTAACAGGCAGGGCGGAGGGTGGGCGGACCACACCCAGACTCAAACTTGACAGAATTGGCGTCCAGGGGAAGAGGACTCAGGAGAACAGTGGCCTGGCCTGACGGGGTCCGGTCTCCAGACAGCCCTGCCCACCAGGTGGTTCAGGCAAGACAAACAGGAACCCAACCGTGCTAGTCACACACAACAGGAGAGGCCAAGACGTATCGTATCCAGCCGCCCCTGGGCCAGGCTCCGGAGGGTCAGTGTCCAGCCCACACACTGTGCTAGGGCGAGGGGCCTGGCGGTCCTCGCCTCTCCCAGGCAGCTGCTCGACCCAGGAGGGGGCTGGGGGTTGGGGGGCTTGCGGGGGGCGTGGGGGGAGCAGGAGCCGGCTGTGAGAGGCTGACTCGCTCCCAGCATGCCTCGCAAACCTCGCCCGCTTCTGCCCCGGCTCCTCCGTCACACATGCTTTCGGATGTGTTTTGAAAAATATTCCATATGCTAATGGAATGTCACCATCTGCCAAAGAAGCCAGAGCCCAGGTTTTTAAAGGAAAAACTATTACAGGAGTGAGGTATTCACCGAGGGGCCCTTAAGAGCCCCGACGTGGCTGACCCCGGGCTGACCCGGGCCGCCTCAAGTTACCGACATGAAAAGGGAGCGAGCCAAGCTGAGGCCAATTAACTTCTCGCTCTTTCGCTCCCTCTGCTCGCCAACTCCCCCCCGACCCCCCCAGCAACCGCCCCCTACACCCCCTTTTCTCGGAGACATGATGAAATTTCCTGAAGCGAAAACTCGGCAGCCCGGGTCCATAAAACGTGCTGGCCTGGGGTGGAGACGCCCATGGCCCCTTTATCTCATTCCCTGGGCGCGGACCCAGAACCCCCCCCCCAGCCTGTTTGCGCAGATGGGCCGTGGGGCGCGCGCCCAAGGACGAGTGTACGGGGAGGGGGGCGGGAGTGGCAGCCCGTGCCATCCCGGGGGGGCCTGGAGCAGCGCAAGGCGGGACACGGTGCCAGCCCAGGGCCCCGGCCTGCACCCCCTCCACCAAGTGTGCACACGGGAGGCTTGTGTTCCGGCGCTGCTGGACCCCTGAGGTCTCCGGCCTCCTACCTCTCTGCAGCTCCTCTGCGCCTGGGCACCCTGGGCACCCTGGGCAGTGGGGCTCGGTCGCCTGGCCTCGGCTCCTGCAGGGGGACGGAATCCTCAGACCCCCTCTCCTTGGTACTGCAGGGACGACTACCCGCTGCGCCCCCCTTCCTGCTCACCAGGCCTGGGGCTTCTCACCTCCACGTTCTCCTTCTCCACTGGGGTCCAGCTTGCTCGCTGCTTCCTGATCCTTATCCACATGCGGTGGGGGGTGCCCAGGCCGGTGCGCCCCTGGTGCACGCTCCAGGCTGTGAGGACAGGCCGCTGCGCCCCCAGTGTCCAAGGGGACAGGTCACTGCACCCCTGGGGCACGCTCCAGGTTGTGAGGACAGGCCGCTGCGCCCCCATTGTCCAGGGGGACAGGTCACTGCGCCCCTGGGGCACGCTCCAGGCTGTGAGGACAGGCCGCTGCGCCCCCATTGTCCAGGGGGACAGGTCACTGCGCCCCTGGGGCACGCTCCAGGCTGTGAGGACAGGCCGCTGCGCCCCCATTGTCCAAGGGGACAGGTCATTGCGCCCCTGGTGCACGCTCCAGGCTGTGGGGACAGGTCACTACGCCCCAGGTGTCCATGGAGACAGGCTGCTGCGACCCTGGTGCACGCTCCAGGCCCTGGGGACAGGCCGCTGTGCCCCCAGTGTCCATGGGGACTGGCCGCTGCGCCCAGTGCCCGTGGGGACAGGTCACTGCGTGCCTGGTTCCTGCGGGGACAGGTCACTGCACACCCAGTGCCCATGGAAGCAGGCCACTACGCCTCGTTTCCATCCTGCCCATGGGGACAGATCACTGCACCCCTGCCAGAGCCGCGGCCCTGCCCGTCCTACCGGGGCGTGGGGTCTCCCTGCGCGGGGCGCATTGCCGTAAAGCGCAGCGGCCGTCAAGTGCGTGGGGAGCGGCCGGTGCGGCAGGGCCGCGGCGCGCGGAGTTGCGCATGTGCAGAGCTGCGCTGGCGGAGCCCTCGCCAGGAGGTGGCTTGTATTTTGCAATCTTTATTTATTTTTTTGCTTTTTGGGTCACACCTGGCGATGCACAGGGGTCACTCCTGGATCTGCACTCAGGAGTTTCTCCTGGCGGTGCTCCAGAGACCATATGGGATGCTGGGAATCGAACCCGGGTTGGCCGCGTGCAAGGCAAACGCCCTACCCGCTGTGCTCTCTCTTTGATTTTTAGTTTTTCTTCTTTGTTTTTCGACACCATGGTGGTGCTCTGGTCTGACTCCTGGCTCTATGTTCAAGGGCCACTCCTGGGAGCTCGGGGGACATCTGGGCGGCCGAGGGTCCAACCTGGGCAAGGCAAGTGCCCAGTTACCTGCTGTCTGGTCTCTCGCCCCAGTTGGTTTCTCCTTTAGCAATTTCCAGAAGGCGCCTCCCAGGCCCTCCCCAGCGCCTCCTTGGGAGTGCTCTGGGCCAGAGTCACACCTAGCCATGCCAGGGGGGACCCTGGGGTCCTGGGCATCAAATTCTGGGCCTGTGCACTGCAAGGAATAGACTCCAGGTCACTAGATTATACTTTTTTTTTGCAATATATTTATTGCAAAAACATTCTTATAAAAAATTTCATCAAGTTTTCATGTTTGTCTTTTAAAAATGTTTTTGGCTTTTATTACGCAGCATAAATATGCATGACTAATGGAGACAAGTCACTGAAACCCTCCGACGACGCACACCTTGTCCGTCAGCTTGCACGTTTCACACTCGCTCACATCTGTACACAAGTACTATCGTCACGTGGTGTGGAAAAACTGGGTAACAATGGCTGGGAACTAAAGATCGAGAAGGAAAATAAAAATCCTCTCCCTCTTCCCCCTCTTCTTAAGGTCCTGCCCCTTGATCTTCTCAACGATGTGTATATTAAGTATTTAAAAGCAACTCTTGGGGCTGGAGCAATAGCACAGCAGGGAGGGCGCTTGCCTTGCACGCGGCCAACCTGGGTTCGATTCCCAGCATCCCATAGGGTCCTCTGAGCACCGCCAGGAGTAATTCTTGACTGCAGAGCCAGAGTACCCCCTGTGCACTGCTGGGTGTGACCCCCCAAAAAGCAGGAAAACAAACACACAAAACAAAACTTTTCATTCATCCCAATTCCCAAGCACCCACTCGCAATGTCCAGCCCTTTGAGTCCTCTCCCTGGATCCACATTCTTATTTTTCCAGTTACTTACCAAACAGTAAGTACTCATGGGTGCAGATTTGCTTACGCAGCACTGCCCCAACCCCATTCAAGCCAACCTCCACCCCCCTACACCCACCCTAGAACAGTCGCCTGGGGGGCCTCACGGGCCAAGGACACTGCCTTCCATCTCCCTCCCGAGGGAAGCGGAGTTTTCAACCTGACAAATGCGCACGCCGTTCCGAGACCAGGTGCCGGGGAATCAACCCAGGTTCCACACAGCTTCCTCCGGGCTGGAAAGACTGCTGGAGAGAGGATCTGAGTATTGCAACACTTTATTAAGAGTATTGGCTTTGAATTAGTATCTGAAGTAACAATTGCATGAAGCCACGTTGGGTGTACTGCATAATACTCATAACTTGATTGATTGACATTACTTAGCAATGTATTGGACACAGGTCAAACTTTTTTTTTTTTATCGAGCACATTCCACAGTACAAAGCTGTCATGAATAATATCTGTACAATTCAACAGTTTCAGTGAGTTGTTCTGACACATTTATTTCCAACAGATAATTGGCGAACATAATTACAAGTTAGAATTAGACTATCCCAGTGCTTTTAAAACATTAATATAGCATGAATTTACAGTTGCTCAGTGATGGGCAGGAAATAAAGTCCAGACTACGGCTGGGAATGACAACTGAAAAAATCCCAGAAAGTCAGAATTCCTTGGGTGCCAACACCCCCTGCTTATAATTTAGTAGGCACAATTCAGACGCGGTGTGTGCGTTCACAGACCATGATCTCCCAAGGAAGAACAACTTCTATCACCAACATGCAGAAACAACAGCAAAGTCCGTCTGGTCAGGAGAGCCGCCTCGTCCCTCTCCACTGTCCCCTCCGCGCCCACGTTCTTTGAAATGAAAACGGAAGATGTGGCAAAAAGGCAAGTCACTCTCTCAAACCCCGCTCGGGCTTGGGCGTGGGGCGGGACGGACGTGCACTTGAAACTCAACTGCTCACCGAAACAGAAATTAATAGTAAGTAACTGCGGGAGGGGGGAAAACTGTAGTAAAAACAAAGACGCTTGAGCTGGCCCTCCCCACCCCCGTGCGCACACAGCACGCACACACACACACACACACACACACAGACACGCACACGCACACACACACACACGAGTTGATCCCCACACTGTGCTCAATGCCAAGGACAAACCAGAGGCCGGGAGCCGTCCCTCCCGGGGCCAGTGCTGCCCGGAGAGGGTGAGTTGAGAGAAGATTCGTATTGGTCCTTTCAGATAGCATGGACATTCCTTGATCTTTGGAAACACAGGCAAGAGGGCAAACTGAAACCCACTACAGACCAGGGGACAGCAGTGCCCACGGGAGGCCTGAGTCCGTGGCATGCGTGGTCGGCTGACTGCAGCCAGGCAGCGGGGCACCTGCTGGGACCACGGCAGCAGGGGTCCCCATGGATGGCGGGGGGGTGGGGGGGATGGCCTGGCGCCTGGGCTCCGTGCTGCTGGGAGCCCCGTCCAGGCCCAGGCAGGAAACCCCGGTCCCGGGACTGTCCGACTCCCTTCCCGGGGGACAGACACGGGACAATGACCTTTGACACCGAAGGCAAATGAACACTATGGCCGTGATCGCTAGCGCTCGTGGGGGGGAGGAGAGGGGGAGGGAAAGAACAGTCACGACTCTCCCCTCCCCACCCCACCCCCACCCACCCCACCCCTGTCCCACCCCGGGAGCAAGCGTGAAGGTCCCCTCGCGCTACTGCACAGACCTGCACGACAGGGAAAAAACGTTTCCTGTGGAACTTTAGAAATGACGTCTTCGAAACAGGGTTCCCGGGAGACACGCACGCGCAGACACACAATGACGACAAGCAAAGGACATCGTGAATACTGACTGCAGGAAGGGCCGGGGCAAGCCACCGCCGCCCGAATCGGGTCTCTGAGCCCAGCCCACAGCGAAGTGCGAGCACGCAGGGTCAGGGGCTGTGGCCGCGGGCCGACTGCAGCCACCTTGAGGTTCAACTGTTATGTACATTATATCTACATGCGGATACAGTATCTTAAATTAGGAGGCAAGCACGCAGGTAAAGGTGTTACTCTACCAAGTATCAGTTGGGTGGGGGACGTACAGACAGAACAGTTAATAAAAGGGGGGGAAAAAAGCTATATTACCTGCTGGGAGATAATATAACCTGCTTATAGTTCTTTAAATTAAAAGAAACTGGTACAGAAAGGAAGTGTAATCCAAAACAAACAAAAAAAAAATTGTACTAAAACAACCCAGAGAAATGTTTCCATTGTCCAACGAGTTCCTAATACAAGTCAGAATCCACCAGCACGGGGCCCGTCCGAAGAGGGGTGTTGGCTTCCGCGCGGACGCCTGGACGTCCTGGGTAGGTGTCTGGCACCCAAAGGCTCACCGGGGAACGCTGCTGCCCGGTGCCGCGGCGTGCAAAGCGAGGCCCCTCACCGTCAGTGCTCCCGCGTGCTCCCCGGGAAGGGCAGTCTGCACTTGGAGCGTGAGAGGCTGTATCACGAGGGCGGAGGGGCGAGGGGCTTCGGGTGGGCTCGAAGTCCGGGAAGTGAGCGCATCCTTCCCCCGGCAGAGGCCGGGACGGGAGGGGAGAAATGTCGGAGCTTGGAGAGTTAGTCAGGCTGCTTTGCATCTACCCAGCGTCTAGACCCAATTCCAGCTTCATAACTCGGCGGTGAAGAACTTCCGCAGGCGTCTGGTAGCCACGTAGCCAGCAGGCCAAGACGAGGAAGCCCTGTGGACACAGAGAGGCAGGTGAGGCGGGGGCAACACAGGACAAACCAGAAGCAGGGCCCCCCTCGCCTGGAAACTTCCCCGCATACCCATTTCCCAAGGAAGAGAACCCAGGGTCCAGCACGTAATCTGGCTGAGTGAGTGGGCAGGAAGGGCTGCCTGGTCACTCAGGGACAGGCCCTTTCCAAAACACTGTCCTCACCTGCTGGCCTACGGACCTCCAAATCCCCTGCAAGCCCAAAGTGCTCTCTCTTTATTTAATTAATCGATTTTGGGGGGGGGGAGGCGCATGGTATTCACACCTGCAGAGTCAGGGCTTCCTCCCGACTCTGCTCTCAGGCATCACTCCTGGTGGGGCTTGGGGGTTTTTTATGGGGTGCCAGAGGCTGAACCCCGTTGCTCACGGGCAAGGTTAAGTGTCGTGCCCTCTTTCCTGTCCCTCTGGCCCCACAGGTCTAAATTTCCGAGGCCCAAACGGTCTCGCCAGGAGTGTGTGTGGGCTCCCCCACAGGCCCTCTCTGGAAAAGGCGGTCCATTTGCAGGAAGTCCAGAATTCGCATCGACTTTCTCAAGGAGGGTGCAAGAAAAGCTCCATTCCACGGGCCGCTGCCCTCCTGTGAAACATCTTCCTGGAGAAGTCCTGAGTGCCACGCGCACTCTGGCCCCACTGCCCCTGTGGGTGAATGCGGCTCCCCGTGGCCACAGCTCTCCCCGAGACACCCAGGGCATTGCCTGGAATTCTACGCCGAGGTGACAGCGGGCGGGGCCGAGAGCAAGCCAAGAGAGATGGAGGCACAGGACCCGGAGTGATCAGCCAGGCCCCTGCAACCGGGCCCCTTGAGCAGGCGAAGACCGTGGCCTAAGGGATGGCAAACCCGCCCTGGGGGGGACACGAGGCCCTTCCACAACGGGAGGCAGGCGCTTTAAAGACAGTCTCGCTGGCAGCCACCATTCTGTGGGCTCTGAAAGGAGCCGCACAAAGGAGTCCACAGCCGGGAGCCTTGAGCACACATTCTTTTCTTCTTTGGGTTTTACTGGCTTAAAAACTTCCAAACCATGACCTTGGAGTAAAAGAAGACCTTGTATATATAGTTCTTAGAAGTTAGCGATTCAAAAAATTTTAAAAATTAGAAAGAAAAAAAGAGTTCAGCAAATAAATCTATTGCTGCATTTGCTGACATCCAGACCCTCTTACCTTGTACTTTAGGGGTGAATATTTAACTGCGAGGCTAATCACATAAATCACGGTTTCTTTCTAGGCATAAATCTTACATGGTAATAATTGTTTTCATGTTACAATAAATGAAAAGAATTTGGAAAGGAGCAATAGAATCTAGAAAGTTGGCAGCCAAGGTTGCCCAGAGTAATTTGCTGTGAAAAGACGAGGACCCTGCAGGCGACGCGGCTAGAAACAGCAGAGCAGACCCCCCTGCCGGCCCGCGACGGAGCAGGCGAGGAGGCCGGCCTGGGGACAGCCACCTCCTGCGCCCCACGGACAGTGAGAAGCAGCAGGCCACCCTCTCCCTTGTCTTCCTGCCCCCGTGGTGGGCTTGTGCCAAGACGCCCCCGGTTGGTCATGGGTTGGGGGAAGGCTGAAGGCGAAAGGCCAGGACGAAACCAGTCCTGCCCCGGGTCTGCTCTTCCACCTCTATCTCCTGCAGCTCTCTGGAGTGTGTGTGTGTGTGTGTGTGTGTGTGTGTGTGTGTGTGTGTGTGTGTGTCTACGCATGTACTAGTGGGTGCTTGGAGGCCAGCAGTCTAGGGGTCACTCATGGCAGTGCTGGAGGTGGGTGGGAGGGGACACGCGTGC
This sequence comes from Sorex fumeus, assembly GCF_029834395.1. Lineage (NCBI taxonomy): Eukaryota > Metazoa > Chordata > Mammalia > Eulipotyphla > Soricidae > Sorex > Sorex fumeus. Next base: position 3,415,147 of record NW_026606074.1, on the reverse strand, counting down.
AGGAGTCATCTCTTGGGCCCCAGCAGGACTGTGCTCACAGGGCCACCGAGCATGCGACTTAGACCTCGCAGGGCACGTGGTCTCCGTCCAAGCCACGCCGTGCCACGATGAAGACAGCCACAGACACTACACTGGGACCGTGGCTGTGCGCCAATGAAACTCTATTTATAGATACCAGAATTGGAATCTCATGTAATTTTCATGGTCATGAAGTGTTCTTTTCTCGTATTCTTCTTCAAAGTTTCAAAGAATTATTTCTGGCTTGCTATGCTGGGGGCGGGGCACGTGGGTCAAATCTGGCCCCTGGCCCGACACTTACTCAACAGCCCCTTGAGGAAAGAACTCCCTGGATCTCTTTACTGGGTCTGAGCCTTAAATAGGAGTGTAGAAAGAAAATCAGTGCCTTAGGGTTCCCCAGCTTTGCATCAAAAATTCTCAGGCATCTGCAACATACTTTCTTTACAATTTGAATATCCAATGTAAAGGAAACGTGCAGTAAGTCACTGAGGATCAAGGAAACTTTCAAAATACAAATGGATTTGGGCTGGAGAGAGAGGAGGAGCCACGGCCTTGACTTCGCACGTGGCCAACTCTGGCCTGATTCCCAGCCCCGGACAGGGTCCCCCAAGCACAGCCAGGGGTCACTCCTGAGCACAGACCCAGGGGCACCCTGGACGTCACCAAGCCCTGACTAAATCCTGACGGGCATTCCACTCTAACGACCGGCGCTCAGACAAAGAAGCCAAGCAAAGCTTCTCGTCCCCCGGGCTGTGGGGTCAGGAGAGTGACCAGGCCGGCCTCAACGACATGGGTCTTGGAGCCCTCACGAAGGGACAATGCCAGATGGCAGCTGAACTGGGACAGCAGGAGGGAATGAGGAGACACTCTTCTGCCCCCCCAACTATTAAACATAGACGAGCATGGGAAAAGCAGATCCTTGTGCCTGCAAACCAGACCTCACTGGTGCTCGAACTGCTTTGCATGGGAACCCACTTAGGAAAATCTTATTTTGTGGGTTTCCAGCCATTCCCGGCGGTGCTCAGGCCTTCCTCCTGGGTCTTCACTCAGGGTCATCCTAGCAGGGCTTGGGGGACCACATGGGGGACCCAGGTTGGGTGCATGCAAGGCAAGAGCCCGACCCGCTGTCTCATCTCTCTGGCCCAATTTAGCAAATTTTCAAAAACAGAAATCAGGGCTGGGGAGACAGTATGTGGGTATAGGCATGGGCCTGGCATGTCCTGGGCTGTCCAGTTCATTCCTGGCCACCACAGAGGACCTTTCCAGCACTGCTAGGAGTGAGCCAGGAGTAGCCCCCCATCACACACACACACACACACACACACACACACACACAAAGGCAGGAGTGAGCCAGGAGAAGCCCCCCATCACACACACACACACATACACACACACACACACACACACACACACACACACAAAGGCAGGAGTGAGCCAGGAGAAGCCCCCCATCACACACACACACACATACACACACACACACACACACACACACACACGAAAAACCACAGGTGGGTCCCGTGGAGACGAGGGCTCACCTGACTCGGTAAAGTGCAGACTGTTATCTGGAGATGTACGTGTAGGTTCTGGAAGGAGAGCGGGTCTCGTTCTGGGCGCTGGGAGGCACGTTGAGGAAATCCCAGATCAAAATAGTGTCGTCGTGGGAGCTGCTGATGATCTGGAACTCGTCAAACTGGAGCCGGAACACGCGGCCCGAGTGTTCCTGGGAGACAGAACCCGGCGGGTGAGCGGGGCCCGCGCCCGGCCTTCCCCTTCCGGGACAGGCGCTCTGCTGCTCCCCTGGGCCGTGCCCCCACCAGACTCTGTGGCTGTCACCCTGGCACACCGGTTGTGTCGGAAAGGCCAACACAAAGGGCTCCGGGAAGCAACGGCACGTAAGATGCACTCCCCAAACACAGGGCGAACCAGAGCCACAGGCCCGAGAGGCAGGCACTGGGGCCACATAGGGGCTCCGAGCACCGCCAGGTGTGGTCCCCGAAAAACCCAAACAAACCAAGCAGAACCCCAGAAGCAGGGGTGAAGACAGCTCGACCGGCAGGGCGTAGACTTTCAGTACAGGTACCATCTATCCCCCGAGTACTGAGCCAGGAGTACCCCTGGAGCACTACTGGGGGAGGCCCCAAAGCCCAGACAAAAGAAACAACAACAAGAACCACCAGCACCTCAAAGCACAGGCAACATCACCACAAAGAGCTCAAGATCAGCAGCGTAATGAGGAGTAGCCAGACGCAAGGGGGAAAGGCCCTAACTCTGCTCTGCAGGCCAAGCCAACGGAGACCGTGAACCGAGATAAAATGCAAAGAACAGAAAACTCAGAAAGAAGAGGGGAAAAAATATATATATCAGTATTTTCAAACAACCGTCCCCTGAAAATACAACACAGGCAAGGCTCGGCGAGTTTCTGGGACAAGGCCAAGAAGGAGTCCCCCCCCAAGGCCACAGGGACAGGAGAACACCGTGACCACGCAGAGCACGTCACCCCAAAGCCTCCTGCCTGGCCGCAGCTCCAGCAGCCTCCCCACCCCCGGCACAGGGCCACCTACCACCAACGTGCGCAAACACAGCGTGCTCGCGGGGGCTCGCGGGTCCAGGGCGGCCTGCAAATCCCAGACTTTGATCTTCCTAGAAAGGAAAGCGGGACGTGATGAGCGCCCAGGGGCTCCGCGGCGGCAGGGACGCAGCTGACCCGCCCCTCAGGAAAGCCAGCTGGGGGGGCCCGTGACCCCACTCCTGGGTTAGGTCGAGCCATGGCGCTTGATTGGGGGCGAGGAAATAACGGGCCATAACATTGAGTGAAGAAAGAGACAGGAAAGGGGAGAGGGGAGAGGGGGAGGGGAAAGGGGTGAGGTCAAAGGTCAAGGCCAAGGGCCGGACTCCAGGGCAGCCCGAGCTTCGAACGACTGTGGGACTCGGCACAGTAGCAACTGTGCAGCCGTCGGCCCCCGGCGGGGGAGCCCCACGTACCCGTCGTAGGCCCCGCTGACGATCCTCTTGTTATCGAAGCGGATGCAGCGGACCAGCTCCTCGTGGCCCTCCAGGACTCGCAGGCAGGCACCACACTCGATGTCCCACAGCCTTGGGGAGAGCAGAGCCCGGTCAACGCCCTCCCACCACGTGGCACCCCCCCAGGCCCAGCGAGGCCAGCAGCACCCGCGGGGGGAGCCCCACAGGGATGATGCGCCAACCTGGACACGGCCCCTCCCAACACAAGGGGTCCGAGAGAGAAAGACCCATCAGGGGGACACGGGGGTTTGGAACCGGAACCAGAGCCATGCTTTTGAGAACAGCTCTGGGGCCGGGCCGAATTCCTCCCGTTCCTGAGGAACCATCTCTGCCCGTCCTACTGTGTGCACGCGGTCAGCACAGAGAGAGGGTGCACGGCGGGCGACCCTGTCACAGCTTCCCCTGCTCTCCCGAACGTGGCGCCCAGCACCCGGCCACCAACCGCGGAGACGCCCGGCCGAGGGCCAGAGGAGGCAGAGGAACTGGTCCCCAGCACCGGCTGCGAAGCCTCTGAGGGGTGAGAAGTCACTGCAGGAGTATCACGCGGGAAACGCCAGGAAAGTTGGCGGGTGTCTCCTCTCCTTTCCAGTCTTTATCTTGCTCCCACGCGAGGCCCCCGGGCTGCTGCGCTGCCCTGGTCACTGCAAAGCCCGAGTTCCGAGCACGTGCGAGGGCCGCGGGGAAGGGGCAGCTACGTGGGACGGCACTGAGAAACGTCTCACTGGAGCCCAGCGAGCGGTTCCACCCACCTGATGGTGTTGTCTGAGGAGCCGCTGACCACCAGCCGGTCCCGGTACTGGAGGCAGGCGATGCCCCGCTTGTGCCCGTTCAGGGTCCGCACGAACTCACAGGTGCTCGTGCTCCACACCTGGGGGGGCAAGCGGCCACGCGGTTAAGAGGGGAAGTGGGAAAGGCCTCCCACGCCCTAGCCAAGAAAAAAGGGAACAGCATCAGAACCGCGGAGAACCACCCAAGATGCGGCCATGAGGACAGGCACGCCCTGGACCTCCACGCGGGGGGCCGGGGGTTACTCAGGTGCTGTGCCAGGGTGGTCCGGTGTGTGAGGAATCAACAACCCCTCCCGTATTGAAACCAGCCGCAAGACTGAGATGTTCACAGCCACACTAAACTGATGACCAGCCGAACCAAGAGCACCCAGACCCCTTCCCAGGGCTACTGGACACAACTGGGATCCACCTGCATGCAAACAAGGCAGGACCCACCCTCACGTGTCCAAAACCCGAGATCTGCATGTGCCCATCTTCTTGAATGCAAGAAGGAGACAGGCCCTCGGGTTGCTGGTCAGAGCCCAGTAACACACACACACACACACACACACACACACACACACACACACACACACACACCGGAGAGCCCTGTGCCCTAAAGGACCCTCACACGGCTGGCCTGGCTGACCCAGAACCCCCAGCACACACACACACACACACACACACACACACAGAGCCCAGTGCCCTGAAGGACCCTAGCACACATAGCTGGCTGGCCCGGCTGACCTAGAACCCCTGGCATGCAGCCCAGGGCCCCGTCTCAGCAGGTTCTCCCTGTCAGTGCCTCCATCCTGTCTCGACTTTGCCACAGACCAGCTGTGGGTGGTGGAGGCTCAGAGCATGGTGCCCTCCCAGGGGCGGCTGCGGACACTCACTTTGATGGTCCTGTCGCCCGAGGCGGACACAATATACTTGTCATCGAAGTCCACCACGTTGACGGCCGCGCGGTGGCCGACCAGGACACGGCGCAGGGTGATGTCGGTGGCCGAGGCCATGTCCCAGACGGCGATGGAGCGGTCCTTGGAGCAGGTGACCATCAGCCCGTTGCTGAAGCGCAGGTGCAGGACGGCCTCGTTGTGGTGGATGAGCGTGTTGAGCACCTCGCCCGTGTGCACGTCCCACACCCTGTGGCGAGGGGCAGGCTGAGACGGGGGGTGGGGGGTGGAGGGGTGGGGGGCACCGAGTTCGAGGTGTTGGTGACCTCCCGCGGGGCCTGGACCCTAGTGCCAACCCTCTGTGAATGAATCGGGGCGCCAAGCCAGGCCGGAGGGACCAGGGGCGGGTCCTCAGCTCTTCCGAGACAGACACACAGAACCAGGCAGAGGGGAGACACAGCTCCCGGCTGGAAACCTGGCAGCACTGGGCGGGATGCGGGGCTTGCTGGGGACACGTCCCTGCTTGTGTCTGGGCTGAGGTGACGTGTCCCTTCCCCACCAGGGGGCTTCAAGGGCATCTTGGGCTGTCTCCTTTGCCACCCCCTAAACCCTGGCCAGCAGCCCAGCTTCCTGGTGTCCAGGAGGACAGCCACGGCCCCGGACCCCTTAGGCCCAGATGACACGAATCCCAGGTTGGGAACGAGGGGCCTCAGAGCCGCGCCCAGCGCCTCTATGCCCTGCTGGACGCATCACCCACCTCACTGTGGAGTCCGAGGAGCCCGTCACGATGACCCGCTCGTCGTACTGGAGACATAGGACGGAGCCTGTGTGGCCCGTGAGCACCTTCAGACACTCCAGGCTGGTCTTATCCCAGATCTACGGAGAAGAGGGACCGTCAGGGGGTGAACCACGCACGCAGCCCAGGCCTGTCGGGGCAGTGGGAAGCCGCATCGGTGCCAAGGCGGGAAGAGACCAATCTCCCCCACCACCTCCCCCCCACACACACGCGCGCGCACACACACACACACGTGCGGACTGAGGGAGCGGGACCCCCAGTGCCTTCCCGCACACATGAGCATGGTCTTGTCGATGCTGTGTGCTCCACACACTCAGCCTTACAAAGGGAGTGGAAAGACACAAAAGACATAAAAAAAAAAAAAAATCAGTCTGCCCTCTGAAACGCAGCTATTAAGCGTCTTTCTGAACAAATACCCCATAACCTGGCTTACAAAAAAAAAAAAAAAAGAGGGCTCAAGATGTGAGGACATTGTCAGAGTAAACTTAATAAAATTTTAATGAGAAAACACTGCTTGAAAATTGTAGTGGTCATGTATAATACATGTATTTGTTTAAAAAGGAGATAAAATATTAAAAGTTCTTTCTAAATACTGGTCTCCTTCTTCTTAGAAAAAAAAATCATTCCAGGATTTTTCAAGTTTTTAATACTGTCCAAATATAATAAGGGAAAGAAAACCGATGGTTTTTTTTTCAAAGACTGAAATGCTAAAAATAGATCCCAGGGTCCTGTTCTTTCCTCTATGAAAGAATACTCCGGAAAGCAAGCATCATCCTCCTCAGAAGTGACCACTAGGGCCAGCCCCGGCGTGGACAGGGTCCTATAAACCAGCCTTGTGCCCCTTACAGAGGCAGGGCCAAGCACGGAACAGGCGGGCAGCTGGCCAGCCGGGCTTCGGCCAGTCCTGGAGAAAGGGGGGTGGGTCTGTCCTGCCATCTGTGTCCTGGAAGCCAGGACTCCGCTGAGGGCCTCCCGAGCCCAGAGGCCACTGCCCCCGCGAGTGTGGCGGAGACGATGGAGCCGTAACCTCAAGGCTCTCGGGGTCTGTCACAGTCACAGCCAGATTACGAAAAGGTGGAAAGAAAGAACCTACGTTTTCTTCAAGTGAGAAGGAAGGCACAAAGTGAAAACATCGGCCTGGCAGAGAAGCCTTCAAACAGGGAACACGGCTTCCTCTCGAACAGGAAGTGAAAGAGAAAGAAGAGGAAGTGCCCGACGGGGTGGTCCCCTGGGGCATGCCCGCCAGGGGACTCTGAGTCTGTGACACGAGGGACTTCCTGGGTGCCCCAGAGTCCGCAGGGGCCTGGGGTGCAACCGGGACAGTGGACGGCCCGGTACCCTTCACACCTTGATGGAGTTGTCGCGGAGTCCGCTGATGATCTTCTCGTCGTCATACTGCAGGCAGTAGACGCCTTTGCTGTTCTCCGAGCGGCACTGGATCCGCTGCAGGTTATGCCGGCCACACCGCCAGTTGGACTCTATAGTCTGGGGGGCGGGGGAGAAGGGAGAGGTGAGTCTCTCCTTGGGAACAGCAGACCGCGGGGCCGGGGGAGCACGCGCCCGCCCAGACACGGTGCTTTGCTCCGGCGTTCCCTACCCATCTGGCAGCAATCACGGGATTTCCAATGAGCCTGGGCTGGGTTGGAGGGGGGAAAAAAAGGCCCAGACAGAATTCAATATGCTTCAAGAATGCCTTTTGCACCCAAAGCATACAAATAAATAATAACTCACTGGGTCACTGTCTAATGCCAATCAAAATATCTGGCGGAAGATCCCCACCACATCATTGCGGGGCAGACCCTGGGCAGGGCCGGGATCCGTTCAGCGCACGGCGCTCGCCGCCGGAAAAAGAAACCCAAACCCCTCTTCAAGACAACCGCCGGGGGAAGAAGCTGAACCACGGCCGCCTTTGATCTTCCTGCGGACGGAAGCGCGTCGGCACAGAACAGCGCATTTCACGCGCGGATTCTCGTGGGTGCCTCTCAGAGCCAACCGCCCAGGTGCCCGGTCAACAGGAAGCCCCGTCCCTCCTTCCAGGGTGGCACCCGGCCCATCCTCAGCGCCTGACTCTGCAATCCCTCCCTCGGGCACACAGGGGATCAGAACCTGACCCGCCTGAAGACATAGCCGCTGCCTCTGGGCCCCGCGCCCGGGCTCTTCCCCACGGGGTATGTCAGAGGGGACCTCGAGGATAGCCCCCGGGCTGGGAAGCGGCACCTTGGGGGTCTCTCATGCTCCGGGGCAAGGCACTGGGTCATTTGATTACCCCAATGCTGAGGCCAAAATGACTGCGACACCTTTCCGAGAATGAAGGGCTGGGGACTCCGGGACAGAGAGCACTTAGAAAGGAGAACCAGGCCCACGATGGGTGCCCTCGGCAGGTGGCAGGGGAGGCGGAGAACCAATCCCTGCCCTGGCGGAGATCCCAGCCCAGCTCTCCCGGAGGAGATCGGTGGGGTCACACTCCCACCAGGGGCCCCCGCTCTCATGGGCTCTGAGCACGGAGCCTCCGAGACCACTTTCCAACAGGGCTACCTGCTCCCGCTTCCTCTCTGGGGCAGACACCAGGTTAGACACCTAAGCCAGAGGCGGTCTCCAAGGGCCCCAGAATTCCTGAGCCACACTCGATGCTCGCAGCATGTCTGAGACGTGGCGTCTTTGGCAACGGTGACCGAGCCCCCAGGTAAGCACTGGCTGAGGTACACAGGCCGGGCCCAAAACACGGGAGGCGAGCGCCCAGCCCACTGTGTGCCACGTGGTGCCCCTGCTCAGGCGGGCGCCGCCTTTCCAATCCCCACGGCTGTTCTTGTGTCTGACACACACACACACACACACACACACACACACACACACACTCGCCCGAGAACACAGAGATATGGGCACATGAGTAAAAGCTGCCTTGTCTTGGAACCGACAGCAAATACCAGTGTTGCTTTGAAATTTCCGGGTGTGCTGGACACACTTTGCTTCGCAATATGCAGAGCCGACTTCAGCAAGCAGAGAAGGGACACTAAGCACACACGGGGGTTGAGGAGATTCTCCCCTTCCGAGAGGCGGCGGGCAGAACTCTCCTATGTGCCCCACGGCCCAAGCCTCTGAACAGTTTCCCGTGGCAGGGCGTGACCGGCTCTGACCCCTAACTCGCCCTACCGCCTCCCAAGACCCAGCAGAGAGTCAGGGGGGCCTGGACAGAGGCCAGCACCTGCACAGGGGCCCTCAACGAGAGCCGGGGGCCTTTCCTGCGAACTCCAAGTCAGGCTGGGCCACGGCCGAGGTCCTCGCTTTCTGCAACACGCGGCAGAATGATACAGCGCCTGAGTCTGCGTGCCCCCGCCCAACCCCCTCCAGCTCCTCCACCTCTGGCCTGGCTGAAGAGTCATGAGGTCAGGGAGCCTCTGAAACAGGCTGGGGTGGGCCACCCGCCAGGGAGCTGCCCTCCTGGGAAGCCCAGGGCCGCTATGATGAGGCCTCGCTTGGACCAGCAGGCCGGGCGTCTGGAAACGGCACACGGGGCCTTGTGAGCTGGGAGGCGGCCCCCCGCACGGGCTGAGGGCAAAATGAGCAGCCGTGGCAAGGCCCTGATCACCAGAGCGGCAGAAACGACGCGGGTTCCCAGGAGCAGGCTCGGAGGGGACGGGCGGGGACTGGGGCCACGTGAGGCCGCAGGTGTGCAAGACGCCAGCCCACCCGCTGAGCAGGGCTACAGCCAGACGGACGGACTGCTGCTCCCTCATGGCCAGAAACGGGCAGCTCAGGAGGCGCCAGGAGGCAGCGGGCCCAGAGCACCCGGGCCAGTCCCCAGGAGCCGTCCCCGAGCTCTGTGGCCACAGACGCCTACCGTGGCCACTGGGCGGGCCAGCTCACGAAACCCTCTCCCCTAGGCCAGGTCCCCAAGCCCTGGGAAACCTGTCCCGATACCCAGAGCACAGAGTGGCATTTCACCTGGCGGGAAAAGTGAAGACAGGTATCCGGGGACATAAGAGTAACATTATTCCAGAAGCCCAACCAGAGGGAGGGGACAGGAGGTGGGGACAGGAGGTGGCCTGTCCTGGCCAGGACGCTGACCAGCGCTTTCCCGAGTCCAGGCGGTTTATTCCAAGGTATGACATGCTGCAAGGGGCCGCAAGGCCCTGCAGGACCCCTGCTGGTTTCTGGGGCACCACAGCTCTGCGCTGCCAGGCGACTGTGTCCAGCAGACAGAGGCCCACCTTCCTCCAGGGGACAGCGGGCGGCACGGCCGAGTGAGAGGGAGTTTCAGCTGAGGAAGCAACAAGCTACCCATAACCCACTGGGTCAGGGCCGCTCTCCCGCTGGCTGGGGCCAGCTCAGACACTCGGCAGAGGGCCCTAATCCTCGCCCGCCCGGGACAGGGTGACCTAAAGACCAGGGAGCTCAGTGATCCTCCCCGAGCATGCCCCACCCCGGGTCTCTCTCCCAGGCAGCAGGGAATATGCCCAGGAAGCTGCCTCCTGCCCCTCCACCTCGCCTGGGGCTGGCTCAGGGTTGGTCCCTGAGCACCGCCTGGTGTGCCCGTCTCTAAACAATCCAACCACATCCGTCTACTTCTCGACCAGCAAGAGTGCAGGGGGTGGGCCACGTCTGCCCTGCACACGGCCAGCCCCCACCTGGCCCAGAGCCAGGACTCAGCCCTGAGCACTGTCAGTCGCAGCCCCAAGATCAGAAGGAAAAGTGTCGGCCTCTTCCTAGGAGGCCGATGTGAAAGGCCTGTGGCACCCGGCCCAGGAGCCAGACCTGGGACTGGACGGGGGCAGGGGGCAGCATTGTATTAGAAAGATCTGAGGAGAGAAAAGAGAGGGGGACACAGAGAGGTGTGTGTGTGTGAGAGAGAGAGCATGAAAGTGTGTATGACTGTGTGTGAGCATGTATGTGTGACTGTGCGTGTGCGCACTTACCTTGCCCTGTTTGCGGGAGGGTGGGGGGGTACACACCTGAGTGAGCAGGGGCCTGTGGGCAACCCAGGGCCCCACAAGCGTGCACCCTCGCCGTGGACCCTGACTGACCCTTCAGTGAGGAGCTCAGCCCTCCCACAGAGGAACCAGAACAAGGTGGGGCTGTGAGCGCCCCCTGCTGGGGAGGACAGGGCGCCGGGAAGCGCCACCTCTCCTTTGCCAGCAGCTGAGGCGAGCCTGGGGCTGGGGTCAGGGAAAGGCCTGAGTCAGGCTGCAAGGGGGCGATGACCACGGTCCAGACCTCTGTGGGGACCCCCCCCCCCCCGTCTAGGGGGCTGCACGCCCACGCCCCCAGTCCCCGCCTGCCCTGCGCACGACCAGAACGCAGAACTCGGCACAGAGAACGTTCAGTCGGCGGGGCCATTGTTCTTCCTTCATTAGGATTTATTTCAAATACGTTAATGGGAGTTCCATAAATGTTCTTGCTGTGAATCATCGCTGTGTTCGTGTGTGTGTGTGTGTGTGTGTGTCTGTCTAACCTCTCCTGGCACCGAGAAATCAGAAAACCCCACTAGGAAACGCGCATGGGCTCGGGTGCAAGCGAGCAGCCCGTTCCAGAACACGTCCCCCCCATCCTAACGAGGGTCTGACAGCCCCTGTAGGGACAGGACCGCCCCGTCATAACGAGGGTCTGAGAGAACCCATTTCCAGAACACGACCTCCCCACCCTAACAAGGGTCAGACAGCCATTTCGGGACAGGACCACCCCGTCACAAAGGGGGTCTGACACACTGCCCACAGAGACCCGCAGGAGGCCCAGGGGGGCTCAGGTGGTGGCCAAACACGCGTTCAGGTGGGTTACTGCCAGAAGAGCGCCCATGGGAACTGGGGTCTTCCACTCACCAACTCTAGAGCCTGGCTGAGCATCTACGCGGGGCCGGTTCCCAACACCCCCCTGCAGCAACCAAGGATCAGACACGGTGATTCGGGGGGTGGGGGGAGGGATGAGAGGGTGAGAGTGAGAGAGAGATAGAGAGAGAGAGAGAGAGACAGACAGACAGACAGACAGACAGACAGACGGGCCCTCCACGCACCCCCACCGAGTCTCCACGACAGACACGGAGAGGCAGCTGAGCCGACACTGCAGCCCATTGGAGGTCCGGCCCGGCCCGTGCTCCCGTGAGCGAGATTCCAGCCGCGCTCTGCCGGGCCCTTAATGGCGGGGCCACTCTATTAGCCCACATCTGCCGAGAGGCAGCGGGGGCCAGAGCAGCCCCCGAGCACGTGTTTCTCCATTAATGGATTCTGGCACAATAACTTTTATGTCTCTCACCTGGGGGAAGAGGATTACTTCATGTTCGGGAAACTGCGTGCAGCTTTATGGGGACACGGGATCACCGGCCCAGGCCGGCCTGCCCGGCCAGGGAGGAAGCAGGGGACGTGGCCAGGAGCGGGCCGAGCACGTGTGACGGAGTTAATGAGCAGAGCCGGGGCAGGCCGCGGGGCGAACGGAACTAATTAGGACAGGCGGACAGTCCCCACGTCCCCACTGCTTCTCATCACGTTTACGGGTTCCGCGGGCCTGGTGAAGTCGCACTCCAGTCCAGAAGGGCCCAGGAGCGCAATCTGCTCCATAAAACCCACTTCACCATCGCTGGGGATCACATTTGAGTCATTTCGCGAAACATTCTGGGGCATTTCCAGAGGAAACCCAGCTCGGCCTTTTCCACACGTGGCACCGAGAGCCAACGCCTGCCCCAAACTCCGGGCCTGGACTCTTGGAGGAACTTATGGAATCAGGGGGAGAAAAAAACGTCGTTTACGTGAAGATTTTAACGAACCCATAGCCTTGCAGGAGCCTTTCCGGTTTTAGAAAGGTATAAAGCAGAGAGGCTTACACCTGCCCCAAAGAGTAACTAGACCCACACAATTGTGTCGTGCGACAGACAAGTGACCAAAGGCCGAGCGTGAGACAGACAGAGAAGCCGCGGTTACCTCTATGTCCTGGATGATCTTTGGGTACAATGACCTATAGAACGAATTGGGAGGGCCGTCCGTGGGTCTGTTTTTAAACAGGTACTGATCCCTGGCAAAGGAAACACAAACAGAAGTCAAGTTTCTCGCACACACAAAGGTGAACATTCACTAAGCTGTCCTGAGGGCCGGGCCCCCTCCGGGCAGCCCCCCACCATGACCGACGGCCAGCCACGCTCCCAGGACGCAGCTCGCCCATACTCAGCCGCCCATTCCTGCTCTGGTCCTGTCTGGACCCGAGGGGCGGAGCTCAGAGCACACACCTGACTGCTCAGGAATGACTCTGGGTCCGCTGAACCCAGGGCCCCTCACACTTCTCAGAGTGTGTGTGTGTGTGTGTGTGTGTGTGTGTCCGGGTCTGGATCAGGTTAGCCATGCCCGCACCCTCAGCCCAAGACCCCCAGGGTCTCCTCCTCTCTCTCTGTTCCCTCTCTCTTTCCCGCATGATCACGTCTCATCCCCCCTGACAGTGCTCGAGGGCCCTAAGGGGTACCAGCGTGCAGACGAGCGCCCAGCCCACTGATGCGCCCTCTCTCTCGCCCAGCTCTGGAGGCCGGCGTGAAGCCCCTGGGGCCCCTCGGGGCACTCACCAGCCCCTGCGCTCCGACAGCCCCTTCCAGAGCGGGTCCGTGCGCACCATCCTCTCGATGAGCTTCTTCCACAGCATGCCCTCCGAGATGACCCGCTGCCATTCCTTGCACACCAGCTCCGCGGCACACAGCGACCTGGCGTCCAGGTAGGAGAGAATGTTTTCTGCTATGTGATCTAAGCCTTGCTCTACAAAACAGAAAAGGCCGTAAAGGAGTGGGCAGGCGGCAGGGGCAGGTATGCGCGCGGCCGCGGGCGCAGGGGCTGGGGGGGGGGGGGGGGGGCCTGACGGGCATCCCCAGCCCGTTCCCGGCTCCATCCCTGTGGCTCTCAGGGGTGCTGCACCAGCATGGGCGGGCGGGCGAGATGGGGCGCTGGCCCTCGGCTAGGCACAACCCCCGACGCACTGTGCCGGGAACCCACCACCTGAGCGTGCTGGCAAAGTCCAGGTGGGCACCACGTCCCTCAAGAGCCCAGAGACCAGGGTGCTCTGGACGGGGGCCCAGGCACGCTCTCGCCCTCACTGCCTTCCGAGTGGGAGAAACCCTCCCAGGGCCCCCAAACTCAAGAGTGAAGCTGTTTCCACGGCACACACAGACACACACATGCACACATGCATAGACACACATAGACACACATACACACACAGGCATGCACACACACAAACACGCACAGATGTACACAGGCGTGCACACACGCTGACACAGGCATGGATGCGCAGACACACAGGCACACACACGCATAGATATGCCTACGTGTGCACACAAGCATACACACACAGGCACACACGCACGCGCGCGCACACATACACACGGGCTCGCCTGAACAGGCCACCGTGGGAGCACCCCTGGGGAGCGCTCGGGCCCACCTCTGCAGCCTGCTCAGAGCGGGGCACACAGATTGTGGAGGCCCCGGCTCCCTTTTAAGAGCAGATCTGCCCCTCGAGTCTGTGGCTGCAAACAAACACGGCCGAGCCCCTCCCGAACTCCGCGGGCCCCACGAGGAATGGCTGTTCCCACAGTGGGAAGCCCCCAAGCACAGGCAGCGGGGGAGGGGGGGTCCACGCTGTCAGCCAGGCATGGCCCGAGGCCACCTTGAGACCCCCAAACAGCGAGGCTTCGCGACTCTCAGGCCCCGGAGACAGTGTCCGGCAGAGGTGCGAGTCTGCGCCAAGGGGACGCTGAGGACTGGGACCCTCCGGCGCAGGGGTCGAGAACGCTGGCTATCCCCGGGAGGAAGCTCCTCTCGGGCCCTGGTGTCCCCTCTGCTCTGGCCAGCTAAGCCCCACGGCGACGCCGCGGCCTGCGCCCACCTTCTCCTGGGACCCACCACACACGACTGCCTGCCCATCAGACCCTCAGCCCCGCTCTTGGAACAACCCTCCAAATTCCGACTCCCCGGAGGGCGGGGAGGGCAGCAGGAGTTTGGAACCGTCCCCCCGCCATTCCCCGCCCCCCGAGCCTATCTGACTCTCCTGCCCAGTGCTCACCCCTCTCGGCCCTGCATGATGGAACTGGAGGTCACTCTCCTGAGTCACAGGCATGTGTGCCAGGCAGGTCAGAACCAAGGACAGCACCCAGCACCCGACCGCTGGCTATACCCCCGGGGCCCACCCCCACCCTCACCCAACACCCAGGCCTCGGGCAGAGACAAAGGGCGGCTGCACGTGGGGACCTGGTCACAGGTGGCCGAGTGGCTCAGCGCCCTGGCGTCACGCTCGCTGGGGAAAGCGACACTTGCAGGGAAGCAAAGCAAGAAGACCCCTGTGCCAGGCTCGCCCCTGTGCTCAGCTCCTGGGCTTGCGTCTGGCACACCCACGCCTCTCTGGGCCGGCTCCCGCGTGCTCTGCCAGGCAGGCAGGGCTGGGACCAATGAGGTTTCTCTGGGGGTCCTGGTCTGGTGTCAGGGAGGACGGGGGGAGCTACACAGGCTCCTCTCCACGTACTCAGCCTCTAGGAGATGCCGACGCCCACTGCCCAGCACAGGGGCACGGCCATCCACTCTTCTGGCCAGCACAGGGGCTGTCGTCCACTGCCCAGTACAGAGACGCTGATGTCCACTGCACAGTGAAGAGGCACCATCGTCCACTGCCCAGCACAGGGGCGTCGTCATCCACTGCCCAGCCCAGCACAGAAGCACCAGTGTCCACTGCCCAACGCAGTGCTACATCGATCACTACCCAGCACAGAGGCACCATTATCCACTGCCCAGCCCAACACATAAGCACCACTGTCCACTGCCCAGCACAGGGATACCATCGTCCACTGCCCAGCACAGCACAGAAGCGCCATTGTCCACTGTCCAGCAGAGAAGCACCACTGTCCACTGCCCATTGCAGGGGTACCATCGATCACTGCCCAGCATGTAGGCACTGTTGTCCACTGCCTAGCACATGGTCACTGTGGTCTGGGATGACCCTGTGAGGGTCAGGCAGGAGCCCAGGCCCACCCGCTGAGGAGCGAGCCCAGGGCGGGCTCAGGGCTAGGCTGCACGGCTTGCCCGGGCGCCGCCTCCTCGGGCCCTGGCATGGAGCTGCCAACCGGGCTGGCTGAGCGTGGCGGGGAGGGTCCCCGGGCCTGGGAGCAAACGGACCTGCCACTCGCTGTTTGCAGGCGTGACGGGGCCCCTCTGCCAGGCCTCAAGTGCCGGCGTCTGGCTCTCATTTACTCGGCTGTGCTACGACAGCCCCCCTCACGAGCCCTTCCTTCTCCAGGCGAGAGAGACACACACACACACACACACACACACACACACACACACACACAGCGACTGCAGGCAGCAGAGGAAGGGCTGGAAGCGCTTCAACAAGAAATTAAGACAATTAAAGGGCACACACATCGCAAGCTCGGCGTGTGAGTCACACCGTATCCAAACGGGCCAAAGCGTGGCGGCAGCCCCGTGCCCTTGACTGCAGCCGCTCTGAACGCAGCTGCTCCATCCTCCACTCCAGAGACTTTTACGATTCCAGAAACGCAATTCCAAGCACAGCTGCAACGTCGCGTCCTTCCCCACCCACCTCCCCACCCCCGTCTCAGGGGGTTCCGGATAGGAACGGGCACTGGGCATGGCCTGGACGCCCGGCCCGGACACCCGGAGAATCCCGGAGCAGCAGAAAGGGGCACACGGTCGCCCGGGGCCGGCACCTGGCCAGGCCAAGCAGCAGCGTGGCCCCTGCCCCAGGTGATGTCACCATGAACCGACTCGGAAATTCGTGGGGGCAGAACCAAACTTCCCGGCCGCGGCGCTCAGCCCTCCGGAGAAGCAGGTGCTTCCTGCCTCGCTGGAGGATGAGTGTGCATGAGAGAGTGTGTGTGAGCGTGTGTGTCTGCGTGGGCACCGTCCTGGACACTGTGTGAGTGTGCGTGAGTGTGTGTGTATGTGGGTCTGTGTGGGCACTGTCCTACACACTGTGTTTGTGCATGTGTGAAGGTGCTGTCCTGCACGTGTGTGTGTGTGTGTGTGTATGTGTGTGTAGGGGGGGTGGGTAGGTGGGCACCGTCCTGGACACTGTGTGTGTGCATGAGTCTGTGAATGGACACCATCCTGGGCACTGTGTGTATATCAACGTGTGTGTGCAGGCACCGTCCTGGACACTGTGTGAGTGTGTGTGTGTGTGTGTGAGAGAGAGAGAGAGAGTGTGTACGTGTGCGTTTGAGGCCGCCGTGCTGCACACTGCAAGAGCAGGCGCACGCAGAGCCCCTGGTCTCCAAGCAAAGAGCTCCCCGTGCTCCCTGAGGAGCACTGTCTCCCCGTGGGCCAACACCACCCCCCATCAGCAGCTCTGACAAACCCCGCGTCTGCCCTCGGAGCCCCGGCACTGGCGGAGACGAGCCCACAGAGTCCGCAGCGCCGGCCCCGCTGCACCACACACGCGGGCACCAGGCCTGTGTAAGGGGCCTCGCCAGGGGCCACCCCCATGGGACGTCAGCACCCTGGATGTGGCCAGCATGGTCCCAGCGAGGAGACTCCCGTGAGCACAACAGGCTGACATACGTGTATGTGCTCAGGTCAAACCGTGTTCAAGCGAACAGCAGCTTAAGAGAAGTATTTCCACGTCCCGCTCACGGTCCACACGCTTCAACGTGCTATTCAGTAACGCGCAATTCACTTCGCCAGAGGTACGGACAATGCCTTCGACTTCGCTCTAATGCAAGCTGAATTGTCTGCAATTACACTAACCATATTTATATCCGTAACACATGTTCATCTGTTCCATCTCCTCTCCGAGACGAGCCCTCCCCGGGCGAGGGGCCGCGGCGCTCGGCAGAGCAGGCACACGCCAACAGTGCCACCTCGTGGATGGCCCGGAAACAGACGCCCTGCGGGCGCCCGCAGACCAGGCAATGTGCCAGACCGGCGAGCGCGGAGGTAGGCGGGGAGGGGGCGTCCTCCATAGGACCCGGCACAGGGGCACCAGCGCACGGCGTGCTCGGACCCGGCACACTCACTGGAGCGCACCCCCCCTCCCCAAACACGAGTGGGACTGGGGGGGTGACACCCCGCCAACCCTGGATTGTCCCGCGTCACCTGCACCCTGGCGCGTGTCTCGTGGACTCTGGGGTCAGGACCCACCGCCCCCGCGGGCATGGCTGGGAGGGAAGAGGCCCAGGCTGAGCACCGTCTCGGGGACGAGCGGGCTGGGGTCGGCTTCCCTGAGACGAGCAGAGAGGCGGCCGAGGACGCTCCACTTCCAAAGCAAAAGCGCCGAGGACAAGGACAAGCTCCTTACCACGCTCCCTCTCAAGTAAGCAGAAACCCTCCAACCGGGGGGTGGGCGGGGAAGGCGCCCTGCAGGGTCCCCGAGCACCACCGGGGGGCACCCCTGAGCAGTGCCAGGAAGCCACCAGGCTGCGTGCCCCAGACCCGCAGCCCCCGCGGGGAAGGACGCGCCCTTACCTGGTAAGGCGGTGATGAAGTCCCGCTGTAACATGGGCTTCAGGTAAGAGTTAATATGTCCATGCTGGTAATGACACATCCGTGAAATGAGGTGCTCCACAAACTCCACTTGATCCGACTCAGACCACTGGTCGAAGTACTTAATGCACAAGTCTTTCTCCTTCTGGTAGTTGCCTTCCGAGGGCCGCTTTCGGGAGACGATCACAGACGACGTCCCGTTACTTATCTGGGGGAGAAGCGCAGAGCGTCAGGGGTCGGCAGGGAAGGCCGGCCGGCAGCGCGAGAAAACCCCGACCCGACCCGGCCCGGCCCCATGCGCCCCCCGGCCCGTCCTTGCCACGCTCGTTCCAGCAGCCAGTCCTCAGAAAGGGGCAGGCGGGGCTGTGAGCTTCATCGGGGTCTACGGGAGCAGGGCGCCCCGCACCTCTTCCCTCGCACCGGCCAGTGCTCGCCTGTGGCCGGCGCCGGGGCTGGCCCATGAGGCTGCAGGGTCTCGCGCGGGCAGCAAGTGGCCAGGGACCCCGAGAGGCCAGCACTGCCTTGGGGACCATGATACAGTCCACATGCTGAGGGCCGGCAAACAGCCCACCTACCCACTGGGAGTGGACACAGACACTGCCCGGCAGAGCCCCGAGCAACCCTGGTGCATCTGCCGGGCACCTGCCCCGTCATGTGACTGGGGCCCGTCTGCAGCGCTGGACCACCAACGCCCTTAGGAGCCACACCAGGGCTTCTGCGCACCACACCCGCGTGTCCCCCTAACTCCCGTGGGCCAGGACGCTCCCCACGGCCGCCTCACCAGGACGGCTCTCGGACACCGCCACCAGGGGGCAACATGGAACAGGCTGCTGGCTGAGGCTGCAGTAAGGCAGGCGGGCGGGCGGCCAGACTCAGCCCGCGGGCGCGGGCGTAAGCTTTCCAAACACAGGGGACTCAGCTTCTGGGGCGGGGGGCACACCCAGCTGTGTTCAGGGCTCAGGCCTTGGTGGGTGCCTGGGGTCAAGCCAGGGGAGGCTTCCAGCCAAGCGCCACAACCCCTGGACCATCTCTCTGGTCCAAACCAAATACTCGAGTCAACGACAAAGTCGAAACTATTTTACGAAAACCAGGAGAGCAGCGGGCCAGGGAGACAGCACAGAGAGCAGGACGCTTGTCCCGCACACGGCCGACCCGGGCTTGATCTCCGGCACCGCCTAGGGTCCCCTGAGCACTGAGCTCCGGCAGGCCCAGGAGCAAGCTCTGAGCAACGTCACTGAATTAACACCAACACCCAAAATCAATACGAAACCGGGCAGTCAAACCATCCGCTGTGCTCCCGGTCAGCTTCAGAAACGTCGCGATCAAACGTTTCTCAAAGGAAGGGCATCCGGGGCCCGACAGGCAGGGCTGAGGGCACCCGCCTTGCACGCGGCTGACGCTCGCCCGGCTGACCCCTGGCCACTGCTAGCTGTGCCCCCTCCCCGAGCCCCCAGGGAAAGGAGGAGGATGTTCCCCATCCTGTCAGAGCTAACCCCCAACTACGAGTTGTGGGCGACGGGTCAGAGCCAGCCGGGCACGTACGGGGAACATGTGAGGAAGCTGTCACAAGGAAAGCTCCCGAGACGAAGACAAGGCACCTGCTGCCAACTGTCCAACGGGACTTGGGAAAGATGGGCGCGGAGGGGGACACGCAAACATTGCCGGGGGCTCCCTGGGGTCCACACGCGCCAGGTCCAGCAGGGAGGCCGGCCCCATGTGCCCCCACCTGCTCCTCGCCACCGAGAGGGACGCCGAGTGTCCCTGGCTCTCTCGTCCTGGACGCCCTGAGCCTCCCCCAAATGCCAGTCACCTGCGGGCTGGAGGACACGGGCGAGAAGAAAAGGGCCCCGCGCTGAAGTACGAAGAGCCGCTGTGGGGTGACCAAGGGCCCCGCGCGGGGAGAGGTAGCCTGCGCCCCGTCTTGCCCCACAGGGGGGTGGGAGGGACACTGCCCCCATGTGGTGGGGGGGGCACACAGTCCCTGCTGGTACCACCTCTGGGTCTTGTGGCCGGTGAGTCCAGGAAGGGAGGCTCTGCAGGAACACGGGCCACTGACGCCCTGGGGGATGGAGGCCAGCAGCAGAAGGTGGCAAGCCGGCCACGTGGACACGGGGCCCTTCGGGGGGGACAAAGGCTCCCCCATGCCCATCAGTCTCATGTGGGTCAGCAGCTCAGCGGACACCAGGCCCGTCCCAAGGACCCGGAGCCAGTCGCGGTGGCTGGGGAACGGGCCGCGGGAACCGGGGCCACTGGAGCGGCCACGTGGTCCACGTGTGTGGCCACGGCGCTGAGAGACTCGTCTTCCACCTGACCCTCCCTAACTCAAGTGCTCGGAGGGGGAAACAGGTTATCTGGATCTCACGGAGTCTTGCGAACCCTCCACAAACGTGACCAGCCAAATGGGTGCTCGTCCACACTGGCCTGAGTTCCGTGGCCTGTAGCCAACACGTTTCCCCCCCACGGGCCTGGGCCCCTGCTTTCATACACCCAGAGGGCATGGACACTCCGCGGGCCGGCCAGCCTCGGTGAGGACGAACAGGCCCCCGGCCTTGCTCCTCCCCCCCTCGATGCCCTTGCTTTTCTGGAATGGCAGGGTACCCCCAAACTTTCCCCACAGCCTCTGGGGGGGGGGGGGCGTGAGCTGGGCACGCTTGGGGGTCCAGCGTCTGTAGACGCCCGTGCAGGAGACCACCCGGGACACGAATCCCCCTCTAAGGAAGCGCCGACCTCATGGCCAGGCGGACACTCTGTGAGGATGGACGGCGCCCGAGGGAGACGGTGAGAGAACACAGAGGCCAGGAGCCCCGGGGTGCCTCAGTACTTGCCCTCGGCCACTCAGGCACGGCCTGGGTCCAAGCAACACAGGGCCGGGGCGGGAGAAAGCCACTTCCTGGGCGCAGAGAAAGGCGGACAAAGGGTCAGAGACCAGGAGCTGGTTCCTGCCCTCCCTGCCCAGCTGCTCCCCCTGCCACCCTCAGGCCTGAGGAGGGCTGGCAGGGCCCCTTCCCTGCGCATCTCCAGGTCTGGGTGCGAGGGGCGAGAAGGCAGCTGGGTGTGGGAGAGGCAGAGTGGGGGGTGGCGTCTAGGTCGCCAGTGCCAGCTCAGCCCCGCCTCGGTGGACGTTCCCCCAGGGAACCGTGGACACGCTCGGCCCAAATGGGCCGACCCAGGTTGATGCCTGGCACACCCAGGTCAATCCCTGGCACCACTGACGGTTCCCTGAGCCCCAAGGGCGGGGATCCCTGCGCAGAGCCCCGCCCAGACGGCCCCTGAGCACAGCCAGGAACAGCCCGGGGACCGCCCCAAAACCAAAAGACATTTTAATCTTTCAAATTTAATTAAAATGAAATCAAGTCACTGGTGTCAGGGCCAGGCCCGACGTCACTCTGGGCAAGAATGAGGCTCAGGGCCGTGCGCACAGAACGGATCCCCGCGGGCACACGTCACCCGCACTTCCAACGAGGGCCCGTGGCGTCCAACGGGACAGGCCGCGCCAACGCCCGCCCCCTCGAAGGACGAAGGATGGGACCAAAGACAGGATGGGCGCACCACCTGCTCAGGACGAGGGGCGGGAGGATGCCCGACCCCCCCCACACACACACAAGGACAAGCCGTAGACACGCCCACACCAAGGCACCGGGAGCCTGTGCAGGCCAGTGGGCTCCACAGCCGGGCGAGCCCCTCGACAGCCCACCCTGGCCCCTCCAGGCTGGCCCGGGGCAACACCCTCAAGCGCCTCTGACCACAGGAGCCCCACCAGCTCTGAGAGTCCCCTGGGGGCAGGGGTGGGGCACTTCCTGCCTGCTACAGTAGGAACACAGTAGGTGCGGAGTGGAGCTGAGCAGTAGGTGGACAGCATAGTATGACATGGCAGGGGCACCGCAGACATAGCACAGCACAGTAGGGGTCCAGCACAGGATAGGAGGCGTACAGCATAGTAGGCGTATGGCCTAGTACAGGAGGTACAGTAGGGTAGGTGTACAGTATAGAGTGGTACGGTAGATGTACAGGATAGTACAGGAGGTGTATAGTATAAGAGGTGTATAGCTTAGTACAGTACAGATGTACAGTATAGTACCGTAAGCGTACAGTACAGGAGGTGCGCAGCATAGTATAGTACATCAGGTGTGTGGTATAGAATAGTACAGGTCTATAGGTGCAGTAGGTGGGTGGCATAGGCGATGTAGAGCATAGCATAGTAGGTGAAGAGTACAGCATAGTAGGTGTGCAGAATAGAATAGTAGGGTAGGTGTCTAGCACAGTCCAGCAGGTCTGCGTTTCTGGCGTCAGGAGGACCCGCGTCTCGCCCACTCATCTCCCACCCAAGAATCGTCTTGACGCCTCGGGAGCCGTGGACCCTGGCGACGACACCCGGCCCTTCCCCTCGCCCCCGGCGAAGGCACCGAGCAACACCTACGCGGACGCTAGCCATCCCTTTTCTCTGCCAGGACAGGCACAGCCGCGATTCCCAGAGCGACGTGGAAGTGAAATCAGGGGCCACAAACCCCAGTCAGGCAGGAGGGAAGCGGAACCCGGCGGGGTCTGTCCCCTCAGAAACCCGCGGGCTTTCCACACGGCAAACAGCTCAGGTGGTTCCCGGTGGCGGCCGCAAGCGGTTCCCAGGGGATGAGACTGGACGAGGCAGTGCCCGCACAAGGGGTAAGGTGCCAACCACCACACCCACGGGCCGGAGAAACAGCACAGCACGGCACGGCACAGTACAGTACAGTGTTGTACAGTACAGCAGGGCACAGTACAGGACAGTAGGTGCACAACAGAGCATAGTAGGCGTATTGTATGGTACAGTAGATGTATAGCAGTGTATAGTATAGTAGGTGTATTGAACAGCATAGTAAGTGTATTGTCTCGTATAGCAGGTGTATAGCATAGTAGGTGTATCATACAGTAGGTGTACAGTACAGTGCAGTATTATATAGGAGGTGTATGGTAGGTGTATAGTATATTATAGTAGGTATACAGTACAGCGCAGCAGGAGTACAGTATAGTAGGTGTATAGCACAGCACAGTAGGTACACAGAACAGCAGAGCACAGCAGAACATGAAGCCAACCAGGGTTCCACCCTCAGCATCCCACAGGGTTCCCGAGCACTGCCAGGAGAAACCCCAAGGCATCGCCGGTGTGCTCCCCCTGCAAATAAAACCACACCGCCCATAAAAGAGAGTCCCCAGGCCAGCCGCGAGGAGAAGCCCGCAGAGGAAAGCAAGGGGCAGGCCCAGGCAGCCCCGCAGCCAGCAAACCCTCACGGGGCGCGGGCCCCCAGCCACCCCGAGCACCTCCGCTGTGCCGCGCCCAGACAGCCAGGATGCCCCAGAGTGCACGTTCCCAGGCCCGGGTGAGGAATGGCCCGGGGTGCTGGCAGGCTCCGGTGTGATGGGAGGGGCTAGGATGTGTGTGGGGGTCACGCGGAGGAGTCTGTTCTGGAAAGGGGGCAGGGCCACAGCAGCCTGGGAGCCCCAAACCTGCCTCCCCGGAGCCCCACACTCCGACCCCAAAGGTGCTCATCATCGTTCTCAACCCCCAGGGAACACCAGGAGCTCGGCGAAGCAGGGAGACGCCTGAGCGCAGCTGCTCACGGGCGAGGCGGGCTCGCAACGTGCGTCCAGAGCGGCCTCCCCTGGCCCTGCTCTGGCCACTCAAGAGTCAGCCTCTGCACTGGACGGTGCATCTGCAGGGTCTATCCATTGCACGTCAGTATTAAAATCTGTCAGCACAGAAACAGTCACACAATTTTCACGTTTATCTCTCTGTAAAAGTAGCTGGATTTTTTTTTGGGGGGAGGGGGTGCTGTTTCCATTACCTTATCCAGCTACGAGTTAGTGGAATACCAGGAGTTTAGCTTTAGCCATCTAGATTGTGTAGGTGTTCCCGTCACCATGGCAACGCTTTTCAAAAGGTCGCTCTCACAGGCAGGAGCAAAAGCGACCTTGAAAAGGAACAACAAATGGCCCCAGCGCTCAGAACTGGACATTCTAGCCACAGAACTGAGCGGACACGGGCGGGGGGGGGGGGGGTTGTGGGCACTGGGGTGCTAGGCGTCCGCGCCCCGAGAATAATGAACAGCACTGAGTCACGACTGGGCCGCAGGGACAGGGAGAGGAGAAAGGCCAGGCCGTGAGCGGGGGGCCCCGGGCCCCTGGGCACGCACCCGCGAGAGCATCCTCACTGAAATGCAGGACCGGGCCTGTGCCCGCCCCACTCCACCCCGCCTCTTCGGCTGGCCGACACCTCCCGGCGGGGAGGGAAGGGGCGCCACATGGAGGAACAGACGGGCGCCCCCGCCCCCCTCACGCACACACGGAAACCGCAGAACCAGACCTTTTCTGGCTGCAACCGGGATGCGGCTAAGCTCTTGCTACCTCGGTCGGGAGTCTGAGGCCCCTGGGCTCCGACGTGTCCTTCCTTCCCTCCTGACCTATCTTCGTTTGGGGTTCTGTTTGGGATGGGGGAGCCCGCAGCCAGCAGTGCTCAGGGCTTACTCCTTCCTGGTGAGGCTGGGGACCCTACACTGCTAGGGCAAGGGCCCTACCTGCTAGACTCTGGCGCTGGCCCATCAACCTAATTCGCTCGTTTGTTTGGGGGCCACACCTGGCGATGCTCAGGGGGTGACTCCTGGCTCTGGGCTCAGGCACCACTCCTGGCCGGCGTGCCGGGGGAACCATATGGGGATTGAACCCAGGTCCGCCACGTGCAAGGCAAATGCCCTCCCCGCTGCACTATCTTCCGGCTCCCCAAATATTTCTTTAAGAAAAATCAAACCAAGTGGAAAACCAAGAAAGACTCATTCACACCTCTGGGTTCAACACACAGGGAAATGGGAAATTAGTCCCTGGCACCAGCTATGGTCCCCAGCACTGCAGGCACGACCCCAGGCAGGAGCGGGGACAGAGCAACACCAGCAGGCGTGGCCAGACAGCCAGAGTCACTAACGGGAAGCCAGATCACAGACCACGACGCCTCACGTCACGGACTGGTGGAGCACGGTTAAAAGGAAGCCAGAGGAAAATGAAGACCACAAAGGCACTAAGAGCAAATCTAACTTTTTTCTACCAATGAAACAGAATAAGGGGCTAGGTCTCTAAGCATGGCATCGAACATACTACCTGGCTGAAACAATCAAACTCGAAGGGGCAGGAGCGACAGCACAGCGGGTAGGGCATTTGCCTTGCCCGTGGCCGACCCACGTTCGATCCCCAGCATCCCAGATGATGGTCCCCCGAGCACCGCCAGGAGTAATTCCTGAGTGCAGAGCCAGGAGTAACCGGGTGTGACCCCCCCCAAAAAAAGAAACACCTCAGGAATATTCATAACTGATGACTTTGACAGTAACTGGGAGAAAAATTACATCACATGAAAACCACTTATAATTTAGGAGGCCGAAACGGATGAATGAGTCGGCAAACAGGCGAACCCCGAGCACAGAGCCCGCCTGGGAGTCTGGCGCCCTGGTACCACGGCAGGGGATACCCTGCCCAGAGTGTGTGCCACCACGCAGCTCCTAAAGGCACAACACAGAAGTAGACCCAGTTTAGGGCTGAGGAGGTAAGGTGGGGCGAGGGGGGTTGCCGGGCATGAAGCCACCCCAGCTGGGCCCCCCGTACTTGGGACGCCCCTGAGCACTCCTGAGGTCTGAGCACCTCCAGGTTTGGCTCCAACAACACACACAGACCAGGCATAAAGCGAGTCATCCCGCGGACTTGCAGACTAGGTACAACTCTGACCCTAACAGCCTGGGACAGGAAAAGGGAAACAGGCGCATCCACGGGGCGTCCTTGGAAACCAGGCAACAGGCCTGAGACATGGGCCAAGGCCCACGTCAAGGCCGGCACTGCATGGCCTCCCCCGGCGGCTATACATCTGCTGGACAGGAACGGCTGGACGGAGCCTCCCGAGCCACCGGGGAGGGTCCCAGAATAAAACAAACGGCTTAAAACAAGAACTAAATCAAAAATAAAAATGTGACACCATAATAATAATAATGAAAGCACCATTCTCAACTGTAACGAGTAAACTGACCAACATCCAGAATACTCCAGAGGGCACAGCAGGAAGGGCGCTCGCCTTGCCCGTGGCTGATCTGGGTTCGATCCCCGGCACCCCATATGGTTCCCTGAGCCCCGCCAAGAATAATTCCTGAGTGCAGAGCCAGGAGTAAGGCCTGAGCACTGTTGGGTAGCACTGTACCACTGTCCTCCCGTCGTCCATCGATTTGCTCGAGTGGGCACCAGGAACGTCTCCATTGTGAGACTTGGTATTACTGTTTTTGGCATATCGACTACGCCACGGGGAGCTCGCTATGCTCTGCCATGCGGGCGGGATACTCTCGGTAGCTTGCCGGGCTCTCCGAGAGGGGCAGAGGAATCGAACCCAGGTGGGCTGCATGCAAGGCAAACGCCCTACCCGCTGTGCTACCGCTGTAGCCTTATAGCTCAAAAAAATCAACAAACAAGCCAAAGGCCATGCCAGAGCCCAGGAAGGGCAGCATATCCCCACTTGCTCTGCAGGAAGCAACCTAAGAGTTCACCCCCGCACCGCTGGTCACTTCTGTAGTGGGGCCTGTTTCTGCTGGGCAGGTCCTCACCTAGCAGGGTCACGCAGCGCAACACTCCCCTCTCCAGAGCGCCTCTCTGCTAGCTGCCGTGGTGCCAGGGTCAAACAAAAGAACCCAGAGCCCAGTGCTTTTGCCCGAGCTGGAGGGCACTGTCTGGGACTCTGGGACTGGCCCAGGTTCAGGCAGGAGGCACCCTGCAAAGGGCAGCGGGCACAAGGCTCCACACGGAGACGGACGGTTTCCGGAAGGGATGAGGGGACCTTCCGGAAACCACCTCATTTCTCCGTACTCCAGTCATAAAGACCAGCAGCCATTATTTTTTTGGGGGGGAGCAGGTTGGGCGACATCCAGCTGTGCTCGGTTTACTCCAGGCTCACTCGAGGCTCACTCCCGGAGGGGGCCGGGGACCTTATGGGATGCCGGGGATTGAACCGAGTTGGTCACGCACAAGCCGAGTGCCCTGTACCACGGCTCCAGCCCCACAGAAGCCACGTTTAAGAAAAGCAGGAACACCAGCTAACCAACCAGCAAAGCACCACTGGCGCCTGGCTCTCCCCCACTGGCCTTCCAACCCTGGAGCACAGCTGGGTCCAGACCCCCGGGCACCAAAGGCCAGAGCGGTTCGGGCAGCGCCCTCCGCAGACGCCTCCCAGGTGCCCTGGGCTCCCCAGCGCCCGCTGCCCGGCCCTTCTGGCAAACTCAATCCCACCTGGTGGGGCGGGAGGGAGCGAGGGGCGGGAGTGGGCTCAGCACCCAGGCCCCCATTCAAGGGGCCAGGTGACGGCGGAGCTACTAGGACAGAACGGAAACCACATTCCAACTGCACCGTGAAGTTTCCGAAGTTCCAGAAAACCCGGTCTGGAGGCGCTCTCCGTGCTGGACTCTCCCTCAGGGGCGTGTGTCCCTGGCAGGGCTCCGTCCCCTCGCACCCGAGCAGGTCGGCAAGCAGTGCCACCCCCAACCAACAAAATCTACCAGGACTGCCGGGGAGGGCGGAGAGCGAGCAGGGGACACTGAGCCAAGGGTTTGGGGCACCGCCAGTTCCCCACACAGATTCTCCACCAAGGAGCACCTCGGCAAGGACTCGGCTCGGGCATGCACCCTCCGACTAAGCGCCTGTCAGCCGTCAGCATCAGAGATGACTGCTGGACATACATGCGCGAGTGTGTCTGAGTGTGTGTGTGTGTGAGCATGTGTGTCTGAGTGTGTACGTGTGCATGTGTGAGTGAGCGTGTGAGAGCACGAGTGTTTGCGAGAGTGCATGTGTGCTTGAGTGTGTGTGGGTGTGTGTGAGTGTGAGCGTGTCTGTGTGTGAGTGTGAGCGAGTGTGTGTGTCTGCACACCACTGGGCTCACACGGGTGAGGCGCGCACGCTAGCAGGGCGCCACCACCCCGACCCAGCAGTGCCATCTGCAACCTGTGTCTCTCTTCACTTGGACCCTCCCAGTTTCTGTCTGTTCCCCACGTGGTGGTACCTGGGGCCAGGCTTCTGGCGCCCCGAGGAGTTGGGATCAGGAGTCTCGTAGGGCACCGTGCTCTTCCTGGAGGGAAGGCCAAGGCCAAGGTCTCAACACTGCAACCCCAAACTCTCAGCCCCAGCGGGCCACCGGCCTCCACGTCACAGCAGTCAGACGCTCCACTCGGGGCCTCAGTTTACGGGAGCTGCGGCCAGCACCCGCCCACCCCACCCACTCCCGCTGTTCCCGGTGAGAGATGTCTGTGCCGCCTCTCCCCAGTCTGGCATCTCGGGCATCCCCCCAGGCCAAAGCTGCCGGAGGAAGGACACTGACTTCCTGCCAGTCCTCAGGACGGGAGCCCCTGCCACTGACCGCACCCACCCGAGTCACCCTATGCCCACTGACACAGGGGTCCCGGGCAGTGCCTTCTGGGTGGCGGGGGCACTCTGTGATGCTGAGCACTGCTCTGCACTCAGGAATCACTCCTGGCAGTGCTTGGGGGACCACATGGGATGCTGGGGATCGAACCCGGGTTGGCCGTGAGCCAGGTAAACGTCCTCCCTCTGTCCACGGGCTCGGGCCCTTGCGTGCCTGTATTCCCAGCTCGAGCTGACGCCAGGCTCACAGGCGCCAGCAGTCGAGTCTCTGCTGGGGCTGGAGAAGGTCTTATGGCACTGGCCTTGCGTGAGGCTGGCTCCAGTTCCATCTCCGGCACCACACGGTGCCATGAACACCACTGGGAGCAACCCCGAGCAGAGTCGGGTGCAGAGCCTGAGCACTGCTGGGTGAGATCCGGCCCCGCCCCAAGGAAGTTTATGAACATTCAGTGCGGGCAGGAAAAGTTCACAAAGGATACTGTGTTATATACTTGGGCCCTCGTAATCCTAACCTGCTGAAAACGATGTGGAATCATCCTTTTTTTGGACCAGGTTTGGTAAATTTTTAAGACATGGTTTCTAAATCACACCCACCAGTGCTCAGGGCTCTCCTGGCTCTGTGCTCAGGGGACCGTATGTGATGCCTGGGACTTGAGCCAAGGTCACAGGAAAGCTCCTATCCTTTTCGCTCTGGGGTTTGTTTTTTTTCCCCAATTAACAATGTAATAGAAGAAATGAATCCTTCAGATCCAGTGAAGTCTAGCGACCTTCATATCCATCAATAAAAGGCTGAATCACTGTCCAGCCAGACAACACTGCCCGATGGAAGTACGGACATGCACCTCAGGCTAGAGTGATAGGACAGCGGGGAGGGCCTTTGCCTGGCACGCGGCCAACCTGGGTCCGATCCTGGCACCCCACCTGATGGTCCCCCGAGCACTGCCAGAAGTGATCCTGAGCATTGCTGAGTGTGACCCAAACAAAAAAGAAACAAACAAAAAACTGCACCTCACAGAAGGTGTACTGTTGAAACTGGGTCCCAGTTCAGTAGGGTAGGAGCTCATGAAAAGGAATCTGCCTGTACACGTGCACACGTCAGGGAAGAGAAGGAAGAACAGACACTAAAACGAAGTGAGCTTGTGGCTGAATGGTTAGTTTCTACTTGATAATTTTGACTGTAGCACTACTCAATAGGGACTCCCCAGAACCACCCAGGGAGAGCTCAGGCTTAATAAAAAAAATTTTTTTAAAAAATCATATAAAGTGGGAGGGTGGCCTTGAAGGAAACGGGCTGGAGGAACAGCCTAGAACCCCTGCTCTGTGGGCCCGGATCTATCTCAGCTACAGCCACTTCAACTGTACTGACGGGCAGAGGCCTACAGCCACGGGAGCCCAGGACACGGAACCTCCAAAGCTACGTACCAGACACGGAGCGCAGGGCCCACTGCACTTGGGTTAAGGTGTTTTAAGGGCTGGAGCCATAGCACAGCGGGGAGGGCGTTT
The DNA here is from genome assembly GCF_029834395.1 of Sorex fumeus. Taxonomy (NCBI): domain Eukaryota; kingdom Metazoa; phylum Chordata; class Mammalia; order Eulipotyphla; family Soricidae; genus Sorex; species Sorex fumeus. Next base: position 3,385,293 of record NW_026606074.1, on the reverse strand, counting down.
GCCTTGCACGTGGCCGACCCGGGTTCGATTCCCAACATCCCATAGGGCTCCCCCAAGTACCGCCATGAGTAACTCCTGAGTGCATGAGCCAGGAGGAACCCCTGAGCATTGCAGGGTGTGAACCAAAAAGAAAGCAAAAGGGTGCTTTAAATGGGATCTGGACTCTAACTCCTTCCCTGTGCTCAGACGGTCTCAGGGCTTCTCCCCAGCACTCCAGGGGCCCCCAGGCACCACAGGAGTGATCCCTGAGCACTGCTGGGTGTAACCCACATACAAAAACAAAACCATAAAACTACCCATCCCACAGGTGGCTGTGGGAACCGGACACAGAAGCCGTTGGTCAACAGGCAGTTTGAATTTCCCCGCAGGTGAGCACGTCATTCCGAGCGAGCGTGCGATTCTCATTCGATCTGTCTCCCAAATCCACCCTCATCCGATTCTATTCTGATGCTTCAAATTCTCTGACCACCATCTCTACTGTTCTCAGGATATCTGACGTGAAAATAATTTTTAAATCGTAATTCATAGTGAGAGGTGAGAAATAGCCTTCTTTTGGGGTGGGGGAGGGGGTGAGTTCGATGGACGGTTTCCACCCGAATCCTCCACGGCCACCCTCCACGAGAGAAGCTGCTCTGGAGGTGGGCTGGCACGCGCAGGGGAGGAGCGGGGCGGGAAGGGCCGTGGGCCTCTCTCGAGGGAGACCCTCGGCACGGGAGCCTCAGGCTGAGCCCTGGACTGGCCCCTGGAACAATGGCCGGGCTGAATGCAGACAAGGCAGCAGCTGAAATAGACTCACCTCAGAGACACCAGACTCACTCAACTATTCTAGCCATAAAATCGTAAAGGTGGGTCCCAACACACTCACACACACACACACACACACACACACACACTCTCACACCCTCGGGCTTCCCGGCCATCTGAACGGGAATTAAACGTAGCCACCATTTCTCCTGCTTCCCAGAGGTGCTTGGTTTCGCCCTCGGGAGCCGCAGGGTGGCAGCTGCCCGGCTGGGGGGTGCCGGGCAGGGTCCCCTGCGGCTCCCCCCACGCCTGGCACGGGTCTCCCGGGCCCCTTGGAGGGGAGCAGAGCTGGGTCAGAGCTGCCGTGAGCAAACACATTCTTGGGCCCCTCACACCCAAATCGAGTCTCGCATCCGGCAGAGTGGGCGCCGGAATCAAAGCAGGCCAGGAAAGTCCCCGGCCCTGGCCAGGAGGACAGGACAGAGTCACGCCCCACTGCCATCGGCCCAGACAGGCCCCCGGACACCCAGCAGGAGGGGATGCGCCCCCCCCTCCCGCCTCAGTCACGCTCAGCCCCCACGTCACCATGTCTCCTTCGAGGCCCAAAGCAAGGTCCAAGCAAGGCCCAAACTGTCCTTCCCAACCCGGGAGAGCAGAGCACAGAGGGACTCTCAATGCCCGGGGCCCCCCTTTCCAACCGTGGAGGACCCGCTCCCCCCCCTGCACACAAACAGCACCGTCACCAAGTGCCCCCGACGCTGCCTCCCGCCGGCAGTGACCAGCCCAGCTCCTGCACCCGGCTCTCACCGGCCACTGGCCCTGCCCCTCGATTCAGCCGCGGAAGAGGCAAGGAAGCGCTTCCAGAGAAACAGCCAGAGCCGGCACCCAGGGACGCTGGCATCCGGCAGTGGGGAAACACGCGTGGCAGGGCCTGCCGGCTTCAGTCTGGGCCGTGCAGGAAACCGCTGCTCCCAGGGAGGGCCCCCCCCCCCCCAGCAGCCTCCGGCCTAAGAGCGCTCATGCCTGGATGGAGCTTGGCGAGGGACGCCCCCCACCCCGAGCCCCCCTAGAAAGCAGTCTCCGTGCGCCCGCCACGGAGGAAGGACACGAAACACACCCACCCGAGCAGAGGCCAAAGGTGCGCCCTCCCGCCCCCCCTCCCCCCTCCCCGCCCCCTGCCCAGAGCAGACAGAGCACTGGAGGCGCGTGACGCTCCCGGGCCGGCAGCGGCCTCAGCTAACCCACCTGCTGCTCCACAGCCCGGCCCTTCCCGTCACGGGGCGCCCGCGTCCGCCCGTGTCCGAGACCCACGCGGCCGCCTGAACCGCGCCGCCATGACACGCAGCCGGCTACGAGCCCGCCCCAGCCCACCCCGAGCTCCCGACCAGCAGAGCCTTCCGCCTTCGCCCACCTGGAGCCCACCCGCCGCCCGCCCACTCACCCGCCCGCCACGCCACGCCACTTGGCACGGCTGCGTGCCCGAGAGCCTCCCCGACCCCCCCCCCCGCCCCGGCCCACCCCCCAGTTCTACTTCCGTCTGTGGAATTCTCTGCCGGCCTCAGCCTGGAAAGTTGGGGAGCCCGGCCTGGGGGACAGGCACTCTGGAGTCTGGCTCAAGAGGGTCAGTGGCCCCCCGGGGGGACGGATCCCGGCAGCATGAAGCTGCGGTGTCCAAAAATTCCCGTGGGAGGCTGGAGACCCTCTGGGAGTCCCCTCCCGCTCCTGCAGGCAGGGGGGAGTGGCGGCAGGCCCGAGGAAGAGCCGCAGATGGGGGGCGGGGGGTGGGGGGAAGCCACTTTAGGGAGCCTCCCGACGGGTCGCAGCGGCCCCCAGGGAGCAGGCCACGGACAGCGGGGCCCTGGCCCGGGCGGGAGAAGATGGGACGGGAGCCCAAAGCAGGAGGAGAGCCCCTCCCCCACCCGTCCTCACCCCTCCGAGGGAGGCTGCAGGCTGGAGGCGGGCAGAGGGTCACACAGAACACGGAGCAGACGCCACCCGCCCCCCCCCTCGGCGCGCGTGGCATACGTAAGGAAACACATGTAGGACAAGAAAGAAGAGGCACCTGGAGACAGCTGGCATTGGGCAGGCTGCGCAGGCAACTCAGTGTGCACATGCTCTCTGCCAGGGTGGCGCAGCCTAGCCACAATGACCTGGGCACAGAACACTGCAGGGTGACAAAAAGGAAGGAAGAGAAGAAGCAGTTAGAGCGTCGCCATCACCCCACAGGCATCCCGACTGTTAGTGGGGCGGGGGCGGGGCGGGGGGTGGGCCGGGGGCGCCCCGGCGGCGCCCTGACCCCGGGAGGGGGGGCACCCACTGCTGGCCCTCGGGAACGGGGGCGGGTGCTTCTGCTCCCAGCCACTCACGCCTCAGGCCTCGGGAGCCCGGGCGTGCGCAGAATCCGGAGGAAGCTCACGTTTCCATGGAAACCCACAGGGAGAGCCGGGTGGGGGTGGGGACGGGCCGCGAGGGGTGGCTTTGGGGTGGGGGGGCGCGGAGGCTGGCTGGGCCGGGCCGACCACAACCCCGATTTCTCATCTCTGGGGTTCTGGGCGTCCCGGAGCTCAGGGGGGCGAGTCACGTGGGCTGGTCCCTCCCTCCCAACCGCAGAGTGGGAAGGGCCCTGGGGGCGTGGCGAGGAGACTGGCCGGCTCCTACTGGCCCACACGTGCCCATCCTCCCCCCACCTAGGGTGCTGGGGAGACCCCCGACCACCGGCAGGTCAGCCGGGCACAGCCCTGAGCTGCCCTCAAACCCGAGAGGCCAAAGGCAGGCCAAGGATGAGTGAGAGGCAGCGAGTGACAAATGGGGGTAGGGGGACGCGGGGCCCAGGCTACACCCACCCCAGCGTCATCACAGCTGCCTGCCCCGCCCTCTTTGGGTTTCAAGGGACCCGAGAAGAAAGTTTCCCTGTTAAAACAGAGCCCAAAGGGAGCACAAACATGCCGGGCGAGAGTCTCATGGCCACGACAAGATCTGCGGACCTGGACACACTTTGGAGAAACCGAGGGCCAAAGAAATTACTATGGCAACCCCGGCCAGCAGGAAAACAGCGCGAACCCCCCCCCCAACTCCAGGTGGGGGCCGGCTGGGGCTGGGGGGTGGAGGCATCCCGAGGCCCCGCACAACTTTCCCGCTCAGAGCTTCTGGGCTGGAAGTTGAAATCCAGGCCCCTGCAGCTCCGAGGGGTGTTTCACCCCAGTGTCCTCAGGGTCTACTCCTGGCTCTGTGCCCGGGGAGGCCTATGCAGTGCCCTGTGCAAGGCCCCCTGGCCTAGCCCTCTGGCCCTGGCCACTCTAACGTGCCACGCCCACGTTAACACCTCACTCCTGTGGAACCTCAGTCATCTGAGAGAGTGAGTCTGGAGTCGGGCCCCCAGGGGAGGGCAGTGCCCACCTCCCCCACCCCCCAGTGTAAGGCTCTGGGAACCCCCACCCCGGAGGGGGCAAGCAGCCCATGGAACCGACCCACCTGGCCCAGAATCTCCAGAAGGGACCCCAGGAAGCACCACAAGGAAGAAACAAATGAATAAGGAAAGAACTAAACCGTGAGTGAAGAAGACAGAATCCTAGGGCTGCAGAGCGGAGGCGGGCAGGGCAACGGCCCCCCTCACCCCCAGGGTCTTGGAAGGCTGCAGAGCACAAGCCGTCACCGCCACACGCAGAGCTGGCGGGGTCTGTTAAAAGAGCAACCGTCCCCAAGTCCGGGGAACAAGGAACAAAACTGGTGGCAGAACTGAGAGCAGAACCCTGGCCGACAGGGCGCCAGTCTCTTCCCCCAACTCCTCTCTCTCTCTCTCTCTCTCTCTGGCTCTCTCTTCTCAGACAGACACCAGCCTGCATCAGGAACGGGACAGGGGACACCCAGGCACACCACACAGCCAGATTACAGCGTTGAAACCAACGCCCACCACCCACCCTTTCAGTTTGAAATCTCTTGGGTTGTTTCAGTGACATCAATCATCCCTCCAACCTAAGAACAGAAGTTAAGGACGACACCTGCAGGCAGGGACCAGTAACAGGTGAGTACCCAGGGGCACCTACAAATCCACTTTCACTCCCCCCCCTCCTGCCAGGTCCCCTCCTGAGACTTGGGTTTGCCTCTGAGGGTCAAAGCCCTGGAGGCAGGACCAGAGACACGCTGGGGCGTCTGCACCCTGCCTGCCTTCAAGCAGCTGACCCCAGCTCACAGCCCCTCTCGGGCAGGATGGGGCCCGACCCTGTCCAAACGGCTACCCCCAAAACACCATGAAGGGAAAAGGCACGATTCTCCGGAATCGGAGTCGGCTGGTCAGGGGCCACAGAGAGGAGGCTGTGGGTAGGGCATTTGCTTTGCCAACCTGGGTCCGATCCCCGGCATCCCACAATCCCACATGGTGCCCCTGAGCACCACAAGGAATCATTCCAGAGTGCTGAGCCAGGAGTAACCCCTGAGCATCACCAGGTGTGGCCCCCAAACCAAAACAGACAAACAAACAAACAATAATTTGAGAACTAAACCTTAAGGGGGGGGAGGGGCGATGCTTAATGCTTTCCACTCAAAGAATCAGAAATCTGGAAACTTCCCATTACCGGGTTTAGAAGCGAAGAAACCGACGTTTAAAGAGGAAGAAACAATGATTGGTCCACGGGTTCTCAACCAGCTCAAGCTGACACCACACTCAGAAAAAAACGCGGAAAGGGACTAGAGCTATAGTACAGCCTTGCACGTGGCCAACCCAGGTTCGATCCCCAGCATCCCATAGGGTCCCCCGAGCACCGCCAGGACTCCTGAGTGCAGAGCCAGGAGTGACCCCTGTGCATTGCTGGGTGTGACCCAAAAAGAAAAAAAAACTGAAAAAAAAAGAGAGAAAAATGTGGAAAATGAATCATCTGAAAACTTAGAACTTCAAAATACTGCCCATGGCGGGAGAGTGATGGTGAGGGGCTCAGGCATGGTGGGAGGGGGGACAGTAGTGAGGGGCTCAGGCACTGCATGGGGACGAGGGGTGGTGGGTGCTGGAATCGTGCAGGAGAAACCCTGCCATCAACTGCCCTGCCACCCCAAACACCCCTCGCTTCTTCCAAGTGACCAAGAGGACAACACACTTGCAGGCAGGGCAAGGGCCACGGGAGGTGACCGTCCCGGAGGGGGCTGGGGGCCGGCCAGGCCTCTCACAGGGCTCGGGTCTGCACCCAGCGGGAGACCCTCCCCCACCAGGAGATGCGAGCGAGGTCACAGCCCGGACAAGGCTGGGAGGAGCCCCCGGCCGGCCGCTGTGGGTGAAGCAGTGTCCCTCATTCTGAAACGGAACCAAGTGCCCTCGCCGTCAGAAGCCAGGCCTCTGCCTTTTTATTTATTTTTTTTTGTAATTAAAAAATAAACTGTCAGTGGCCTCCCGTGCCACGTCGGCACACTCTCGCCACTAAGAAACACCTCGAGAACTGACCCCGATGCGGTGGGAATTTGCCAGTTTCAACAAATACTATTGACCTACTTCTTCAGGGAACAACAATGCTGGACGGCTAAGCCGCTTCCCCTACAGACCGTCGCCTCAGGCTCCAGAGGAACGGAGGGACACGGATGGACATGGATGGACACAGATGGACACACACACACACACACACACACACAAGACACTGAAGAGGCCCTTGGGGGATTAGAAAATCCCCAGGGACACACACACACAAACACACACACACACACACACACAAACACACACACACACCCCACTGAAGAGGCCCTTGGGGATTAGAAAATCCCCAAGAAATGTGGGTCACGACTTCACGTTGAGCACATGTTAAACTCAGGATTCTTCTGAGACGAGGAAGTGAGTCACGGGGCTCCGGTTCGGACACAGATAGACGCCCCCCGGGTTGTGTTCTGGGGGGTCTCCGTGCCAAGGGAAGCCGCCGTGAGCCCCGGGACGCCGAGGCTTTCTGCGGCCGTCCACGGAAAGCACAGAGCAGACTCGGGCCCACCAGGCTGAGGAGGAGAGGCAGGCGAGCGACAAGAGGAACGGCAGCTTTTGGCATTTTTCGAAGCAGCAAGTTATTAAAAGAGGGAGGAGAGAAACGTCCTCGGCTCCCTTCCGATTGCCATAGGAACCGCGCGAGGGGGGCCGCGCGCATGCAGCACCTGGCCGCCCATTGGCTGGCGGGCCGCACGCTGGCCGGAGCCGGCCTCCAGACGGGGCTTCCGCGTCCATTCATCTCAGAGCCACCGGAGAGGGAGTGAGGGCGCCCCCCCCCCCCAGCACCAGAAGCCTCGGCCTCATCCCAGGGCTCCCAGGAAGCCCCCACAGATCCGCTTTCAGTCGCCCAGCCGAGAGGCTTAAACTACTACTATCTCATTCAGCCCCAAACTTCTCGGCGCTGACACCGCAGAGTCAGGCACGAAGACCCTAGGAGGGTGCCCTGAGAATACGCAGCATGCGCACGCGCACACACACACACACACTCTCTCTCACAGACACTCACAGACTGAAACCCACCCAGAGGAGGACCATGACCCAAGCAAGCCATACAGGATGAGCAGGAGGCAGCTGGGGGTGAGGAGAGACACCCGCAGAGCAAGGCGTGCAACCCAGCTGGGTGAGCTGGGAGACCCCATCTACCCCCAACGGGCAATCCTGCGCTTCTCCAGTACCGAAGGGCAAGAAGACGAATTACTCGGGTGGAACCACACCTCCAGCCCCCCACCCATTATGCTACAGGCTCAGGAGTTTCATCCTGGGGGCAGGGGGGGAGCGCAGAGGTCTTTTCGGATGTGCTCGGAGATAAAGAGACCTCCCAGGCACACCATCCGGTATTTCTGAAATAAGTATCTACCGGAGGGCTTTCTGGTTCTTGTTTTTGACAATCCATCAACGTGCAGTTTCAGAAACACGTCAGAGCTGGATGAAAGGGTCCGGGCGACAGATGGTGGGGTGGGAGAGGCTGGGGTGGGACATCGCACCCAGGCAGTCTCCCCACTCACCTCTGCACCTGGGAAGACAGGGCGGGCACCTGCCACATGCCAGACAGCCAGGGTGCCCTCAGCAGGGGTCGACCCAAGGGGACAGGCAGTCTATTCCTTCTAAAAAAAAAAAAATCTTTATGGCGGAGAAGGGAGGGAAGCAGAGGGTGGAACCCAGGTCTCACCCTGGCAAAGCCTGGACTTTACCAGTGGACACACCCAGGCCTCAGCAGCCACGCGTGCTCCTGGCTGCTGTGAGGCTCCATGCCACGAAGCCCCCGTGCGTGGGAGCGAGGCACCCCAGCCGGCATTGCCCTGTGCTGCCGGGCCGGGATGCGGGTGTGCTCAGGGCTGACTCCGGGCCGGGCTGCCCACAGGCAAACAGGCATCTCTCAGGCCCGTCAGCGTTGTCCGAGCCACTGCGGGCAGCCGTCACGTGACGCGGGAATCCACGGGTCGTGGCAGGAGGGAACCATGCCTGGAACCCTCACACCGGCCAGTGCCAAGCCCTCCCTGGTGCCGGAGGACAGCGGGCCAGCCCTCGCCTCTGCAGGCTCACGCCCAAGAGCCCCATCTCCCTACTCGGCCTCGCAGCCTCTCCCAGCAAGATGGGTACTGCGCCTGAGAGGGCAGCCAACGAGCCGATGCCAGAGCGAACCCCACCTGACCCAGGGGAGCGGACGCAGGATGTCGGCGGCGGCCTACGTGGCAGGAAACCCCCCATTCCGGTCTCTGCCCAGGACCTGGCTCTGGTCAGCGGGGCGGTTCCCCACCGGGGCTCGTCATCGCGGCCAGGTCACACGGGGGTTCCCCACCCTCCACGCCAGTCGCCACTGAGATGACGCAGCCACGAAGGACTCCGTGACTTTTCTGAGGCTCCGGCTGGGGCTGTGGAGGGAGGCCAGAGAGAACACCGCGCCCGCGCCCCCCCCCCCCCCGCCTTCTCTGCCTTGGGGACAGGCAGTCCATTTCTTCTGAAAAAAATGGACTTCTAAAAAAAGCCACGCCCAGGGGTGCTCGGGACTCCCAGCTCTGTGCTCAAGGTCACTCCCGGGGACCTGAGGGGACCCTACGGGATGCATGCAAAGCAAGCAAGAGCCCCCTCCCCACTGCCTGCCTCTCGGGCCCTCATGCCACGCTCTAAAGCCCAGACCCACGATGCAGACCTCCGGCTGACAGAATGGAAGTCACACTGGAAAGGCCCTCCCACACCCGACCCCGGCTCTGCCGCCTTCACAGAGACGATACCCCACATCATCACCACCACCGAGTAACTGCAGAGACAACACCCACCCCCACCTCCCCCACATCACCACCACCGAGGAACTGCATGTCAGCACGATGGGGCCTGCCAGCAGCCAGGGAACACGGAACCCAGAAAGGAACCACAGTACTTCTTAGCAACTGAACTGCAGCGGGACTATCTACTTAAAAATAACTCCACAGGGCATCCCTCAGGCTAGGCTAGGTGCTACCGAGAGCGAAGGGCCTGGGGAGAAGGAAGGGGAAGGAAGAAACCAGGGAACCGGCGCAAAGATCTGGGGCCCAACCCCCAGAAGAGGCCGCCCCAGCACTGCAGACATGCCCCCTGCCCCTAGAAAACGCAAGAGGAGGAGAAAGAGGGCCAGGAACTGGGTTTGGGGTGGGAGGCCCCGAGTTCCAGCCTCGGCGCCAGTGCCCCAAAGGAAGGAGGAAATTTATTCTCGGCCAGACTGTAGTGGAACTGGGACTTGAGGCCACAGCCCAGACCTTCCTCACACCCGTTAAACTTTTAACAACGACCACGTGCCGAATGACCACTGGGCTCAGCGGCCAGCGACCCCCACCGCGGTGGACAGTGGCTCGGCACGCTCAATTTCTGACTCATTCACATTTGCTGCTGCTTCTGCCCCGAAAATCTAGTGCCCCTGGTCATCTTTCATGGGCCCGTGAATTTTAAAGTGGTGCTTTATAATTGCATCGCTATAAAGTTCCTGAAGGTCACAAACCGTGACCCGGCGGTGTTTGTAAGAACGGATTCCTTTTTCCGATACCTTCAGGCCCATCTTCAGCAGACGGGGCTTAAATGTGCTGAGATGCTGAGCACTGGGGAAATATTTCGCCGCGTGATCAGCAGAAATAGTAGTAGGGGCCATTAGCCTCTAGCACGCGTTCCCCAAACTCCAGCTACCACTGGTGACTCCAGGACTGTCCTGGGCTCCTCCTGGCCCTGAGAGGAGGCGGAGGATTTGACGGTGGGGGGAGCGGAACCTCTATTCTAAGTAGCAGACAGAACAGGATGTAACCAAATCATCTATTTCCGGCAGGGCCCCGGCCCGCCGGCATGAGGCGAGGCGAAGCTGCGGAGGATGGGGTCCCCCCCAAGCTCCTCACATCAGCCCAAGCCCAGCCGGGACCAACCGGACTGCCAGGGCGCAGGCTGGCCAGGGAAGGAAACTTTCCATCAGGGAACCAACCAGGTGCCTGCGGAAGTCCAACCTCATTTTCACTATCCATTGTTCTCCTAAGGATGCCATCAGCCCTCAAGAGGGCTAAATAAATTTACAAGAAACAGAGGCCCAGAGAGCGGGGGAGACTGGCCGGGGCTGGCGGAAGCTGCGGTAACCCCGCCTTCCTCCGCACACCAGCGCCCAACGTAGCAGCAACCTCACGCCTATTTCCAAACCTCTCCCGTCGCGCCCCTAGACGGCCGAGGGGAGTGTAACTGGTAACTTCTCCGCACAGTCAAGGCTGGAAACCCCGTGCGCCTTATCCGACTCAGCAATTTCAACGTGCAGGAAATTAAACTACAATTAAACTACGGGGGCGGGGGAACGGGGAAGGCTCGGGCAGAGCGAGAGCACGGACCTGGACTCCATCCCTGGCATCCCGTAAGGTCCCCGGAGCACCGCCAGGAGTGATTCCTGCACGCAGAGCGAGGAGCAACCCCTGAGCATTGCAGGGCGCAGCAAACAAACAAACAAAAAACGACAGGCTGTGACTCCGATCAAGTCACATTTAATAATTACTTCCCCAAGTAGCAATGACTATCAACGAGTGCATCCCAGATGTGAAGTACAGGGATTTCCGTCTATCCCGCCCCGTTCCTTCTCTCAGCCGCACATCCAGCCACGGGGCATTCCTGGTTCCCAGCCCGCTTCCTCCAGGCCAGCCCCACACAGAGGCGCAGCTCTGGCACAACCACACGCTTCCGCGGGGTCCAGCGATGGGCACTGGCCCCTGGGTCCCAGCCGAGAGCAGTCACACCTCTGCCCCCACCTGCCTCAAGGAACTGAGCGTTCCCCGGGGGAAAGGCGGCAAAAAGGCACCTGTCCCCCCCCCCGCGCCCGGGCACCAGAGCTGCCTGCCACCTCCTGGCCCCCCAGCCTGCTGCCTGCTCTGCTGCCAGCCTCTGTCAGAGACTTCTGGAAGCACCTGCAGGGGGAGGCCTGAGGGGTCCAAATCCTGAGTCTGCTTCCCCCGAAGAAAACCAAGCGTGTTGGGCCCGAGAGCACACAGGCTGGGAGGCGCGGGGGGCTGACCCCGCCACTGCCAGGCGCGTCCCCAGCCCAAACACACTGAGGAGTACAGAGTCTGTCTGAGGAGCACAGTCTGTCCTGGAGCGGACGCAAGCCACAGCTTTCCGGAAGAGGGCATGCGGGACCCCCGAGGGAGGCCACACCATAGCCCTATGTTTGAAGGTTTTCATCTGAAACTGCGGCTGCATTCAGAAGTTGGCTGGGCCTGCCGCTCTATCAGATGCTGAAACGCAACGCACTGCACGGCAGATGTTCTCAGTGCCGAAGGCACCCGCATCACAGGGTATTTCTGGCAACAGAGCTTTATTACTTCCTGGTTTATAAGCGGGGAAGGGAGGAAGAAAGAGAACTTCCTAAAAACTAAAAAGTGCTTACAGAAACGCAGCTCTGGGGCTGGAGCGATAGCACAGCAGGAGGGCGTTTGCCTTGCACGCGGCCGACCCAGGTTTGATCCCTGGCATCCCAGAGGGTCCCCCGAACACTGTCAGGAGCAATTCCCGAGGGTGGAGCCAGGGTAATCCCTGACCATTGCCAGGTATGACCCAAAAAGCAAATAAGTAAATAAATAAATAAATAAATAAAACAAAAACCAGGAGAGCCTAAGCTGTAGTCCACGGAAGGACAGCTCTGAAGAGTTCCAGACATCGTTCCTCTCAAGGGCTTCCTGCTTAGACACCTAGCTAGCTCTCTCTTTCCTCCTTTCCTCTCCTCTCCCTTCCCCTCCCTCCCTCCCTCCTTCATGGGATGAGACCAGAATGCAAAGTCGCCTATTACCAGATAGAAAGGGGCCCAGCTCTCAGCCCCTCCATTCACGTCATCGTGATGGGATGCGCGGACTCTCATAGCGGCCATTGTTCCGTGTCCCCAGCTGACCCTGGTCTCCACCCAGCAGCCAGGCTCTCCCAATCAATGGGTCTGCCTGCAGCATGGGGGGTGGGGGGGGGGGGGACAGCAGCTCAGGGCGGGACGCTCTCGGGCAGCTCCTCCTCTGTTGCAATAACCATGAATGACTCAGCCCCAAAGGAACCAGTCAAGATGCTCTACACAACACAGATGTCACTCTCCCAACACAGTCTTCATTAATTCTGGGAGGAGGGACAGGAGACAGCTCTCCTGGGAATACTCCCCGATGCCTTGAGGAAACCACTTCCTCCCGCGGTTAAGAGAAAAGCCATCTGCGAGGCATACTTCTTTAGCACTGACGAGCTGAAAGACGAGAGAAAGACAATTATAACAGCTACCAGAACTGGAGAGGACGACAAGGTGACACTCATCTCCCTTTAAAAATAATCGAATTCAAAACCCCCAAACGCCTCTCTCAACCACAAGAAAATGCCAAGAGCGACCCATTTCTTGGACAGAACATGCTTCCAAGCAGACGTGGAGTCCCGTCTCAGAAACGAGTCCATGAAATCCCGACGCTACACAAACCACACGGTTAGGCAAGCTCCTGACGGCCGGCGAATGGAGGCTTCCAGGTTCCTGGAGTGCCTGGTAGGGCCCATAAATATTTGTTCAACGATCCAACAGATCCAGCAAGGTCTGACGGGTTCCCATTCACAGCACACGCCTGGTGGGAAGATAGTGTTATCAGGGCTGGAGCGATAGTGCCAGGGCGCTGGCCCTGCACGTGGCCGGCCCGGGTTTGATCCCCACGTCCCACAGGAGGGACGCCTGGGCACAGAGGCCAGAGCCAGGTGTGGCCAAGAAGAGAATAATGTTGTCACGTTAGAGGGTCGGCGCGGCGGGGCTGCAGTGATGCCTCTGTCCTGGGGGCCAGCTCCAGGGGTCACCGGCAAGGGCCCGAGTGAGGCGGAGGAGGAACGGGAACCCACAGCTTCCTCAGGACCTGCCAATCGATCCAGCCCCTTTCACGATGTAAGACAGTGACAGGGTTTCCGTACATACAACTGGAAACCCTTGAGCAAATGAAACGACACAGGCGAAGCCCCAAACAACGCCAGGTGGCAGAGTCCTGCCACCGCCGGGTTCCCATCCCTCGCCCGCACAGCCCCATCGCCGACACAGGGGGCTGCAGGGGACACAGATACCAGGATGACACTCCGGGAGTGTCCAGGAGACGCCATAGCTCGAGGCTGCAGCAGGGACCCCCGATTCTCCCCAGAGCCTGAGCAGCACCCCACCCCCCATGCAGGGCACTTCCCTCCAGACCCGTGACGAGCAGGGTGTCGCCAAGGCTGTCCAGGCACAGGTGCCCTCTGCAGCGGCCAGCACTCCCCACCTGCCATCCCACCTCGCCCGCCTTCATCTCGTTTGCCTACACACACGTTTCACCGCATCGTCTCTCCCCGTTTATTTTGTTTCTGTCTTCCTACGTCGGATGTGTCACTTGTCATCACCCAAACCCTCGTCTTTGGAATCGAGTCAGGCTGAAAGGCAGCCGAGAAGCACAAAGGCACCGAGGGCCGGACTCGAGAAAAGGCAAGAGCCGGGGCTGGGGAGTGAGTTTGACCAACACGCCCCGCACAGGAGTGACCCCTGAGCACCCCCGAACAAAAGAGACAGAACAGGAAAAGGCAAGAGACGAGCAGTGGAGAGCGCCTGTGAGCGGGGCCGGCGGTGGCCGCCCGGGGCCCCACCAAGGGCTCGACTCTTCCAGGGCCCCTTCCCGAGCAAGAACAGAACGTCGAGGCACTGAGCACGGATCGGGGGCGTGTCGGATGTTTGGTTTTAGCTGACGGAGAGACAGGCTGGATCGAGATCCAAGAAACGTCTCGGTCAATGGCCAAGAGCCACGAAGCTACGGGAAACAAAGAAAGGACAAATACGTGGCAATATTAAAAAAAAATTTTTTTTTCTTTTTAGAAAGAGGAAGGATGGGAGGGGCGATGGCTTCAAGAGAGACTTAAGTGGCCACCAAGTCCACAGCATGTGTCGGCTCCGGAGCTGAAGAAACCAACCACGACACTCAGGAGAGAGACCCGCAGACCTGCACCCAAGGCAATCTAACACACGCGACCCTCCGTGAAACCGCCAGTGTTCTCAGAGACGGTCTCAGACCCGACCCGGGCAAACAGGCAGACAGTCAGGACAACTCTGGACCCTGGCCACTAACAAACACGTCTGTGAGCGCAGGACGTCAATGATGGGGCGGGTGTGCTGGGGGGCACCTTGAGGGGGACCCCAGACTGTCTGCTCCGTTACTCCGGAAATCTTCAAGCTGACTTCAAATAAGTGAGTGTATCTATGAGCCCACCGGGCAGTTAAGTATAACACGACTTAGTTGTGGATGCTGTGTGGGCCACACCTGGCGGTGCTCAGGGCCTGCTCCTGGCTCGGTGCTCTGGGATCACTTCTGGCGGGGCTCAGGGAGCCATTTGGGGGGCCGAACCCAGTCAGCCACACACAAGGCAAACGTCTTACTTGCTGTGCTATACCGCTCCGGCCCCTAAACACTAATGTAAAGGAATTGTTGTCCCCACCCCCCCTTTTTTTAGATGAAAACCAGGCAAGACCAGGAGGTAAGCAGAGGCCCTGGCGGGCAGCTGGGGCCCAGCACAGAGGACACGTGCAGGTCCCCTAAAGGTATCGGGAAATGCCGCGCTGGGCGAGGGCAGAGAGTCATGCCCCTCCAGGACGGAGGCGCTCCCACAGCCCAGACAGACAGACAGACACATGCGCACGTGTGCGGGACCCCGAGAAGAGTCGACCCAGATGCAGCAGCCAACGTCTAACGCAAGCACCGCTTCCCCAGGGCCTCTGGGTGCAGCGGGGTGAGCAGAGGGTCCTGCCGGGCCCCACTTGCAAAGACTGACGGCACAGCTGGACGACAGTCAGGCCCGTCCGGGGGCGAAGGCTCTGGCCCTGCACTAAATCCAAGTCCGTTCCGTCCCTGGCACCACAAAGGGCCCACCAGGCACTGCCAGAGTGGCCCCCGGCACAGAGCCAGGAGTGGCTCCTGAGCACAGCCGGGAGACCCCCGGTCCAAAATCAAACGACGCCACTAGGAACGAGAGCGACAAGCGGTTGGGTTCTCCACCCGCAGGGGAACCGGGAGAAGCTGGAGCCCCTCAGAACAGCACAGCCACGCAGATGCCGAGGGGGCCACGGCCTGATGGGGGCCGCCAGCCAAGGGCTGGGCTCCATGCTCTCTGCGTGCTCTCAGGACACACCAGCCCCAGCTCGGAGACGCCCGCCCAAGGTGGCAATCACCGCTTCCGAGAACGCACGCCGGGCTTTACGAGACAGAACCGAGAGGCCCACAAAGGGCAGGTGTGACGGCTACCAAGGCCGAGCCTTTACTCAGCTAACAGGCACCTTTGAAACACGACCACGAGGTCATGGCGCCGAGTTGCCCTGGGCACTGCCGGGCAGAAAAACGCAGCCTGCAGAACAACTTCACGTGTGGAAAAACAAAGGTGAGACACCTACAGAAAAGAAGAGCGGACAGACAGGCAGGCGGGCGGGCGGGCGGACGGACGGACAGACGGCGCAGTGGTCATGGGGGCTATCTTGCACACGGCCGGACAGGGTTCAAGCCCTGGCATCCCACAGGGTCCCTCCACCCCTCTCCGGCTTCTGTTTTTAATTTTATATCATGTTCGTATGTTTTTTCTGTAATATATATAACCTCTTGAAAAGAAAATGTGTCTTACTGAACGACCTCCCAATAGTTCCCAGTGTGCATATAAAGGACAATGTGAGTTAGCTGGATCAGCATTGGGGGGGTGCAGGAAAGAATCTTGATCCCTGGGGCCAGAGAAGGGGAGGTAGGGGCACTTGCCTTGCACTCAGCCAACCCAGGTATGGTTCCCCGTGCCCTACATGGTCCCCTGCGCCCGCCAGGAGCCAGCCCTGAGCAGAGCCCCGAGCCAGCCCTAAGGACGCACAGACTCCCAACTCTTAGAAAGACGAGCCTTTTTCCCGTCTGGACTTTGGCACGGTGATTTACACCACCATCAATAACAGAAGTTTCGGGCGCAGTGGCAAATCCCTGGCTCTGGCTCCCTAGACTGCGTCAGCGTAAGACCCTCAGGGCCAGCCCGAGACAGGCAGCACCAGGGGGCTGCCCGGGCACAGGCGGGCAGGAACCCGCAGGGCACGGCAGAGAGAAGCTGCCGTTATCCAGGCACACGCAGCCACCTCGCTAGAAGTCGTCGACGGGGTGGAGCGACAGGACAATGGGCAGGGCATGTGCCTGGCACACGCCCAATCCAGGTTTGATGCCCAGCACCCCACAGGGTCACCCAGGTACTGCCCGGTGTGGCCCCCACACCAGGATGATGAGAATAACAAAAAGAGTCTGGAGCACTCCCGGAAGCGCTGACCCCCGCTGGCCACGAGGAGGATGCGAGGAGGATGCAGATGGACACTGCAAGGGGCTCTCCCTTCCCTCCCCCGCTCGGTCAAGCACCACCGCGGGCCAGGCCGGGGCAGCTGACCCCACAGGCCGCCGACACGGGACCCGCGGCAGCCCGGGCCCGGCGTGCGGGGAGACTCGGGAGAGAAACGTCGGCACAAAAGGCCGAGCCCATGCCAGGAGCTTTCCGCACACGCAGCCTGGACGCAGCCCAGATAGCCATCAGCGGGAGGCCCGGCCAGCTGCCGCCCACGCACATGATGTCATCCCACGGAGCCACGGCGAGGGACAAACACCTGACACCACAGTGAACCTCAAAAACCCGCGGAGCAAGAGGAGCCCAGCGGGACGGGAGCTGGTGACCGCACCCGCCGTGAGCCCAAGGGGCCGTCCAGGGGCTGCTGAACACGCCGCCCGGCTCCCGAGCCTCTGGGGACACGTCTTTCTTTTCCGTTTGGTTTGAGGGCCACATCTGGGGGGGGGGGGGGCGGGTCTCTTTTTGTTACTCTTCACCTGGCTCTACACTCAGGCATCAGGCCCGGCCGGGCTTGGGGGACCTTCTGGAGTGCTGGGGATGAAACCTGGGTGGGCCGCATCCCGCAAACAACAGCTGAAGGGTGCAAAGCCTCCGGAGCAGGCCCCCAGCAGACGCCACTCAGCAACCCTCAGAGGCAGCTCGGATCAGTGGCCCAACAAGGGCCAGGGAGCGGCAGCACAGCGGGGAGGGTGCCTGCCTGGCATGCAGTCCACCTGGGGGGGTCAATCCCCGGCACCCCACAAGGTCCCCCAGTTGCCCCCAGAGTGATCCCTGAGCTCAGAGTCAGGGGTCAACCCTGAGCATTGCCGGGCAAGGCCCCAAATCCCAAAAATTTTTTAAAAAAAATCAAAAAGGCCTGGCAACATCAAGGGGCCTCTGCAGAGTCCCGGGCCAGCCAGCGGTATGAGCTGAAACGAGAGGTGGGGGGTGCTCTCCATCTCGACTGGGACACCCCCCACCCCCAAAGGCCCCCCAGAGACAAGAGCAAGAGACACGGCAGGGCGCAGGCTTCAGGTGTGCACCCAGGCACCCTCCACGCTGAGCGTGGTTACTGGGGGGAGCCACACTGAGAGCCATGCCCCTCCCCCACCCTGGAACTGGAAGCTTCCCCACTGTGCCTCAGGTGGGGCCTGGGGCCTCTGTGTCACCTCCCTCCCATACTGGTGCTTCCCCTGTTGTCCACCTCTATCTCCCCCAATCGCCTGGCCCGAGGGTGCCACGGCACCGGACAGTCAGGTCCCAGCCTGCCCAGGAGGTTCCTGAGCACCGCCCCATCACGGGTTCCAAATGCCCTGCAGACGGCACTTCACAGCCTGCAGAGACGGTGCAAAATCAGCTGGAGCTGAGTGCAACTATGCGGGAACGCGGCCCCGGGAGTCCAGCTCCGGGGCAGTAGGGAAGATTCCGGGAGGAAACCTGACCACTCTGCACACAACTTCCAGAGATGAAGCGACATCGGTTCGGAAACCAAAGTCTGTTCGTGTGTATAACTCCACTAAGCTTCACGTGACAATGCAGAGCCTCTCTCCAAGGGAACCAAGAGATCGCGAAGGCAAGGGGTCAACTCCCAGAAACTGAGAGACGCGAGCCAAAGAGCCGAGCTTTCCAGAAACAGGCCTCGTGTTGAACCGCGCCGGGCTTGCCGTGCACACACAAACACACGCCGGCTATCAACACGGTCGACCCGCTCTCCAGCAGCCCGGGGTTCCGCCTCTTCCCACCATCTGTTACTCTCCTGCCATCCCTCGCCTGGAATATTCCACCGTCTCTAACCCACTGCTGTCCCTCCTCTCCGATGCACCTTCCAGCCCGACAGGCAGTGTGGGCTCCTGCAAGCACCCGTCCTGCTCGGATTTCCAATGTCACCCCTGCTTTCAGACCGCAGCACCCCCAGCCCTTCCCCCGGCCTGGAATCACAAGCTCAAAAGCTCACGCGGCCAGGCGGGATCCACGCTGAAGACCCCAGACGGGCTCCAACTACGGCGCACCCACCACCCGCCCACTTGGGTACCCTCCACCTGTGAGCACCTGTCTCCTCCTCTCCCTCCACACCCTGTCTTTTAGCACCTACGAAACAGCTCCATGTGCCTCCCTCCCACAGTCTCTGCCTGGCCCCTGCTCTCTGTCACCTCTGCTCCGCGCCCCTCCCCCGCCCGTCTGCCCGCTCCGTGCGATGCCCTATGAAATGCCCTTCCTTCCTTTCCGAGCCTCACCCAAGTGCCTCTCTCCATCACGGTCTCCCGGGTCTCCGTATCAGATTCCTTCTGTAAATAAATGCAAGATGCGGCAATGCCCTTTAGGCCCGAGCCCGTGGCAGGCTTCCCTGGCCTCCTGGAGGCACAGGCGCACAGCCCACAGACCACTAAGCAGTACCACCGGGGCTGGGGGGGGGGTGCGCTTTATGATTCCTGGGACTTTCCAAAACGCCAGGGCTTGCAGGTTTAGAAAGATACCCCTGTGGGGATGACTTCTGAGTTAAAAAATAACTTTCAGTAGCCGAGACTGACAACATCACAGTTCTTTTGTCCACAGAAGGATCCGAAAGCGACCACAACCCCAGAACAATCGTTTGGGCATCTAAATCTGACTGCCCCCTGAAAGTGGCCAGCCCTGGAGGAAGGTCGGTCACTGACGTGCAGGGAAAGCAGAAGCCCAGGGACAGAAGCTGCCGAGGTCCTGGCCGGGCAGCCGAGCCGAGGGGCTCTCGGCAGAATGCAGGCAGTCTGGGCGTCTCAGAGAGAAGCGGGCCCAGCAGCTCCCAGGCAGCCAGGCGGCGACAGCCCAGAAACCCCCCCTTTGCAGCTCCCATCCATCTGGGATCGGGAAGCTGACACCACTTCCTAGGGAGGAAGGCTGGCATGGAGCAGGCCGCGGGCACTCACGAGGTGGACAGCGCTGTGCTCGGATGAAGCATCCTTGGCCAAACGCTTCCCCCGAGCACATGGCAGAAGTACAGGTGCGAGGGAGGAAGCCAATGGGAACACTCGGCAAGTGAAGGGCGCCACCAGCCCCCGGGGGACGCAGGGATCAATCCTGGGCAGTGGACACGAGCCCCCTCCTGTGTGACCCAAACCACCCGCCACCCCCCAAAATAAAACGAGCAATGCCAGGGAGGAGGGGGCAAAGAAGAGGGTCCGGGGCGACTGCTGCCTGCACACCAGGGACCCGGGCTGGATCCCGGCACCCCCCCCCCGTCCCTGGAGCCCCACCAGGAGTAACCTGAACTCAGATCCAGGAGTGAGCACCGAGCACGGCCAGGTGTGGCCCCCAAACAGAGGGGGCGTGGTTTGGGGGGAGCATGATAAGACATGAGGGGCGGGGGGAGGGCTCCCTTCTTGAGTGCGTAATTTAAGAAACTGAAGATAAAAATTTGAGGGTTCTGAAAAGCACGTGGTCTGCGGCTCCTCCACGCCCTCTCAGGAGTCTAGGTGCTGATGCTGAATGAGTCTGCTTGGTTTGGGTCCCTCCTGGCTGCTCCCTGCTCAGGGGCATGGCCACGGGCTCAGAGCACGCTGCAGGGGACACGGGCCTGTCCTCAGCCCACTGAGTTCCCTCGCCCGGTTCTGACCGTGGTTACCAATGCCGGGAGCTGGTGCTACAAGCACGCCAATACCAGTCCTGTCCCGGGTACCAGAGGCCCCGCCAACGACGGCCACAGAGGCCAAATCTAGGCCAAATCCCACCCTAGAAAGAGACTTTTTGTGTGTGTGTTTTATTTTATTTTTATTGTATTTTATTGTTTTATTAGTGAAACACCATGAGGTACAGTTGTAGACTTACAAATTTTTGTGCTTGGGTTTCAGTCATACAATGATCGAGTACCCATCCCTCCACCAGTGCCCGTTCTCCGCCACCACGGATTCCAGTATCCCTCCCAATCCCCAACTCCTCCATCCCACCCTGCCTCTGTGGCAGGGCATTCCCTTTCGTTCTCTCTCTCCTTTTGGGTGCTGTGGTTTGCAAAAGAGGAATTGAGTGGCAGTCATGTTGGGTCTATAGCCTACTTAGGAAGAAACTTTTAACTGGACATTGGACACTGCATTAGGGAATGACTTGGATCTTCTTAGACGTGGTCTGATTTATTTTGGTTCTGGGGCGCTGACTCCTGGCGCTGTGCTCAGTGATCTGTGATGGTTCCTGGTGGGATTGAAGACCACATGGGGTGCCAGGGACAGAGCCCAGGTGGCAAGTGCCCTGCCCACTGTGCGCTCTCTCTCTCTCTCTCTCTCTCTCTCTCTCTGGCCCCTGTCCAATGGCCACAGACATGTATGAAACAGGCGTGATGGTATGACAGGGGGTTCACTGTGTATGGGAGGAAGCACCTGGGGGGTGTGGTGGGGAGATGCAGCGTGAACCGTGAAGGGTGGGAGGCTTACGGCTTTCAAAGCCGCCACGTGGGCGAGGGGAGGAGGAAAGAGTGCAGGGAAGGGCAGGGACAGAGGGAGAGCGGGCCGGGCAGCACGCAGTCCAGGGGAGCACACGTGCGCCCCCCACACCCCTGGGCCTCAAGCTGGCCCCGGGGACCGTCCCAGGAGGAAAAGGCAGGAGAAAACCGTGTTCCCGCGACCGGCTCAGAGATGTGACGCCCTGAGAGTGGCAGGAAACGAGCTTCTCGAGCGAGACCTGGGCATCACGGGAGGCCACGGCCCAGGTGGATGCTACGGCTGCCAGGGTGGGTGGGTGGGCGCGTGGAGGATTGAACCACGCCCAGCAGAGCTTGGGGCTCACTCCTCTGTCGGGAGGACAGAGCCAAGCGCCTGCCCTGGGCCCCGGCCCCAGGGCCCTGAGCAAAATGAAGAAGCTCCTCGGCCTGCAAACGGCCCCGTGTGCTCCGCTCTGGTACCGCGGCTCTTTGTTCGGTTTGGGGGCCCCACCCAGGATGCTCAGGGCCCACTCCCGGCAGGGCGCCGGGGATCTCTTAGGGCACCGAGGATGGAACCCGGTTTGGCTACTTACAAGGCAAAAATCCTCCGCGCTGTCCCAGGGCTCCGGCCCCCTCCCTGCTCTCCTTGGCGGCCCTGGGGGCGCTCGCCCAAGCCCCGAGCTGCCCGCGTAGGCCCGAGTCAGCAGCTTTTTCCAACCCACCCCTGAAAACCTGGGTGCTCTGGGAGCCGGAGGACCCACCAGATCGTCGTTGGCAAAGCCAAGACACAGAATCTCAGAGCCGAGTGGCCGACACACAGCCAGCACCCCGCTCCCCGCCATGTGTACCCAACCTTCCACCAGTCCAGTCCCTGTGGGCTACAGATCAGGCCTGTCTCCCACCGTCCCTCTGCCAGGGGCCACCGCTGCCCTGTCCTGGAAGAAGAGAACCGGAGCCTGGAGAGGGACCATCTGCCACCCCCAACCCGGTCCTCTCATGGCTCACGGTCCATACTCCGGGGGGGGTCACACGGTCCAGCCAAACCAACTCATGTCCCCGTCGGCCTCTGTCCCCTAGTCCCTACTGAAACGTCAGCATGCGCGTGTGTCCCTGCCTCAGTGGGGACAGCCCCAGAATGACAACAGAGCAAGCCAGAGCGACGTCACCCGATGATGGGGTGGGGGGCAAGAGGAGGGACCACCAGCCCCACCGACACCCTCTCTGGGGGCCAGACTGAACACGCTGAAGGGGTGTGTCGGCAGCAGGAGGCCACAGGGACCAGCACCGGGCAGGAGTGAGCGATGGAAGCCCGTGCCGGGAGGGGACAACGTCCGTCGAGTGGACCAGAGAGGCCAGGGCCACCCCTGGCCAGAGAGACGGCCCCTGCCCTGGCCAAGACAGCACCGAGGAACCGCAGGCCTGCCAGGGAGGGCGGCCAAAGGCAAACTGGGCAACCTGGAGTGGCGTCAGACGCTGCGCTGCCTGGGGCTGCCCGGGACAGGCACAGTCCTTGGTGCTTTCTTCTCTGTCACCGTGCACCAACCAAGACATTCCTGGTTAGGTTTCGGGCACACCCCCTCCCCAGTGTCCCCCGCCCTGTCGGCTTCTGCGAGAGGTGCTTTTTTGTTGTTGTTGTTGTTTTAAAGTTTTCGTGCTGTTTCCCGGCCCTACGATAGCGTTCACGCACCACACACCACCACCTGCCAGCACCACCGCCCCTCCCAGCTGAAGGCGCCCCTCCACACGGGCCCGTTTCTGACCAACACCAGCCTTCCGGTGCGATTTCCACCGGCCCTGGTGTTCGTCCCTCCCCTACTGTGTTTCTTTACGGCCCACCTATGAGAGACCATCCGGGCACACCAAGGGACATCGGCCAGGGAGAGACCCACACGGCCTCTGCCAAGAGCAGCATGGAGCTCTGTGGCTGACCCCAGCACCCGGAAAAGCTCACCGGCCCACACCCCTCCACGCCGCTCTGCACGGAAGGGGCCACACACACGCGTCCCTCCCAACAACAGAGTGGGTGACGCTCTCCAGCCCTCTGGCCTCTGCAGACCAACGGCCACGGCCGCGGCTGGACCCGCATCTGCATCTGCGCCTGCACCCGATTCACCCAGCCTCTCCCCTACATGAGCCGCGTCCCCGTGGGTTACCGGAAATGAAAGGGTGCACATACTTAGCATGCCCTGCCCTGGGCTGAGCAAAGTGCCGGCCACAGGTCACGACCAGCCCCTCTCCAAACGCACGAGATGCCCCAAGCAGCCAACGCTCACGCAGTGCAAATCCTAGCAAATACCACGTGATTCAGTCAAAACACAAATCGTGGAGAGTACTGATCCACGATGAAGTTTTTTTTTTTTAAACATTTGAAAGAAGTGAGTGGGAATCTGGAGATAACATTAAGTACCCCCGCCCCCGCCAAATGGAAGTGGTCAAGGAAATGATCTGACGGCCACAGGTCAAAGAAGTCCTTAAGCAAGTTAAAAAATCCAATAAAGACCAAAGAGAATCTGAGAGGACAGGATGGAACCCTGCAGTGCCGTGGTCCCTCCCGCTTCCTCCCTGCTCTTCCTGGGACTGAGGACCCCGGGCTGTCCACCAGGCAGGTGAGCACCAGGCCACCCAAGGACCTCGCTGTAAGAAGCTCTTGCGCCGGCTGCAAACGTCAGCCAACGCCGGGAAGAGAGCAGGAGGGACGAGACCATGAAGCCAGAGCCACGGAGACACAAGCTCGACTGTCCCCCAATGCTCACCACACCCTTCCTCAACACCCCTGCAGGCCAGGGCAGGGGAGAGCGCGGGCGCGCTGCACGGCGGCACGCGGGAAACACCCACAGCGGCACAGCCGGATTCAGGCTCCTGCCTCACACACGGCCGACGCGGCCCTGGAACCACATGGGGTCCGCCAAGAACTCCCAGAGGTCACCCTTCCATCACCAGGGGTCCGCCAACCCTCCACCCCAAGCCCTCCACCAAAAAATAAAACTGGGCTCCACAGCGGAACGCAGCACTCAGCAGATGCCAGCGCTGCTGCGGTCAAACCAGGAGCTACAGCCTGATACTACCGGCCCTGGCTCACGGGTCTTCCTTCCTGAAACGGAGGCCGCTACCACACCCTCTGGCCGGAGGAACCCAGAAACTACGACTAGAGACGATACGCCCTACCCTGACGTCAGGCTCCGGGGCCCTCGACTCGCTCCCTACCCTGAAACCAGGCTCCCGGGCCCCCGGGGGCTTGGGCCTCACTCATCCACACCCAAACTTGTCTTCCTTGGCCGCGAAGAGTGAGAGGTGCTGAGCAGGGTGAGCAGAGTTTCACGGGAGGGGAACAAGACAGGGAATCGCTTACCTGGAGGATATTCTGCCCTTCGGCCGCACCAATCCCGCCTGAGTGGGGCATCCCCCTTCAGACTAGTCTGAGAAAAGAGCGCAGGCAAGCAGCGTCCCCGATGCTTTCCGATTACCGGAGCCAGCGTTCTTCAACCAAATCCCACACATGCACTTCGGGAACTGTTGAAAGACAGAAAGCAATCCGTACACCCACCGTGGCACGGGCGGCAGAGGCCGGCCACCAGGCGTGGAAGCGAGTGTGCGGGCGGCTGCGGGGGGGCGTCCCCCAGGCCTCGTGGCCAGAGAAGGACGAGCAGGTCTGCAGGGCACACGCAAGAGCCACCGCGGCTCATACTTACATGTGAACGGCATGCGTGTCCAGAGCCCTACCGAGCGTTTCCGGGAGCGTTCTCGCAGCCCCGCCAGCGCGACGGCAGGCGTGAGTGAGCCGAGGTGGCCGAAAGGGCCGCCGGACCGAGACGCGTGCGGAAACCCGACAGCCAAGTCGCGTCGGCCACACGGCAGGCGCCTGCGGTCCGCCGGGCCCAGATCCCCACCTGGACCTGGTCGAGCGTCGGACAACCTCGCGCGTGAACCTCTGACTCAGCCAGGGCCTGGGAGGGAAAGTCCTCAGCGCCAATAAACAGTTTACTAGCCGACACCTCCCTGGGACTTCAGGCTGACACCGCAGCAGCAGCAGCAGCAGCGTCTGTCACAATCTTATCAACTTGTCCGGGAGATGAAAGGGCACTCAGGGGCAGGGATGGCAGTAAAGCCGCCGGCAAGCACTTGCCCTGCACGCCGCTGACCCATATTCAATCCCTGGCACCGCCAGGAGTGCAGAGCAGGAGTAACCTGAGCACTGCCGGGTGTGGCCCAAACAGAAAACAAACAAGACACTTAGAAGAAGGCAGAGGTGACAACTCAGTCGCCCAAGGCGGGTGTGGCTCCCAGGAGCCCACCCTCTCCAGAGGGCCAATGACTGGGCCCTCCACACCCACCACGCACACCAGAAGTCTCAAAAAGGGTTTTAAAAAGAGAGGGGCGCAGAGGCGGGAACTCAGCCCCCGCCCCTCCTCCCGTCCTGAAAGCGGACCTCCCACCCAGCAGGCGTGCCATAGCGAAGGGGCCGGGCCCACCTCCCGTCACCTCTCGGCCAGGAGCCACACGACTCCCGCACAGAGCCTGCGAACAAATGACACGCGGCGCTGGGGTCCAGGCCGTGGCAAGACGCGCGGCTCCCGACCCAACCACCACGGGGCAAGCTGACATGAGGGGCGAGGTGCGGGTGTCATCCCCCAGCAAGGTGACCTGGAGCGCCCTGGTGACCCACACCGCTGCCAGAGTCGCCGAGGTGACTGGAAACCCCTCTCACGATCAACCTCGCCAGAACATCGAGGATCCAACTACCCCACAACTCCCAAGACGCTCGAGCCAGTCCAGAATGGCCAAGCTCTGCCCACGAGCATTACCCCGGGGCAGACTGAACTGGACCCCCAACTGAAGCCCAGTGGGGAGCGCGCCCTGGCCAGCAGCGAGCAGTACAACGAGGTCGGCTGCCTGAGCCCGACACACGGAGTAGCGCAAGCCAACACGCCCACAACCACCTGAGCAAGAGACTCACTCCCAGGAGCTCCCGGGCCAGCAAGTCAGTCCCCCTTCTTGTCAAATTCACCTTCTGCAAGACCCAAGTGGTGCCCCCAAACCGTCAAGACGGAAAGAGAAAGAGCACGAGCGATCAGATGCGGGAAGCGCTGCCTTGGCCCACGCCCCCAAACTCACCAAGAACACTCAGATCTGTACTTCTGGGAAACGGGCAAACGCTCCTGGGGGGTGGGGGGGGAGGAGGACTCGAATTCCTTTTTCTCTTCGTTTTCCCCCTAGAATTCCCTCTTCCTCCCAAACAGCAGCACAGGTGGGCCCGGCCCGGCCCTCTGCCCCCTGACACGAAGGGGGAAGCCCCCTCCCAGTCCTGCTATGCCCCGCTTCCCACCCGTGAAGGCCTGGCGTGCTCTCCCCCGGGTTCTCCTGCCTGCTGACTGACCCTGAACCTCAAAAACTTCCTGCCGACGTCACGGGGGTGTCACAGGAGTGTCACTGGAGCCTGCGAGATGGCCAGATCGGGTGCGAGATACGCTACCTGACAGTCAGGTCGTCCTGGTCGGCCAGCGCATTTGCCTACCAAGACAAACTTCCTGTTGGGCAACTGCGAGCAGCAGAAACTCCAGCAAGGGCACAGGCACGTGCCCGCCCAACAGGTCCCTCTCCCCGTCTGTCAGCCGGTCCCAGAAACCCCCGCCCGCCTCAAGCCCTGCTCAAGCCCTGCTCAATGCACCTTCTGTTAGAGGTCAAACTCGCCCGCCTTGCTCAGACGGAAATGAGAACTGCAAAGCCTTCATTTCCCAGTCGAAACTCAACAGATCCAAGTTGCGTCACAATGCTGGAGTGAATGGGAATTCATCACCGGGAGGGGTGGGGCGGGGCGGGCGCTCCCCCAGGACCCCCCAGATTTCCCAGGCAGGACTGACTGGCATTTCCTCATTCCCCCGCCCCCCAGATGCCACCTTAAAGACACGCGGCTGAAAGCAACTGAATTCCACGCCTCTGCCTGGCTCCACACATCAATGTGTGCGCCCCTGGGGGCGGGGGCCGAGCCCAGCCCACCCTCCCCACAGCCCGTGCAGGTTCTGCTTCACAGACTCCGGGAAAGCCGGCCTGCAAGGAGCTGCTCTGGTGAGCAAGCAAAGTCCGCCGACCCCAGAAGCAGCTCAAAGCGGCTTCGGAGTCCTTAAGGGCCCACCTCGAGCAGGTGGCGGCCAGGAAACAGACTTGCTCAAGGAATCGCGGCCCAGTCTCTGGCTACATCTCGCTTCTCCCTAAGAGCGGCTGCGGATCTGCTCCTGGCACTTCTCACGGGCACCAGAGGCTAGAGAAAAGACGCCGCTCTCATCAACCTGGATGTATGTGAAGTCCGTATCGTGGTCCCAGGGGCCCCTGGCTGTCCTGGGTGACGGATGCTGCCCTCGGCCCTCACGCCCCTTTTCCAGATTCTCTCTACGCATCACACGCTCCGTCTTCGGGATAGCAGAGGGCATCTGGCAAAGGTGGCAGGACCTCCTGGCACAGAATCACACAGAGCCCCAACACTGATTTCGAGCACTTCCCCCCAAGCGCCCAACTGGCAAGTTCTGAGGATTCAAGGGACAATCAGACACAGCCCCTGAAGAGACAGGCAGCCCTGGGACGGGCAGGGAGGCAGGCCCCGGAGACCCGCCTTGGTCACTCGGTGAAGAAGTTCGAGAAATGAACAACCACCACCAAAAACTAGGCAGCCTGCTGGTCCGGCGGCGAAACTCAGCAATAACGCGTGTGAACCATCAGCGGGAAACACCTCCTCCAGGCAGGCCCAGGTGAGCCCATCAGGGCCACGGGCAGGAAAGGACCACCCAAGCCCGGAGTCTGGAAGTGCCCCGAGAGGAGCGCACGGGCAGACTTTATTCTGCCCCACGCGGCGGCGAGCTGGGCTCCCCAGCCCTCTCCCCGGGCGGCTGGAGAAAGGGCGATAGAAGCGGGGTGGGGGTACTGAGGCTCTGTGACAGGCTGCTTCTCCCTGGCAGGAGGCGACAATCCCTGGCGAAACGCAGGGTCCTGAGAACAGCCTGGCGCAGAGGGGGGACTTTCTGGAATCCAGAGCCCCGGGCTTCCGGGGTGAGCGATCAGGCTCGCGCCCACCTTCTCCCTGACCAGCTGAAGGGCCATCGGGCTTACTCCAAACCCAGGGGCAGGGACGGAGGCAGCTGGGTCTCTGCCCCTCTGACGCAGGTCCTCTCCGGCCAGCCCCAACCTTAAACCTTCCTCTGTAATCTGCCACTGGCAAATCAACATGAGGCTCGAATACGTGGGGATCAGGGATGATGACAGGGTCAGATCTGATTTCTTTACGGGAGTCACTGAGCCAGCCCACGGTCAAGGGCCAGGGCCAAGTGCAAAAAGAGAAAAAAAAAATAGAGAAAAAAATTTCCAAGCACTTTGCTTATCTGTTTCTTTCATCTCCATGACCTGTCTCCCGATGGGCGACTTTAAAAACTCCAAAAACGGCATTTTTTAAAACACATCTCCTCCAAAGGCCCCATGTGGGAGCCAGAGAGGTGGCCGGAGCGTAGCTTGGCGTGTGGGAAAGGCCGGGTATGCTGCGGGTCCCAGGGCACCACCAGGCATGACCCCGCCCAACCACGTTGGCTGTGAACAAGCCCCCTAAGTAAGGGGAGGAGAGGTCACACATTTGACCTGTCATGACGTCATCCAACAGGTAACCCACTCCGAGATAACAGAGGGGAAATGACTCACTTAAGGCCACTTAGCACAGAGCAAGAGCACTCAGCAGCTAAGCCGGCCTGCTCAGTGTGGAGAGCGGGGAGGGAGAAGCCCGGGAGGGGGTCACACAAGGGCCCGGGCTGAGCTGGGCACCAGGAGGCCCAGGCAGAAAGCCTAGCCGGCACGGGTCAGCAGGTGCCACGTGACCTCACCCGGTTTCCTTCCTTCCAGCCCAGAGCAGAAATCGACAGGGCCCTGACACCAAGGCTTTCCTAAGGGAAGCTCGGAGAGGCTGGGGGAGGTGAAACATTAGCTCCCCCAAAATAGACATGGCATGGGGGGGGCAGTGGCTGAATGAGAGCGCCGGTATTCACCCTTGGCCACTGCCGACTCAATCTGTCTCTCTCGTTTAGAGACCGTCTGTCCCATAGTCAAATGACCAAAAGTGCAAGAAGAAAGAAGACTTGAAGTCAAAGAATGTCGAGATGAAGTCAAGAGCCCAACTGCAAATACTGAAGCACCAGAACCCACTCCTAAAATCCAGAAACTCTTCCGTAGTTCAGGCTTTCGAAGTGTCACGAATACAGGGCGCTTGCCTTGCGTGTGACCAACCCAGGTTCGATCCCTGGCACCCTGTAAGGTCCACCAAGCAGAGTATGCCCTGAGCACCACAGGGTGTGGCCCAAACACAGAAACAAAAACCCACCAAGTTAAACCCCCTTTGTTTTTGTTTTTAGCTTTTGGAGTCACACCCGGCAAGAGCTCAGGAGTTCCTCCTGGCTCTGCACTCAGGAATTCCTCCTGGCGGTGCTCGGGGGACCCTATGGGACGCTGGGAATCAAACCATGGTCAGCCGCGTACAAGGCAAACGCCCTACCCGCTGTGCTATCGCTCCGGCCCCCAAGTTAAACCCCTTTCACTCCTCCTATCAGGCTATTTTGAAATCAATATAAAAAATATTTCTACTGAGTTCTGAAGAATGAAAAGCAGTCAATTCTGAAAACCACTTGCAATTGGATTTCTAAGCTTCCGCACTTCTACAGCTGGTCCTGGATTGACTGTATCGGCTGTTAAGTGGACATCAAGTCAACTACATTCATGTAAATAGTATTTGCAGGAAAAGGGAGGCCTCAGAATCTCACCTGGCTTCCCCTTGAGGGAACATCAAAATCTCTATGTGAAAAGCTATGTTAGCATTGTTCCAGGTGACTACTAAGCCCTGGTAAATTTTTCAAAGATCTCAGCTTATAATGTCTTAGAGGAAGGCTGAATTATCTTTTCAGATTATAGACAAGTACGATCATGTAAAATAACAACTTTCTTAAGTTATGAGCATAGGAGGCCAGTAAAATTCATCTGCAGATATATATATATATATATATTTTCAATCACAGTCAAAGGCAATGAATGGGACACACTGTATTCTCAGTCTCAGGAAATAGCCATCTTAGGAATCTTTCGAGTGAATGGGAATGCAGGGAGCACCGAACAGCCCCTTTTAAAATGGTACCGAGTTACAATTTGTCGATATAAAGTACTCCTCCTGCTATAAATACATGCATGATACAGCCACAAGAATATGTACTATAAATATAATTCCCACTTAAGATCTTTACCAAGACCCACTACGAAATCTGCAGCGGAGCAAAGGCTTGACTGTAACAAGGTCTGAGAAATTATACTGAAGAGGAGAACTGAATAAATGAA
Source organism: Sorex fumeus (assembly GCF_029834395.1). Classification (NCBI taxonomy): domain Eukaryota; kingdom Metazoa; phylum Chordata; class Mammalia; order Eulipotyphla; family Soricidae; genus Sorex; species Sorex fumeus. The sequence continues at coordinate 3,355,024 of NW_026606074.1, read as the reverse complement.
AACCAAATGAAAACCCACAAATGGCAGCATCCCTCAGAAAGCAACCCAATGCGTGTGGGAGGGTGTGCACGCACACACACACACACACACTCACACTAACCACACACACACCCCAGAAAGTAGCAGGGCTTTCTTCTCTTTTCCACCTTCCCTTCTCTTCCCTCTAGTTTTCCAGGACGCTGGGGAAGTTTTCGCTCTGCATCAGGCAAAGGGCGGCAGAGATGAAACGGCCTCGTGTGTAAGCTACTGTCCTTCCATTTAAAAAAAAAACGTGCATCTCAACTCCCCAGATGCCATCATCCGCAGGCACCAAGCAGCTCTCAACAGACTCCGTGTCACCATGGATTATTGATAACATTAAATGGGGGAAGTGGCTCTGATGTCACCGACCCTACCCACTGGGATCCCTGACTCAAGACACATTTTCACGCTGGAGAAAAGAAGAAGGGGGAAGAAAAAAAAATCTGGCTGGGGGGGGGGGAGGAAAACAAATTATTTATATATATGTATCTTCTTAGTCGGGTGGAGGAGGTTTACTTTCACCCTTTCCTCGCTTACCCTGGGGGGTGGTAGGAAACAGTTGCTACTGTCTGACCAGTGATACAAAGAAACTGGGAATGAAGGTTTCCCCGGGGCAGGAGAAACCCCCGGGCCGGTCCCTCCGCCGGGGCCCAGACTTCCTCCTCCGCCAGCTCTCGGGGAGGGGGGGAGCCTCGCTGCATTTCCCTAAATGCTCCAAACGGGCAGAAAGCAAACCGGGCTGCCATGTTCTCATTTCTTTCCAACCCGGGGATCCAACCGAGGCTGCAAAAAAAAGGCCTCCGCTTCCCCCTCCCACCCCCCCCTTCACCACCACCACCGCCACCACCGGGCCACCCTCTCGGATTCTGTTTCTTTATAAAAATAAATAAATAAATAAATAAAGAATGCATCATCATCATCATCCTCCTCCTCCTCCTCCTCCTCACCGTAGTCAAATCAAGCAAATAAATCGGTGGAGGAGAGGGAGTCCCTGCACGCCCCGGGCGCCCGGCGCGGCGGGGCGCGGGGCCCGGCGGGGGGTGGGGGCCGGCCCGCCCGCCGCCCGCCCGCCCGCCCGGCCGCGGGGCCTTTGTCCGGCGCCGGAAGCCCCGGCCGCCCGGGCCACTCACCATGAGCTCGATCGTCTTGTCCTCGATCACCGAGTCGGGCTCCATGGCGGCCCCGGCGGCCCCGCCTCGCTCGCCCCGCGCGGCGGCGCACGGCCCGGGCGGAGGAGGCGCAGCGGAGGAGGCGCAGCGGAGGAGGCGGAGGAGAGGAGGAGGAGGAGGAGGAGAGGGAGAGGGAGAGGAGGAGGAGGAGGAGGAGAGGAGGAGGAGGAGGCGACGGCCGCGGCGGCGGAGGCGGACGCGCCGCTCGCACCCACTCGCGCTGCCCGCCCGCCCGCCCGGGCCGCCGCCGGCAGCTCCGCCCTCCGCGCGCCGCGCTCGCCGCGGACTACAACTCCCGGCAGGCACCGCGCGCCCCGCCGCGCGCGCGCCCCCGCCGGCCCGCACGCTCCGCCCGGCCGCCCCGCTCGGCCCGCGCTGGCCCGCGGACCGCCCCCAGCCCCGCGGCCGCCCGCCGCTCGGGCGCCGCAGCCCCCCCGCACACCGCCGCCCGCCCGGCCTGGACGCGACCTGCGAGAGGAGCGATGGACGCGCCGAGGCTGCGATCCGGGCAGCTCCCCGACCACAACTCCCAGCGTGCCCCGCGCGCGGAGGCGGCTTCCGGCGGCGAGTCCGCCGCCGCCTCCCCGCCCCCCCCACGCGCACCCCGCACCCCCTCCCCCTTCCCACAGCCTGACTTCCGGCCGACCCCCCCCCCCCGCCCCGCCCCGCCCCCCAACCCCGGGCGGAAACTCCGGCGGCTCGTCTGAGATCCCGCGGGCGCGACCGGCTTCCGCACATGCGCGGTGGAGGCCGCCGGGCCCGCGGGCGCGCAGGTAGCGGCGCTGCGCGGCGGGCGGAGGAGGCTGATGCGGGCAGGTGCGTCCCGGAGCATCCCGAGGCGCGGGGCCCGCCCTCGCTCTCGCGCTTTGCTCTTCTTGCTTTTCTGCGCTTTGCTTTCTCCTTTCCTTTCTTTTCTTCTTTCATTTTTGTTCTTTCCTTCGATTTCTTTCTCTTTCCTTTTTTCTTTTCTCCCTTCTTTCCTTTTTTCTTTCCTTCCCTTTCTTCTTTCCTTTTTTCTTCTTTCCTTCACTTTCTTTTTTTCCCTCCCTTCTTCCCTTTATTTTCTTTCTTTCCTTTTTCCTTTCCTTCCTTTTCTTTCAGGCCATTTATTTTTCATCTTTTTTTGTTTGTTTTTTTGGGGCCCACCCTGTGATGCGCCAGTTGCCAGGGGCTTCGGAGGTTCCTTTGGGCGGAACCGACGGGGTCGTGCATGGGAGCCGGGCTCAGCTGCGAAGAGTCGAGGACGGGCGTGCTGGTTTGAAGCCCCCCCCTCCCCGCCCCCAGTTTTCGCTTCCCAGGCCGACCACGCGTCTAGGAGCTGGGAATGAGCCCGGAGCATGCCCCGGCCGTGCCCGACCAAGCCTGTGCGCTCCCGGAGCTGAATTCTGCGAGGGAGGGGGCTGTGGCGGGGAAGCCTGCTTCTCCCTGCAGAGTCTGGGGGTGCAAAGGGGTGGATCCACCAAACACAGGCCCCAGCGCTGGGTCAACGTGGTACTAGTGGTACTAACAAATCCTAGCCGGCAGGAGGGACTAGTGCTAGATGGAGCTTGAAATTGTTCCCAAAAAGCAGCAAGAAAGCAGCTCCCTCCTCTCTGCCAGTCTGGGGCTCAGGGAAGGTGGTGGGGGGCGTCCGTCTTGCAGTTTGCACAACGCTGCTTTATCGGGGTCAGACTGCGCCTGTGCTTTCCCCTTGCTCTGTCCTGATTCTTGTCTGGGGTGTGGGGGCCTGCGAAATTCCTTTCAACTGGAGAACCCACAGTCAAATTTCTCCCCCCCCCTTGTCACGCCTCCTTTTCCACTGATTTGCACGTGACCTGGGTAGAGCTATCTGTAACGGGCATGCCAGTCAAGCTAAAACAAGTTAAAGCATCAGAAATTTATTTTGAAAGCAAAGCAGAAATATTTTAAAGTGATGCCACACCCCCCCGCCCCCCCACCTCTCCGAGGCAGCTGGCCGGTTTAGGGAGCCAGGCACAGACCGTCATTAGAGCACTGTTGTCACGTGCTTTCACTCTCTGCATCCGTGAAGGGAAGGGCCCAGCTGCTCCGTGGCCTCTGCCTTCTGACGGGACTCGATGCCCACAGAACTCGGATGCCCGCAGAACACGGGATTTGTCCCCGGCACTGAGTCCCAGTGTGGGGCTGTCCACCCGAAGTGAAGCTCCGGGAAGAAAGAGGGCTGGCCAGAGAGTCCAACGTGCAGGGCTCTGTTCTTGCACACAGCCCGTCCACAGACAAGCCCTGCACAGTAGGGGTATTCGCGCCCCCCCCCGAAAAAAAAAAGGCCAGAATTGTTATGTTTTTGCACTCACATGTGTCTGAATGCCATCAGAGTTCTTGTCTGGGCCTGGGGACATACAGTAAAAAGTAAAGAGGCCACTGCTGCCAGTTACCGACAACATAGTGGCCTGAACTAACAATGGCTTTTTTATTTATCTTACAGTCCTGTGGGTTGACTGGACTCAGCTGAGTCTTCGGAGGCTGAGCTGACTCAGAGCCCGGGAGGCGGCACCCACCTGGGCGCTCGCCCACTGCCTCCCCGGCCTGGGAATGCGGGAGCGGCCTGAGGGTTTGATCTGGGAAGCGGAACAGCTCTGCCGCCTACGGGGCCGCCCGCTTCCAGCTGACGCTTATCTGTCATTCCAGGGTCTGCTCCTACTTCCTCAAAAAACAGCCCGCCCCAGTGCTGGTTCGAGTCCCAGGTCATGACCAGTCCCTGCGGGAATGCAGAGGCAGTAAACAGGATAAATGCGGGCCCCGAGGGATAGTCCAGCAGGCAGGGCATTTGCCTTGCACGTGTCCGACCTGGGTTCAATCCCAAGCATCCCATATGGTCCCCCTAGCATCATCTGGAATAACCCCTGAGTGCAGATCCAGCCAGGAATAACCCCTGAGCATCACTGGGTGTAACTCAAAAAATAAATAGGATAAATGCATGTGGGTTCTGTCTTTGGGGGGGGGGGGGGCGTGTCACACCTGGTGATGCTCAGGGCTTACCCCTCAGGCCTCAGCACTCAGTCATTACTCCTGGCGGAATTCAGAAGACCATATGGGGTGCTGGGGGTCCAACCTAGGTAGGCCACCTGCAAGGCAAACACCCTCCCCGCTGTGCTCTCTCTCTGGTCCCAAAGTTGTTCCTCTTGGTATTGTCAGATAGAGCTGGCCAGTTGTCTTCCTTAAGAACTCCCCACTGTGCCTTCTTTCTTGGCAGTGTCGTGCGCCGTGTCTTCGAGGCCGCTGATTCCGTGTCCTGGGGCGTCTCCTGCGGTATCTATGATCACCTTCATTTCTGTTTGAACGGGCTCTTGCATTTTTCATTCCCTCAGTCTTTCTTCGAGGTGATTGGTTCTCTGCTCCGTGGGTTTCTTCGTGAGAGAGTTTCGGCTCAGCAGTCATCCTTGGGCAGGGCACAGACCTGATGTCATCGAGAACCTAACCTATGCTTCAGTCCCCACCCAGCAATGCCACTGAAACCTTCATTCCCCCATTGTTCCTGGTGCGAACAGTGGACAGAGCTCCCGGCAGTGGCCAGCATGGGCAGCTATCCGGTGCTCCTTCTCCAAATACCCGTTGGGGTCTGGCTGCCAAGGCCCCCAGGGGGATGTTCTCAGTGCTTGTGTGACCTCTGGCTCTGGGTCGTGTGCATCTTGGGATGCCCATTCCCTGCAGCTGCCATGACAGCAAAGTCTCACTGTCACGCACGGTTTACAGTGGCTGAGGCTGGACGTTGTGGTCCTCCTGCCCCAGGAACAGCTGTTGAGAGCTGCCCTTCTCGGCTCTCTCCCGTGGGATGCCGAAGCATGCTGGCCCCAGCTTTGGGATGGCCGCTGCTGGGCTGCTCAGCCAGGGGGTCTGCTCCTGGCTGTGGCTTCTGGAGTGGCTGCTCCCCGCTCAGCCTGTGCCTGGCCCGGCCAGTTTTCGTCTAGAGACTAAAAAAGCGAGGGGGCAGCATTTGAGCCCTTCACGCTCCGTGCCCCCTGGCAGGTCAGAGCTGGGGTCCACTGTGCCCTGCTCGAACCGGCCCATGTAGCACAGCCGTGAGCAGCAGACGGTGACCAGGCAGAGACCCCCATCCTGGTGGAGACCCTGGGCCTGGGTCAGCCACCGTGTAGGGGAGCCCCAAGGAATGGCCACCCCCAGTTCCAGCCAGCCACGACTGAATTCTCAGTGGGGGCGACCAAGTCCCAAGACTCTTTCCCCTTGGCAAGTTCAGGTACGAGTGGAGCCGAGTTTCTATTCTAAAACCCGGGGACTGGAGTCACACAGAGTGTATTCCCCGCCCTGCGCACGGTGACCCAGGTTCAGTCCCCACACACCTAGCGTCCCCCCGAGCGAAACCAGACCCACAATCTCTTAACATGACCAGTCGTCGTCGGCTATTCAAGAGTCTGTCTTCCCTCCACTTAAGGTGTTGGCCCCCGTGTTGTACGTCTTCACAGATGTATGGGTTTATCGGGGGGTGGGGGGCTTGCTCATTCCATTGGTCTGCGTGTCTTTTTGTTGTAGGACCACACGGTTTTAATTAGTGTTTGAAGTCAGGGGATGTAATGCCTCCAATTTTCTTTCCTTTTTTTTTTTCAATTTGTTTTTGGTTTGGGGGCCACACCTGTCTGTGCCCAGGTCTGACTTCTGGCTCGGGGGACTGTTTGCTATGTCAGGGATCAAACCCTGGTGGGCCCCAGGCAAGGCAAACACCCTACTATCTCTCAAATCTTCTTTTCTCTCAGTGTATTGCTTTGGGAGTCTCTAATTTCATTCATTTGCGAGTAGATATCTATTTTCCTAATGCTATCTATGCAGAGTCTCCTGCCCCCGTGCCTGGCTGTCCCCGCTGGGGCCCCTTGGAGGGGAGCGGGTTGAGCTTTCCTCCCCGCCCCGACCAGGGCTCCGGCAGCCGAAGACCTCCAGAACCAGCCACCACCATGCTGAGACCACTCTCCGCACACATGAAGGTACCGGCAGAGGAACAAAGGCATGCGGGTCCCGGGGCTGAGATCTCCAAGCCTGCCCGGATCGGGGCTGAGCATCCTCCACCCAGATCCTCCAAATTCCAGTAGGCGGGGGTCACACCCACCAACTGGCCCCCTGGCGCTGTGTAATCCCATCAATGGCCAAGACCCAGAGACTATAAAACCCAGCTCCCGGAAGCGCATGGCCGCATTTGCGACTGTGCTACATCTTATTATCTCATTCTTACTTTGGACAAACTGGCAGGCTACCGAATGTAGCCTGCGCACACGGCAGAGTCTGGCAAACTCCCCTTGGCGTACCCAATATGCCAAATACCGGTAACAATGATGGGTCTCGTTCTCCTAAGGTAAAGGTAAAGGCCCTCCCGTTGATCGTCGATTTGCTCGAGCGGGCCCAGTAACGTCTCCATTGGAGACTTTGTTGTTACTGTGTCTGGCATATCGAATACTCTCGGTAGCTTGCCGGGCTCTCCGAGAGGGGCGGAGGAATCGAACTCGGGTTGGCCATGTTGGCCGCTTGTAAGGCGAACGCCCTACCCGCTGTGCTATCACTCCAGCCCTAAAGAGCCTTGAATATAATCTCAGGGCTAGGATGAAGGAGACGTTACTGGGGCCTGCTCGAGGCAATCGACGAACAACAGGATGGTCGTGATCGGTCGTCGCACTGCTTTGGGAATCGGAGGCCGTTTTTCTTTACATTCATTTTTCATTTTCATTTCATCATCCTGTTATTCGTCGATTGGCTCGAGCAGGCCCCAGTAACGTCTCTTTCATCCTAGCCCTGAGATTATATTCACGGCTCTTTAGGAGAATGAGACCCATCATTGTTACTGGTATTTGGCATATTTGGTGCGCCACGGGGAGTTTGCCAGACTCTGCCCTGTGGGCAGGCTATATTCGATAGCCTGCAAGTTTGTCCAGAGTAGGAATGAGATAATGAGATATCATAAAAAAATCTTATCAGAACATTTTTTATGATATCTCATTATCTTTACATTCAAGTATTAGAATTATTTGTCCTATTTCCTTGAAAAAATGGCCATTGACAATTTTTTTTATATAGATTACTTTGAATCATGTAGGTTGCTTTGGGTAAGACGGTCATTTTATTTGTGTTTGTTCTTCTAATCCATAAACATGGTATGTCTTTCCACTTCTTTGTATTTGTTGTACCAAAAAAAAGTGCCTTACCATTTTTTATTGTACAGTTCTTTCATATACTTTGCTAGATTGACTTCCAAGTATTTTATTTATTTTCATTTTGGAGGCTCTACCCTGTGGGTCTGAGGGCTTACTCCTGGCAGGACTGGGAGGAGCCTGGGGATTGAACCCAGGTTGGCCACGTGCAAGACAGACGTCCTGTGGCTTCTTGGGCCCCACCCGGTGATGCTCAGTGATCGGCCGCGGGCAAGGCAAACGCCCTACCCGCTGGACTATCTCTCAGGCCCCTATTTTACCTATTTTGATGCAGTTGTAACCAGGATGATCATTTTGAGTCATTTGTCCTAAACGCCCCATTCCGGTGCCTGTGGGAAAGGGCTCCTCCACTGTGGCGGCATTGGCGGTGTCTCTCCACCAGGCGGTGCTGTGGCCCCTGTTTTGCGAGTCTGCGGGGATGGACCAGCCCATGAGGAGATGCTGGAGCGGTTCCTGCCTCCCATGACCAGACCCATAGAGCTGGGTCTCCCTCCTGGGCACCTGGCCTCCGGGCCTGGCGGTGGAGTCTGTGGACAGCCCTGCCTGCTGTCCAAGAAAGCAGGGGTGGGGTGTGTGCCTCAGTTTCCCCAACTCTGCTGGGTCCCTCTGCAGGTGGCTGCAGAGCGAGGGTCCAGGTGGGAGCCCGAGGGGTCCCCGTTCCCTGGACCAACGTCCTGCCGCCTTCTCACCTGACACCCCCGGCCCTCACTGCCCCGCCGTGCGTGCTTGCGGGCGCTTCTGGGGCTGCTCACCCTAGAGCAGGGAGGGCTTCTGCCCCCCCACTGCCCCCCCACAGCCCTTCCCCTCTCTGTCAGATGTGGTCCCTGACCGGTGAGGGCCCCATCTTCTTGCTCCAGCTCGGTGTGCTGCGGCCTCGGGCAGCCCCGTGCAGTGACCCGTCTGTCTCGCCCAGCTGGCCACCGGGCTTGGAGCGGGGCCGGCCACCTCGGCTGCCAGGAGTCAGCAGTTTGCAGATGTCGGTGAGTTGGGCCTTCGCTGTAGTGGGCTCCTTCTCCCTCAGACACACACTCTCCCCCTCTCTCTTACACACACTCACACACACACACACAAACATTCTCTCTCACACACTCCCTCTCTCACACACATTCTCTCTCCCCTTCTCTTACACACACAAACATTCTTTCTCACACACACACATTCTCACACACACTCTCTCCCCCTCTATCACACACTCTTTTTTCACACACACAAAGACATTCTCTCTCACACACACATTCTCACACTCTCTCGCCCTCTCTCCCATACACTCTTCTCACACACACACATTCTCGCACATACACAATCTCTCACACTCTCTCTCCCCCTCTCTCTCACACACTCTTCTCACACACACAAACATACATTCTCTCACACACACACCCTCTCACACATTCTCTCCCCCCTCTCACACACACTCTCACACAAACACACATTCTCTCTCACACACATCTCACACACGTGTGCATGTCCCACACACAACCCCACACTAATGTCACACATACCCACATTCCTATGTCTCTCACACACACTCTCACATCCCACACACACATGCTCACGTCCCACACACAAAGTCCCTCTCACATTCACACATCCCACACACCCCCCCACACACGCACACATGTCCCACCACGTGTCACCCGCACACGTTCTGCTCGTCTGCAGAGAACCCACACGGTGACCCCCCCCCCTCAGCTGGGGCCTCGCCCGGCCGTCCCACCTGAACGACCACCAGAACACAGATGTCTCATCTTTATTAGAAAACGCTAGTCCTTGGTCTCCCGGGAAGAATGACTAGTGGCATCCTCTGGTGTTGTCGGTAGCTGTGTTTGAACCCTAATCTGGTGTGGCGAGGCGCGCTCCGTGCCGGGACGTCTCCGTTACGACTTCTGGCAAAGGTGGTCTCAACCATGAAGTCCCTGTTGCTCCCAGGGCTCCGAGGCTGGCCAAGTGCGTGCCGGGCGAATCTGGGCTCTGTCTGTCTGTCTGTCCGTAGTCTGCTCTGCTTGTCTCTAGGCTGGCCTGCTGTGTTTCTTTGGGCTGTCACCGTGGGGGCACATCTGTGATCCCGCTGCGTTCAGTCTTCTCTATCCTGGCTTTGTCATAGTTGCAAAGACCCTTTTATGGTCTTTCAGTGCTGGGCTGTTTCTGACCTTCTCAGACGGGGAGGGGGCACAGGGCCAGCTCTGCTGGCAAGGGGGGGAGTGGGGAAGGCTGCAGTGGGGGCAGTATCTCCTCGAGAGGGGCGGGGGGACGCGCCCAGCCAGGCACAACCCCCCAGTGGCCTCCCCCAGCCCCTGAGACTCGGGCGCCTGGGTGGGTGGGAACCGACAGCGGGTGCTCACCGACGGACCCCCAGCCCGCACAGCGGGGACCCCCCCAAGACCAGCCTCCACCTCCACGTCCCAAGACTGGGGTGCCGGGGGTTGTGGGGGGCTGGGCTCCGTGAAGAAGGCCTCCTCTCCCTGCGGGTTTGAGCCCTGCTTTCATTGGGGAGTTGGCTGCGGGGGGCCTGGGGGCAGTCTCTGGGGGCTCGAAGACCCCAGGCCCAGCACAGCCAGTGGAGAGCACGGCTGTACCGGCGTTTTGGCAAAAGCAGGGAGCCTGGGGGTCACAGGGCACCATTCTGCCGGCCCTGCCCCCCCCCCCCCCCGGGGCTGGGACTCAGACGGGGCGTGGGGGGCAGGGCAGGAGCTGGGAGCGGGGCCGGGAGTCCTGAGTGACGTGTGGACAGAGAATGGGGCGGGGGCCGCTAGGGGGCGTCCAGGGCGCTGTAGGGGAAGAACTTGGCGCCTTTGCTGGGGGTGGTGGGCTCCGGGGACTCGGCCTCCTCCTTGAGCGTGAAGAACTGCTCCTGCTCCAGCTTCTTCTGGTTCAGCTCGTCCTCCAGCGCCTGCACGGGCAGGGGAGAGAGCCCGGGCTGGATGTCAGTGCCCCGGATGCCAGGCTGGCTCCGTTCCTGCAGCCCCCCGGGGTACCTTGTCCCCTGAGCACATCTTGGTGTTTCGGTGTGTTGGGGGCCCACCCGGCAGTGCTCAGGGCTCTGCGCTCAGGGATCCCTCCTGGCAGGCTCAGGGGGTCCCATGGGGGTACAGGGGATTGAACCCAGGCCCGTCACATGCAAGGCCAGCGCCCTCCCCACTGTCCCATCGCTCCGGCCCCCTGGGGCACCCTCCGGAAGGACCCCACGTGCCCCAAGAACGGTGCTCAGAGACCGACAGGATGGGGGGGCTGCTCTCAGCTCTGCGGCCCGAGTGGACCCCCTCGCCCCCCACTCCCTCCTGCTCAGAGGCGACCAGCCGCCGTGCCTGTTGCTTCTGCTCTGGGAACACCAGCTCGGGGCTTTGGGAGCCCAGAGAGGCTGAGCCACCGGCCCTGGGTCCCACAGCCAGGAGGGGGCCAGAAGGAGGGCCCAACCAGGGTCCCCACACTGCAGGCGAGGCTGCGCCCGGTTAGGTCCCCACAAGGGAGCGGCCTTGGCGTCCCCCTCTGGCCCCTGCTTTCCTGCCCTTTGCCGGCCGCCGTGTCCGAGCGCCCCGGGAGTGGCCCTCGTGGTCAGTGCCATTGGCAGGGTGTGCTGCTGGCTGAGTGAGCTTCCCGGACCTGCCGCCTCCCCCTCGGCATCTCAGGTAAGGGGTCTTTCAGCCCAGCGGGGACCCTGCGGGTCAGGGACAGGGCAGTGTGCAGGGCACCCATGAAGCAGAGACTCTCACTCCACTGACTCACTGACCCAGGGTGGACACCGGGACTGGGCAGCCTCAGGCTCAGCCGTTGCCCCTCCCCCGCGTCTCTACACGGTCAGAGCCCGTCAGAAACCACACGTCAAGAGGCTTCACGTGCCGAGACCACAGAGCCCAGGCCAGACTGTGATGTGGGGCAGGGGACGGATGGACGGCACTTCAGATACCCCGGGCAACCGGGAAGCAGGGAGATGGTGTGGCTGGGGGGTGCCGGGCACTGGGAGGGTGAATGTGAGGTCCTGGGTGCGGTGTCTGCCGCAGGGGGGCGGGCCCGGCTCGGGAGGTCCTGCCCGCAGGTACTGGGCACTGGCCCAGGGTCATTCCCAACACAGCCCTCCCTCCCTCCCTGAAAGACATGAGAGTAGGAGTGACCCTTCCCAGGTCAGCTCACAGCCCTCTGGGTACAGCCAGCACAGAGAAGTGGACTGAGTAGGCACAGCCTTAGCAAGGCCCGGGGGGGGGTGGGGTGGGGGGGGTTGGGGCGACGGACTCCCAAATCTCACACACACACACTCACACGCATGCATGCTCATGCAAACACACGCATGCATGCACACACACACGCGCACGCTACCTTCTTGCGCGGCCGGAGCTGGTCCCGCCACTCCCGGAGGATCTGGCTGTGGCTCTCGTCCAGGGCCTTCAGCTTCTGCTCCTCCAGCTCCACCAGCAGGTGGCACTTTTCCCGCTGAAAACACAAGTCCCGGCAGGACGGGTCAGGGCAGGCCGAGACATGAGACATCCATCCCGGGGGTCCTGCAGAACTCCAGGACGGACCCCCGGCTGCACCGCAGGCTGGCCCTCGGTGGGTGAGCCGGAAGGCAGCTGAGTGCCCAGAGGGGGCGCCCCGGGGGCAGGACGGACGCTGCAGGTCAGGGGTCAGGGGGTGCCGGTCCTCTGCCAGCTGACCCCAGGACCCTGCAGCTCCGCTGGCACTGGAGTGAGTCACCCGGGATCCTGTACTCGGACACCCCTGCACTGCAGGGTGGACGCTGGCTGAGGGTTTCATGCCTGGTTCCCCCCCCACACACACACACACACACAACTGGGGCCGGTGGGCAGCCTTGATCCCTGCAATGCCGACCCCTACCACAAGGGGCGCCCTGAGCCTACCCTGCCAGGTGGGGGCACCATCTCCCCGGGGGACGGCTTTGCCCACGTCTCTCTGGCTGAACCCTGGCTAACGGGTTTCCAGGTGCCAGCCCGGCCTGAGAGGTCGAGACACGCACCCAAGTTTCCTCTGGAGCATCTGAAGCCCGAGCGCGGCTGCATTTGCCTCTCCCCTTTCCCTGGGGTCAGTTTATTGGGGGCCCCCAGCCGCCCCCCCCCGCTGTCCTCCGCCCCTCCCGGGGGCACCTGCAGCTGCTGCAGCTCTTCCATGTTGGCGTCGCACTGGGCCGTCATGTCCCGCGTCTGGTTCTCGTGCTTCTGCTGCTGCTGCAGCCGCTCCGACTTCTGCCTCTTCTCCTCCTGCATGGAGAACTGGGGGGCGGGGGGGTCTGTCGGTCAGGGGGTTGCCGGGCCCAGGGACCCACCCAGCCTCCCGGGGGGGGGCGGGCAGCAGCCCCTCCCACCTGCTTGACGCGGTCGCGCTGCTGGGCGGCGGGCGCCCCCGCGATGTGCAGGCTCTTCTTGTACATGGCCATGCGGGTCTTGCCCTCACTGCGCTGGATCTTGGGCAGCCGCGCCCGCTCCTGCTGCTGCCGCAGCCGCAGCTGCTCCTGCATGCGCTGGTTGTAGCGCTGCATCTGCTCCCGCTCCTGCGCCGACGGGGACCGTGTCCGTCCACGCGGCCGCCCACCCCGGCTGAGCACCCCCGAGGGAAAGAGGGGACCTTCCCGGGAACTGCCCCCTCCGCTGTGCCCCACCCGGGCCTTGCGGGGACCCGGCTGGGCCCCTCCTGCCTCCCTGGGAGTCCAGGGGGCTGATCCCCACCGGCCAGGATCTGTCACCTCCAGGGGGGAGTTCAGGGGGCTGATCCCTGTTGGCCAGGACCCCTCACCTCCCAGGAGAGTCCAGGGGGCTGATCCCTGCCAGCCACAACCCCCTCACCTCCCAGGAGAGTCCAGGGGGCTGACCCTTGCCAGCGGGGACCCTTCACCTCCTCTCCCTGGAGTTCAGGGGGTTGATCCCTGCTGGCCGGGACCCCTCACCTCCCAGGGAGTCCAGGATGCTGATCCCCACCGGCCAGGACCTCTCACCTCCAGGGGGGAGTTAAGGGGGCTGATCCCTGCCAGCCAGGACCCCGTCACCTTCTGGGGAGTCCAGGGGGCTGATCCCTACCAGCCAGGACCCCCTCACCTCCTCCCCTTGGAGTTCAGGGGGATGATCCCTGCTGGCCGGGAACCCCTCACCTCCCAGGGGAGTCCAGGGGGCTGGTCCCTGCCAGCCGGGACCCCTCACCTCCTCCCTCTGGAGTTCAGGGGGCTGATCCCTGTTGGCCTGGACCCCTCACCTCCCAGGGAGTCCAGGGTGCTGATCCTCACCGGCCAGGACCTCTCACCTCCAGGGGGGAGTTAAGGGGGCTGGTCCCTGCCAGCCAGGACCCCGTCACCTTCTGGGGAGTCCAGGGGGCTGGTCCCTGCCAGCCCGGAGTCCCTCACTTCCTGGGGGAGTCCAGGGGGATGGCCCCTGCCAGTCGGGACCCCTCACCTCCTCCCTCTGGAGTTCAGGGGGCTGATCCCTGTTGGCCTGGATCCCTCACCTCCCAGGGAGTCCAGGGTGCTGATCCCCACCGGCCAGGACCTCTCAGCTCCAGGGGGGAGTTAAGGGGGCTGGTTCCTGCCAGCCAGGACCCCGTCACCTTTTGGGGAGTCCAGTGAGCTGACCCCTGCCGGCCGGAACCCCTCACCTCCTCCCCCGGGAGTCCGGGGGCTGGTCCCTGCCTCACCTTCTCGTGCTTCCGCATCAGCTCGTGCCGCTGCAGGAAATACTGGTCCTTGAGCTGCTGTTTGAGCAGCTGGTGCCGCTCCTGCAGCTGCAGCTCCTCCATCTCCCACAGGGCCGCCTCGCGGTCTGCAGACGGACAGACGGACAGCACGGCCCCCTCAGAGACCCTCACGGGGACACGCGTACGCGGGCCCCGGAGCGTCCCTGCGGTGGGGAGAGAGACTCCTCCAGCCTTGCCGGCGGCCAGGCCGGGGGCAGCTGGTGCTGGGGCGCCCCCGAGCCCCCCAAACCCCCACCTCGCAGCAGCCCCTGCTTCTTGTTGAGACACTCGCGCTCCTTGTTGCAGATCTCGCGCCTGTTGTCGGCCGTGACCTTCCGCATGGCCTGCTCCAGGTCCTCCTTCTGCTTGGCCAGGAAGTCCCGGTCCTGGGGGACGGGGCTGGGCTCAGCACGGCCCCCGCGGCCAGAGGACCCAGGGCCGCCCGTTTGTCCCTCCCGTGCCCGCTGCCCACGTGGGCTCGGAGCCGGCAAGCGGGCGAGGGCACAGCAGTGCAGCCGTCCCATCCCCCACACCGGCCCACCATCCAAGGACGCGCCCCAGCAGTTCTGGGCCCCTGCGACTTGCCACACTGAGATGGGGCCCCGGGGAAACATGGAGGAGAAGGTGGGGGACCTGCTGGCCAGGCAACAGCACACAGGGGACCCCGGCACCTCCAGGTCTAGGGGATGTGGGGACCTCTGAGAGCCACAATCGGGCGAACTCTGATGGCCAGGCTCCCCACCCGATAGGAGTGGTGGACAGTGACCCCCGCGACACACAGATAGGAACGACACCCAGAGTCTGTGCAAGTTGGGTCAAGAGATGTGACCAGCACCAAACAAGGCACAGGGCAGGGGTGTGTCCTGGGAGCAGTCAGGGAGGGCTGCACAGGGGAGGTGACGACGGGTAAGCCATGAACGGGCGGGGACTTACAAGCTGCTGCTTTTTCTGCGCGTGCTCCTCCATCTTCAGCTTCAGGTTCTCCTTCCGCTGCTGCCGGGGCAGCTTCTCCACCTCATTCTTCACCTGCACCAGAGCGGTGGGGAGGCCAGGGGTCATTCAGGGCCCTGGATGCCCAAGCCTCTGCCTGTCCTGCGTGGAGTCCACCCTGTCCTCCAAGAACTGCCCCTTTGGGTCCCTCGGGGCTCTGTGCTTGCCCCCAGAAAGCCCCCAAGAGCCCAGGCAGGAGTCGGGTGCCATCGCCACCACCACACGGGGGCCCCCCAGTCCCTCCACCAGCTCCCGCAGATAGGCCCTCCCCTCAGAGGCAGGGGGAGCACCGGGAGGAATTCCATGCTGGGGGGAGGGGCCAGGGTGGGCGCACACGGCCTGACAGAGGGGGACGTTGAAGGGGCTGAAATGCAAGGAGGGGAGGTCGGAGAGGTGAACCACGATGGACACGCACATGCACGCACACAAGCCAGGATGCACACACGCATGTGCACACATGCACATACAAGCACATGCATGCGCACACAAGCACACACGTGCATACAAGCGCACATGTGCACACAAGCACACGCATGTGCACACAAACGTGCATGCAAGCACACGTGCATGCAAGCATACATGTGCACACAAGCACACACATGCACACAAGCATGGGCGCACACAAGCACATATATGCACATGAGCACACGCGTGTGCACACAAACGTGCATGTAAGCACACACATGCATACAAGCATACATGTGCACACAAGCACACGCGTGAGCACACACGCATGGGCGCACACAAACGTGCAAGCAAGCATGCATGTGCACACAAGCATGGGCGCACACAACCATAGGCGCACACCACACACATGCGCACACAAGCACACATGCACACACAAACGTGCACGCAAGCACACGTGCATACAAGCATGCATGCGCACACAAACACGCATGTGCACACACACATGCGCACAAAAGCACACGCATGTGCACACAAACGTGATGCAAGTACACGTGCATAGAGGCATGCATGTGCACACAAGCACACACATGTGCACACAAGCATGGACGCACACAAGCACACGTGCATACAAGCATGAGTGTGCACACAAGCACACGCATGCGCACACACGCACGGGCACACAAGCATGGGCGCACACAAGCACACATGTGCACACGAGCACACGCATATGCACACGAGCACACGCACGTGCACACAAGCGTGGGCGCACACAAGCACACGCACGTGCACACAAGCGTGGGCGCACACAAGCACACGCACGTGCACACAAGCGTGGGCGCGCGCAACCCTAGGCCCGCACCACACGCGCGCGCACACGAGCCCGGCGCGCACGCGGTGGGGAAGCGCCCCCGCGGCGCGCGCCCACCTCCTTCTTCCGCAGCCGGAGCTCGTCCTGGAAGCGCGCGTAGTCGGCCTCCTGCTTCTGCCGCAGGCGCTTGGCCTCGTCCCGCCGGCGCACCGCGTGGTCCTGCTCCATCCGCTCCACCTGCTGCTTCTGCTGCCGCTCCAGGTTCTCCAGCTCCGTGTCGAAGAACTTCTTCTTGGCCTGCGAGCACAGGGCGGCGGCGGCGGCCACGGGCACTCAGCCTCCGTGCGCTGGAGCCCCCTGGCCCCGCGGGACCCCCGGCCCCCGCCCGCACGCACGCTCATCTCCTGCTCGAAGCGCTTCTGCATCTGCTCCAGCTGCAGCTCGTGCCGGCTGCTCAGCTGCGCCTGGTTGCGGTGCTCCTCCTTCTGCAGCAGCCGCAGCTCCCGCAGCTCCTGGCGCCTGGGGGAGGGGAGGGAGGGCGTCTGCGGGCGCCCCGAACCGGCGGGGGCCCCCCAGGGCCAGGTCCGGCCTCGCTCGCAGGCCCGGCTTCCCTCCCTCAAGCCGCCCGCCCCAGGGCGGCCAGGGCACACCAAGGGTTCATGGGAGTGGTCCCCGGCCCCGAGTCCTGCTGGGGAGGTAAACCCCCCACCCCAAGATGAGGGAGACGACAGGACAAGCCGGACGGACAGAGATGGGTGGGCCGGTGAGATGGACAGACAGGAGGCAGCGGTGAACACTGCCCCTCTGGGCAGCGGGGGTTGGGAGAGGAAGGAGGGGGGTGCGAGTGGAGGAAGGGATGGAAGGATGGGTGGGTGGATGGATGGATGGAGGGGTGAGTGGGCAGAGGGAGGGAGGGGTGGATGCACATTCCCCACTCTAGGCAGGTGGACAGGTGTGCGGACAAGCGTGTGGCCACCCCCCACTCAGCAGCTGGACGACAGGTGAGTGGGTGGGCGTGTACAGCACTGAGCTGGGGGTCATGTAAGTTCCCTTGGGCTTGGGGGTCACACCCGGCGGTGCTCAGGGGGACCCTGTGTGGCACTCAGGCTGGTCGGGGTCAGCAGCACGCAAGCCAGCACCGCTGCCCAAGCCAGCTCCCCCCCCCCCCCATCTCCCTGTGTCCTGCTTGTGGGCAGGGGCAGCCGGGCGCCTGCCTGAGAAAGCGCATGTCCTCGTCCTTCTTCTCGTCCTCGCTGATGATCTTGGACGTGGTCACGCTCACCTCCACGCCGTCCACCACGAACCTACGGGTCCTTTTAAGGGTCTTTTTGTTCTGCCTGGAGTCCTGGGGGGTGGGGGGGGCAGAGCTCAGCCCCTCCCGCCGCCCCTCACCCCCGTCTCTGCACCCCGATGGTGGGGGCTCCCGGGGGTTCCGAGGTCACAGCGGGCTGTGGACACTGAGCACCCCCTTCGCCCGGGAACGCCTCTGGCTCCCAAAGCTCTTCCTCCCCAGGAACGCGCCCCTAACTCCCATCCGTGAAAATAAGCAGCCCCCATGCACGTGGGTGGGGGTGTTTTAGGGGGGCCTGTGCCCACCTCTCTGAGCTGTACAGGAAGGGCACTGAGCCAAGGCTGCCACGAACCCCCAGAAGGAGCCGTCATCCTCCTGCCCCCACGCCCCAGGACACAGCCCCCCGCAGAGGGCAGGGCATCACCTTGAGGGACAGGGACCCCGTCTCCTTGTTGATGGCCAGGTCAGCCGAGAGCGAGGAGCTGCCGCCCTCGGTGCTCTCGGAGGTGGACACGGTGCTGCAGGCCGAGTCCCTCCTGGACGCGTCGGGGGGCTGCGAGGGGAGGGTCAGGCCCTCCAGGGCACTGCTGCTCGGCCGGCTCTGGGCCGGGCGCTGGGGCGTGGCACCCACCGGGCCGGCTTTCGGCTCCTCTGAGTCCTGGATCCGGGCACCCACAGACACGGGCCGGGCTTTCCGCAGGGGTGCAGGTGCCACGGGGCCATTGTCGTGCTTGTCGACGGCTGACGGCACTCCATCTGCGGGCCCGTTGACGCTGGGCCCGTTGACGCTGCTTTGGGGCTGGCTGGGCGGCGACTCCTTGAGGCTCAGCTCGCTGGTGTCGGAGGGGTTGCGTGCATGGGTCCCTGGAGGCTGTGTGGGGGGGAGGTACGGGGTTGGGAGATCTTTAAGACCCGCCCCTCGGCACGACCCCATCCCCCCCCAGCTGTGGCCCTGGCACCAGTCAGAGATGCACACATGCACACAGTGGGGCTGGAGCAATAGCACAGCGGGTAAGGTATCTGCCTTGCACGAAGCCGGCCCGAGCACTGCCAGGAGTAATTCCTGAGCACAGAGCCAGGAGTAAACCCTGAGCATCGCTGGGTGTGACCCAAAAAGCAAAATTAAAAGAAAAAGAAAAAAAGACGCACAAGGGAGGTGAGAAAATCATTGCCCGTCTCTGCCACTCCCCAATGCCCACCCGGAAACAGCTCCAGGGCCTGTTTAAAGGACTGAGGACCCCCGGGGGCTCTGACCCTCACACACTTGCTGCAACGTGGCCATGCCACACACAACAACGTTCCCATAAAAGGCCAAACAAAAGCACAGGGTCCCCGACCCCGCCAGGAGCCGCCCCTAAGCACCGCCAGGGAGAAGACGCGGGGAAAAGTCCCCACACGCCCTGCCCTGCTCGGCAGGGGTCTGTGGTCTGAGGGGCGCCTGCACCCAAAGCCTTCAGCGTACATTCACAGGGGCGGCGTCTGCGGGGTCCGCAGTGTCCTCGTCCTCCACCTCGTCCTGGCCGTGCTCGATCTCCTCCATCACCTCAGCCTTGGCCTCCGCCACCAGCTCCCGCAAGGCCTTGTTGCTGCTCACACCACGGACAAAGGGATGCTGGGGGCCAGACAGAGGGGTCAGGGGTCTCCCAGGGGTGCTGGGGGCCAGACAATGGGGGGTCAGGGTCTCCCAGGGGTGCTGAGGGCCAGACAGGGGGTCAGGGGTCTCCCAGGGGTGCTGAGGGCCAGACAATGGGGGGTCAGGGGTCTCCCAGGGGTGCTGAGGGCCAGACAGGGGGTCAGGGGTCTCCCAGGGGTGCTGGGGGTCAGACAGGGGAGTCAGGGGTCTCCCAGGGGTGCTGGGGGCCGGACAGTGGGGGAGTCAGAGGTCTCCCAGGGGTGCTGGGGGCCAGACAGTGGGGGGTCAAGGGTCTCCCAGGGGTGCTGGGGGCTAGACGGGGGGTCAGGGGTGCTGAGGGCCGAACAGGGGGGTCAGGGGTCTCCCAGGGGTGCTGGGGGCCGGACACTGGGGGGTCCGGGGTCTCCCAGGGGTTCTGGGGACCAGACAGGGGGTCAGAAGTCTCCCAGGGATGCTGGGGCCCAGACAGTGGGGGGTCAGAGGTCTCCCAGGGGATCAGGGGTCTCCCAGGGGTGCTGAGGGCCGGACAGGGGGGTCAGGGGTCTCCCAGGGGTGCTTGAAGCCCAGACAGTGAGGGTTCTCCCAGGGGTGTTTGGGGCCCGGACAGTAGGGGGTCAGGGGGGGCCTCCCGGGGGTGCTG
Source organism: Sorex fumeus (assembly GCF_029834395.1). NCBI lineage: Eukaryota > Metazoa > Chordata > Mammalia > Eulipotyphla > Soricidae > Sorex > Sorex fumeus. The sequence goes on along the minus strand of NW_026606074.1, from coordinate 3,335,231 downwards.
ACAGGGGGGCCGGATGGCGGAGGACTCTTCTCTGGCAGAGAATACCCCGGGCTGGCCGGAGCCCAGCAGGGAGTTAGTTTGGGGGCCACATCCTGACTCTGCTCTCAGAGGTCACTCCCAGCAGGGACCCCTGTGGGCTGCCAGAAATGGGACCTGCATCAGCACGTGCAAGGCCAGTGCCTCAGGCCACTGTCCTGTCTCCAGCAGGAACTCGAACTTGCTGCCTGGGCTGCGGCTCAGCCCGTTCAGACACCCCAAGGATGTCAGAGGGAACCTGTCCCCGGGTGCACCGAGGTCCCCGGCCAGGGCAGCTGCCTTCCCAGACTGGCTTCAGAAATCTGCACCGAGCCTCAGAGCACTGGCCCAAGAGCATCAGAGGGTGCCCAAGCACTGTCTCCCCTTCACACAGGTGGGTCCTCGCTCACTGTCTCCTCCACCCCACACCCTGTCTCAGCAGCCCCGGCCGTGCTGCTGAGTTGGGGGCGGGTGCCGGGCCTGGGGCGCGGTCAGGATTTTGCAACCCAGGAAATTCCTGAGTGCAGCTGGGACGAGGCCGGGGCAGCTGTTCTGCTCTCGGTGGGATGGTCTGGAAGCCGGACGTCCTGGCCGCAGGGGCCTGGAGCTGCATGCCTGGGGGGTGACAGCAGAGGCCTGGACCCCCACCCCCACGTGCAGTCCGGTGGCAGACCCACCCGCCCGGCAGAGAGCAGCCCCCCGACTCGCTGAGCCCACGATTCCTCTCCGCGTGCTGGACAGCCCTCGCCGAGGACGGCTCCCCAGCGGAGTGGACTCAGTGTCCTGTCTGTTCATCTGTCACCCACGTCCTCTAGAGAGGAGACGGGGCGCTGGGATGACCGTCAGCTGACCGGGGCCAGCAGGCCAGGAAGTGGGGCTAGGCCGGGCACCCCCAGGATCTCAAGTCCCCAGAAAACCATCCTGAGTGAGACCCTCCCGTTCCCCACAGCCAGCGGGTGTGAGGGGCCATGTCAGAGAGTGTCCCCCCATGGCAAACCCCCCTCAGTCCTTGGGTCCTGGCTAAGCCCCCAGGTGGCCTGGCCGTGGTGCCGCTGGCCCCTAGACCGGGGAGTTCCCCACTTAGCGCCCTAGGTGAAGCCCCGAGGGCCACCGAGTCTCGAGCTGAGTGGGGCCTCTGAGCTGAGAGCATTTTGGAAGCTCTCTCACGTGGGCTGGTGGGGGTCCCTCGGCCAGCTGTTCTCTGAGCCCCTGTATGTCGGGGCAAGGCTGACGCCCTGTGCCCAGGACTCCATTCCCTGGGGGCAGTCGCGGGGGGGTGTCCCCTGGAGCCCCATGGCCTGCTGTAGAGTGACCCACGCCCTAGGCCTCTGCCAGCCCCAGGAATGAGCACCCCAGAGCCCCACCCAGAGCACTCCCTCCTAGGGGGGCTGAGGGGGAGGGGCGGCCACACCTCCAGCAGCTGCGTGGCGCTGGGCCGGCTCTCAGGGCTCTTGTCCAGCGCCATCCTCAGGAAGTCCCGGAAGTCCGCGGACCTGGTGGTGGGAAACGTGTCACCCGGCTGAACAGGTGGTGGGGGGTCACGGGCATCTGAGCAGCAGAGGGACATGCCCGGGCCCCAGCAGGGACGCCCCCTACGGCCGCGGGCCCCCCCGCCTGGCCCCCCTACCACTTGGACGGCGTCAGCAGTGTCGGGGGGTCCGACTTGGCGATCTTGAGCAGGACCCGCATGGGGTTGAGCTCGTGGTGGGGGGGCTCGATCTGGGCCATCTCGATGAGCGTGATGCCCAGCGACCAGATGTCCGCCTTGTAGTCGTACGGCGTGTCCTTCATGGTCTCGCACAGCACCACCTCCGGGGCCATCCTGAGCCGGCCGGGGGACAGGGGGGCGCTGAGGACCCGGCTCCGCCCGGCCGCCCCCTCCAGATCCCCCGGGGCCGGCGCGAGCCTCCACTGGGCGCGGTTCCCAGCGCTGGCCGCCAGAGGGCAGCAGTGATCCAGAGTGCAGCAGTGGCCTGTGGGGCTTTGGGGGGCGCTGGGGAAGGACCGGGCTTGGGTGGGGGGTTGATTCTATGAGAAAGAGAGAGAAAAGGGAGGGGAAGCGGAAAAGGAGAGCGAGGAATAAAGGGGTGCGGAGAGAGAGTGTGAGTACAAAGGCAGAAAGCAGCCGGCAGGGAGAAAGCGGCCAGGCACAGTTCGAACAGAAATACAACAGAAAAAGGCGGAAACGCAGCGGGGCAGAGAAGTCCAGGGGACTCCACAGCAGAGCAGGGATTAAGCCGTCCCCCCAGTCCCGCCCCTGCCACCCCCTCCAGGGTCTGGTCACTTAGCGGGTGTGGCCCCCAAACCGAAAATTTGAAGAGGAAGAAAAAAATAACAATCCAAGAATTGAGAATAACATTTAAGAATAAAATAGCAACCTTTGGCCTGGGGAAGCGGCTTGGAGAGCTGGAGCTCAGGCCTGGGGGGTCCCGGAGCACTGCCGGGAGCAGCCCCAAACTCTCCGGTGCCTTGGGGGGGCGGGTCTCCTTGGCGGGGAGCCTCTCCCCGACCCTGTGAAGCTGCTGCCAGGACGCCTCAGGCGCTCACAGGTGCAGAAACCAAGGCAGCCAGGCCAGGCGCTGGGCGCGGTCAGGGCACAGGGGGGCGGGACGGGCCGAGGCACGACGCTGCTGCTCACCAGTAGGGCGTCCCGATGAAGGAGTCCCGTTTCTGCAGCGTTTTCAGATTCTTGGCAGATACGCCGAAGTCAGCTACGAGAGAGAGAGAGAGAGAGAGAGAGAGAGAGAGAGAGAGAGAGAGAGAGAGAGACCTCAGGTGGACGCTCGCAGGGGTGAGGCCACCGCTCCTGCCCCAAATGCCCAAGGGCGGGCCAGGCTGTGGGGGACGCGGTGCTGGCTTGCGGGTGTAGGGACGGTACGGTGACCTGAGGGCTTTCCAGGGCAGGACGAGCACTATCGGGGACTCTGCCTCTCTCCCTCTGTGTCTCTGTCTATCTCTGTCTTGCTCCCTGTACCTCTCCGTCCCCATCTCTCTCTGTATCTCCGTGTGTCTCTCTGTCTCTATCTCTGTCTCTGTGTCTGTCTCTCCCTCCCTGTGTCTCTATCTCTGTATCTCTGTCTCTATCTCTGTCTCTCTGTGTCTCTGTCTCTATCTCTGTCTCTCTGCCTCCCTGTAACTCTATCTCTGTGTCTCTCTGTCTGTCTCTAACTCTATTACTGTGTCTCCGTCTCTATCTCTGTCTCTCTGTCTCTCTGTGTCCCTATCTCTGTGTCTCTGTGTCTCTGTCTCTATCTCTGTCTCTCTCTCTGTCTCTCTGTGTCTGTCTCCATCTCTGTCTCTCTCTGTTCTCTCTCTCTCCATATCTTCTAAGGGAGGGACACTCCCCAAGTGTGCTCAAGGCCCAGATGACAGTGAGGCTGAGCCCCGGGACTCCTGCACGCATAGCGGTCACTCCGGCCAGGCCAGTCTTTTGAGGCAACGATTGCAAACCCACGGGGCTGGCAGCCATCGGTAACCAGAGGTACGCAGCAATGCCACAAACAGCAAACTTCCAACGCGGCCACTCAGCTCTCAAGAGGACAGACCTGGCATCCTCACAGACAAGGCCAGAGCCACAGCACAGCGGGGAGGGCGTCTGCCTGCCTCGCACATAGACGACCCGGGTTCAATCCCCGGCACCCTATGGGGTCCCCTGAGCACCGCCAGGAGTGATTCCTGAGTGCAGAGCCAGGAGGACACACTGTGCATCGTCGGGTGTGACCCAAAAAGTAAAAAAAAAAAAAAACAAAGGAAAAAGGGGGAAGTGCTGCCTGCCCTCCTTCCCTCAGAAGGGACAGGAAGGCCCAAACCGCCGCCTTGCCGCCTTGCACAAGGGCAGTGACCCCTGCGAGGGCCCATGGCCCCAGCCCAGGAAGCCTCTGCCAGCCCCGGTGGGGGAAGCCACCACTTCCCTCCCGCTGGGCACCCCCCTCCCCGCTGCCCAGACACCAGGGCAGGATCATGGGGTCCTCTCTGCACATGGATGGGTTCTCTTTGGGGGGTCCCCATCGTGGGGTGTCTGCTGATGAAAACAGCAACTGCCCTCAGTTAACGTTCCACCCAGAGTAGGAGCAGAGAGATGGGGGTGGGGCAGAGAGCATCCACCCGGGTGAGGCTCTGTGGGAGAGTGAGGGTCTGAGGGAGAGTGAGGGTCTGTGGGGGGAGAGAGGGTCTGTGGGGTCTTGCAGGATGGGCTGTGCAGGGCACTGAGGGACCCTTTTTTCCTGTCTCCCACTCAGTGGGACACAGTGCTCAGGGCTCTGTGCTCATGGAGTCCTGTGGTGCTTTGGGTCCTTTTTTCCTGTCCCCACTCAGTGAGACACAGTGCTCGGGGCTCTGTGCTCACGGGGTCCTGTGGTGCTTTGGGCCCAACCCTGTTGGCCTCCTGCAAGGCTGTCCCCTCGCGCCCCCACCGCTGTTGCTGCCAGACGATGGACCCTCCGCTCTTGCCGCTCTTCGGGTTTACAAAGCAAAATGCACGAGGCCAAATTTTCTGCATTTGTGGCTTTTCTGTTTATGTAACAGCCGGGGGTGTGGGGGCAGCGACCAGGATGTGGCGAAAGAGCGTCACCTCCCGTTCTGGTGGGGGTAGGGACCCAGCCCGGCCCGGGACCATAGCACCGCCAGGCCCCAGATGGGGACCGAGCTGGGCTCCCCGCCCCGACCCTGGCTCTGGGGGTTCAGGGATGGAGGCGGGGGCGTGAGGGGCTGGGTTGCCGGAGGGCTCAGGGATGGGGAGAGGCGCTGAGGTCGCCTCCTTTGGGGTTTTTGGAGAAGATCAGACTGAAAACTGTGAGGAGCGAGTGTGACCCTCCACCCATACACAAAAGGAAAGAAGACAGAGTACCGCATCACCACTTATACTCGGCCCCCAGGGAGTGCCCACTTCAGGGCCAGGGCCTCGGACAGCAGGGACAGTGCCTGTCTCATTTGTGGCATCCAGTAGACTTCCCCAAGCAATGAGCACAGAGCCATGAGTCAGCTCTGAGCACAGAGCCATGAGTCAGCTCTGAGCACAGAGCCAGGAGTCAGCCCCGAGCACAGAGCCAGGAGTCAGCCCCGAGCACAGAGCCAGGAGTCAGCCCCGAGCACAGAGCCAGGAGTCAGCCCCGAGCACCGCAAGGTGAGGCCCAAAACAAATCCCTCCAAAGGTGCTCACTTCATGCATTTACCGGAGCTGTGTGCTGAGGCGAGCCCAGGCGTGCGGCCTCACACGTTCATCCCCACTGCCCACCGCGTCCACTCCTCAGGGAAGGGCACCGCCCAGACCCACAGATGAGGATAGTGGGGCTCAGACACTGACAGTGAGGGCTGGAGCGATAGCACAGCGGGGAGGGTGTTTGCCTTGCACGTGGCCAACCCGGGTTCGATTCCCAGCATCCCATAGGGTCCCCTGAGCACCGCCAGGAGTAACCCCTGAGTGCAGAGCCAGGAGTAACCCCTGAGCATCGCCGGGTATGACCCAAAAAAAAACTGACTGTGAACCCATGTGAGGAACAAACACTACACGAGCTAGACTTGGGTTTGGTTTTGGTTTTGTTTTGCTTTTTTTTGTCTTTGTTTGATTTTTTTTTTTTTTGTGCTGGGGATTGAACCCAGGTCTCACGCTGGCAAAGTTTGTGCTTGACCACTGAGTGCTTCTCCTCCCCACCGTCTATCTCCTCCCATCGTCCCCCTCCCTGGCCCCTGGCCCTGAGTCCATCCCATTCACAACGTCCACTCCTGTCTCCCTCCCTGGCCCTGAGTTCACCCCCACCCCACTGTCCACTCCCGTCTCCCACCTCCGCGGCCGGAATCCATCTCCTCCAGGCCAGCCCGCGGGAGTGACCCGCTGTCCTCTCGTGGGGGTTTTACCCCACTCTCTGCAGGGCTGGAACTAAGCCCCCGTGGACAGATTCTCGTTCTGGCGGCCACGGCACGGTGGCTTCCCGTCAATGGCAACACTCACAGATTTCCATCTCCAGACTTGCTGGCACAGACGCGTACCACAAGTCCCCTGCAGAGCTCCAGATGTATTTACTTAAGTGAAGAAAACTCATCTCTGCAAACTAAAATGGCCCAGCCCTGGTGCACGGAGCACCCACGCGGTCTTGCCGCCGTGCCACCCCTTCCAGCCTGCACCAGATGTTCTCTCAGGGGCCAGCCCAGCACCGCGGACCCTCAGACAGTGGAGGAAGACCCCGCACTGTGGAAAGCAGGACCTCGGCCATTCCCCTCCCGCCTGGCTGCCGCTGCGTCTACGGCCACAAGGACTGTCTGTCGCCCAGGGGCCAGAGAGGGGGCACTAGGGAGGGCAGTGGCCTTGCACACGGCCAACCCAGGTTCCATCCCTGGCAGCCCGCAGGGTCCCCAGGCACCACCAGCAGGAGGGACCCCTGAGCACAGAACCAGGAATCAACCCTGAGCACTGACCATTGTGGCCCAGAGTCACTGTCCTCCCGTTGTTCATTGATTTGCTCGAGCGGGCCCAGTAACGTCTCCATTATGAGACTTGGTTGTTACTGTGTTTGGCATCTCGAATACGTCACGGGGAGCTTGCCAGGCTCTGCCGTGCGGGCGAGATACTCTCGGTAGCTTGCCGGGCTCTCCGAGAGGGGCGGAAGAATCGAACTCCGGTTGGCCATGTTGGCTGCGTGAAAGCAAACGTTTGCCCTACCCGCTGTGCTATCGTGGCCCAGAACCAAATAATAACTTAGAAGCAGAAAATAATTGTGTGATGGTGCCCATGATATTCAAGATGAGCCAGGGACAATAAATGATCTAGCATCTGCCCCTGGCAGGCAGGCTTGAATGGTGGTGGGAAAATCCGAGCAAACACAATGCCCAAAAGGAGAGACAGAATATGGGGAAACTGTCTGCCACAGAGGCAGGGGGAGGGCTGGGATGTGTGTGTGGGGGGGGGGAGGGGAATACTGGGAACACTGGCGGTGGAGAGTGTGCACTGGTGGAGGGCCGGGTATTCGATCACTGTATGGCTGACTCTTGAACGTGAAAGCTTTTGAACTGTATCTCATGATGATTCAATAACAAAAAAAATTTTTTTTTTTTGCTTTTTGGGTCACACCCGGCCATGCACCGGGGTTACTCATGACTCTGCGCTCAGGAATTACCCCTGGCGGTGCTCGGGGGACCATATGGGATGCTGGGAATCGAACCCGGGTCAGCCACGTGCAAGGCAAACACCCTACCCGCTGTGCTATTGCTCTAACCCCCAATAACAAAAAAATTTTTAATTAAAAAAATTTTAAAAAAAAGTAATGTGGAGTTCATGCCCAATTCAATCAGCTTAATCAATGGCTGAATATAGGTAAGTACTCCTACATTACTAAAAAAAAATAGAAACGAAAACTTGTGTAAAAGGCATTATAAACGCATGCAGAGTGGTGAGCTTGGAAGGCCTCAGGATGCAGACCTTCCTCTGCCATATTCCTAAATCCCATCATACGTGGAAACTACCGCCAAGCGGGGCCAGAGCAACGGGGGAGTGGATTAGACGCGTACTTCACACGCGGCCAGCCTGGGTTCAATCCCCTGGGATCCCCCAGGCTCCACCAGGAGGGGTCCCTGAGCCCTGAGCGCTGCTGGGTGAGGTCCCCCCAAACAAACAAAAGTGCCGAGTGTCAGGAGTGAGCCTGTGAGCCTGTGGGCCAGGCGGGCAGGGATGGTTTAGCGAGGTCTGGAGACTGCTAAGATGGGGGCCAGGGGGATCAAGGGCTTGCAGCCCCCAGCTTGGAAGACCCAGGGCATGCCCAGACCTCCTGGGGGTCCCTCTCCCGCTGGGCTCTCACTGAGTTAGCCCAGGAGAGGTGGCGCAGAGGAGGACACATGTGATGTGCGAGGGGCTCGGGTCAGCCCCTGGCACCACGTGAAAATAATACGGCAGCGTCCTTCTAGCTGGGGAGATGCCGTGTGTCACCACATAATTGTTGGGCAGAGTTTAGGCCCAGTTATGTTTTCAAAAATATTGGGGTGTAGTCATTATTTTTTCTTTGCTTTTGGGGTCACAGCCAGTGATGCACAGGGGTTCCTCCCGGCTCTGCACTCAGGAATTCCTCCTGGCGGTGCTCGGGGGACCATATGGGATGCCGGGGTTTGAACCCGGGTCGGCCACATGCAAGGCAACCACCCTACCTGCTGTGCTATCCCTCCAGTCATTCTGTGAAGCATTTTGGGGGGAAATAAATCATGCCAGTTTCCCTTAAAAATCACATAGGATCGGGGCCAGAGAGACCACCCAGGGGCCACTCTGCTCCGCCGGCACCCCCTAGGGTCCCCTGAGCCCCGCCGGGGTGGCCCCCAAACCAGGAAACAAGAGTCACGACGACCAGAACGATACCCACTGGGCCGCACAGCCCGTCCCCGGCCCTTACCCAGCCTGATGTCCCCCTCCAGCGTCATGAGCACGTTGCCGGCCTTGAGGTCGCGGTGGATGACCCTCTTGCTGTGCAGGAAGGCCAGGGCCTCCAGCATCTGCCGGCACACCACCTGGATCTGGGGCTCCGTCAGGCCGCGGTCCAGCTCTGTGGGTTGGAGGGGCGATGGTCAGCCCGCAGCTCTGATGCTCAGAGCCCAGCGCTGGGGACTCCGGTGCCCGCCAGGTGTCCGGGTGCTGGGGGCTGCTGGGGGCACAGATACGGGTCCCTGCACGGAGCTGGGCCACTGGGGTGACGTGGACAGCGGGCAGTGAGCGAGTTGGGTCTGCGCCCTCACACGGCCCCATGGCTCCGGGGACATCCCGAGTGCCCACGCACACAGTGCTCTCTCCTGGGGGAGAACTTGGGGCCCAGCTCTCCTGGCCACCTCCAAACCTGCCGCCCGGGATGCCCCCCTTCCTCAGACACACCCTCCATGCCCACCCCAGTTCAGTCTGCCACGCCCTGCCCAGTGCCTGTGCTTCCGGACACTCTGGCTCAAGGCCTCAACCTCAGGGAGCACCGTCCACGCGGGCGGGGGGAGGAACCAGGAGGAGGCCCAGGGCCCCCGAGGGCCACAGTGCTCAGGATCCCCAGTGGGAGAGGGAGAAGGCAGGGCCGGGGAATCAGTGCTGGGGTCAGTGCTGGGGGGGTCAGTGCTGGGGTCAGTGCTGGGGTCAGTGCTTGGGGGGTCAGTATTGGGGGGTCAGTGCTGGGAGGTCAGTTTTGGGGGGTCAGTGCTGGGGGGGCCTTCTGGGGGTTCAGTGCTGGGGGTCTGTGCTAGGGGGGTCAGTGCTGGGGGGGTCAGTGTTGGGGGCCAAGGGCTGGGGGGGTCACTGCCGGGGGTCAGTGCTGGGGGGGTCAGTGCTGGGGTCACTCTGGTGCCTGTCTGCCGCTCCCGTCCCTCCCACGGTGACTCCATCCCCTCCCCACCAGCTCTGCCTCTGCCCCCACGTGCTGTGGGCCCCTGCGGCCGAGCCTCTTTCCCACGAGTGCAGAAACTCTCCGTGGGAAAAACCAACGTTCTGTTTCCTCCCGAGAGCCGCCAGGAGTGGGTTTCTGGCTCGTCCCGCGAATCTGCTTCTCAGTTTTCAAGGCCGGTCCATCCTGTTTCCCACAGCACCCCCCCTCCCCAGGGGCAGTGCCTGCGGCTCCTCTGGCCTCCTTGCCCACCCCCTCATCAGGAGGTCGCAGGGGAGAGGGGCCACCACGGTTACTCAGGGCCACTGAGCTCCCCCTCGGAGTGGGGACCCCCTACTCCTGGGGTCAGCAAAGGAGACCCCTGAGGGCTGGGAGGACCCCGGGAGCAGGACGCAGCTGGGGGACACGGGGCTCTTCTGGAAACAGTGGGAGGGGCCCAGTCGTGGTGCCTGGCCTCTCCCAGAGGGGCCCAGAGCAGGAGGCCCGGAAACTTCCGGGTGCCCTCAGCAGCAGCTGGTGGCCAAGGGGACTCACCCAGCATGATGGCGTCCACGGCTCCCCCGGCGCAGAACTCGATCATGATCTGCAGAGACAAGGCAGAGGCCATGAGCAGGTGCCCACGGGGGGACGGGGGGCCCCCTACACCACCCCCACCCCAGCAGGGTCCTCAGCCTCAGGCTTGCTTTGCTGGGCAGCTCAGTGGACTCCAGAGTCCTCGGCCAGCCTGCTGTCCCTCTCCCTCAGGGGCGGACACTCCCGCCCATGCCCACAGCCCAGCGGAGGGCACGAGGGCCCCATGCCAGGGAGAGCCCTCCTGAGCACTGCTGGATGTGGCCCCCCCAAAACAAAGCAGTGAAAACAGTGTGGGAGCCTGAGCACAGCTGGTAAGGTGCTTGCTTCGCACGTGGCTGACCCGGGTTCGATCCCCAAAATCCTACAGGGTTCCCTGAGCACTGTCGGGAGTAATTCCTGAGCACAGAGTCAGGAGGAATCCCTGAGCCTCTTATTCCACCCCCAACATCCCCTGTTCCCTGAGCACAGAGCCAGGGATGGCCCAAACTCTTCTCACTCCCTCTCCTTCCTCCCCCCAAAAGAACTGTTGAAACACTTTATCTCTTTTTTTTTTTAATTTTTTGCTTTTTTTTTTTTTTTTTTTATTATTTCCAGCAATGCTCAGGGTTACTCCTGGCTCTGCACTCAGGAATTCCTCCTGGCGGTGCTCGGGGGACCCTCTAGCATGCTGGGAATCGAACCCGGGTCGGCCGCGTGCAAGGCAAACACCCTCCCCGCTGTGCTATCGCCCCAGCCCCCCTAAAACAGTCAATTTCTTGCTGTGCATCTTGTTTGTGGGTTGGGTTCCGGGGCCACACCCAGCAGTGCTCAGGTCTTACTCCTAGCTCTGTGCTCAGGGGTCACTCCAGGGGGGCACCCCCACATGGTGCTGGGTCTGGAGCCTGGGTGGGCTGTACACAAGGCCAGTGCCTTCCCGGCTGTCCATAAAGACACAGTAACCCCCCCAGGCCGCCCCCCAGCTTGCCCCAGAGAGCTCCAGCAGCGGGCAGACGCTTGCAAATACCCGGAGCGCCCCGCACAGGTGGCCGGGCCCGGCTGGCCGGGTTCCCCGGGGACAGGGATGGAGGCCTGACAGCTGCTGTGGGCGGTGAGCGTGGGTAGGGTTACACGGCAGGGCCGCTGGACACACGGCACGAGCGAGGCACGCCCATGACCCCTGGCACCGCCCACGCACCCGGAGGCTTCCCAGACATGTGCCCGTTGAGAGGCTGGCTGACCCTGGGCATATAGGAGGCTGGCGGGGCAGGGGGTTGGGGGGTTTGTTCTGTTCTGGGGCCACACCTAGCTCAGGGATGCACATTCCTGGCTCTGTGAGAGGGACGGAGGGACCCCAGGGGGTGTCAGGGAGGGGACCCGGTCAGCCACAAGCAAGGCAGACGTCTCACCGTGGTTCACAGGGGGCCTGGACTGGGTTCCGAGCCACGGGGTTCCCCGAGCACTGCCGGGAAGACCCCAAGCATCGCTGGCGGAGAGCCAGAGCAACCAAACCAAAGTTCTGCCTGGGGGCCACCAGCACAATGGCCACAGCAGCGAGCCCCCCACACCATGGAGAGGGACAGCGATGAAGGAAGCAGGAGGGTGCTAAGGGGGCAGCCGGGGTGGGCTTAATTTCTGGCACCCCTCCAGACCCCTGAACACTGCCTGGCATGGCCCTGGAGACTGCCAGCAGCACCAGGGTGGGCCGGGGACCCCCAGCACTGCTGGCCCTGAGCGGCATCACATCCTCGGACCCTCAGTGGGAAGGGCGGGGAGCCCCCAACACAGAGAAGAGAGGGTCACACCTTCCGTGCTCCGAGTGTAAACTGCCCGGAAGAGGCAGATCTGGAGAAACAGAGAACAGTGGTTCCCATAACAAGCGCTCTCGGGGGGACCCCAAGGGCAGCTGACCACACGGCAGCTCTGAGACCAAGACCCCAGCTCTTGAGATCGAACGCCAAGGCCTGCCTGGTTTCCTGGAACCCGCACACATCCCTTGGAACGGTCTGGAAACTGCCCCTCCGGCTTCTGTCTCCAGTATCCTCGGGGGTCTGCACCCAGGGGCTGGGCTCTACCCCACATTGCGCCCCTGAGGGCCGCCCCCGGGCACAGAGCTGGGGGTGGCCGCTGAGCCACTGGGAACTTTGGAACAAAAGCAGCCAGAGAACAAACGCTTGCAGGGCCAAGACGGGCCTGAGCCCACCCACAGCTGGGTGCCGACAGAGTGAGGCAGGTGGGCGCGGGCAGCACCCCCACGGCAGGGCCGAGCCCGGGAGTGTGGCCCAGAGGGGTCCTGGCACCTCCCAAGACCCCCTCCTCTGCAGGAGGAGCCAGCTCCTGAACCCAGAGCCCTGCCTCGCTGTGCCACCCTGGGCCACAGCTGGGGGCCGGGTCATAGGTCGTGGGGGAGGCACCTTGTGCTCACAACCTCCCAGGACTGTCTGGGGCCCCCAGACCCCCGGGTTTCCCTGGAAACTTGGCCCAGAAGCCCTGGGAGGGGCCGGTGGGAACAGCCGGAGGTGGGGCCTGGCCAAAGGCCAGAGGGGACTGGAAGCTGGAGACCCCCGACCTGGGTTAAGGTGAGGAAGTTGCGGCCAGCAAAGGGCGGGAGTGAATGAATGATGGCCCTTCATTCATTCACTCGCTCATTCCTTCACCCTGATTGACCGGGTCCAGGATTCCAACCCCACGTCCAATGACCCTCTCGCATTCATTCAGTGGCTCATTCGTTCATTCATCCACTCACAGATGGACCAGATGCTCAATCCCGACTCACCCAACAACCCTCACTCATTCATTCACTCATTCATTCATTCACTCACCCATTCATTCTCCTGCAGACTGACCAGGTTCATCTCTGATGACCTGATGTCCTCTTCATCTTTTTTTTTTTTTTTGCTGTTTTTGGGTCATACCCGTTAATGCTCAGGGGTTACTCCTGGCTCTGGACTCAGGAATTCCTCCTGGCAGTGCCTGGGGGACCATATGGGATGCTGGGAATCGAACCCGGGTCGGCCGCGTGCAAGGTCAACGCCCTACCCACTGTGCTATCGCTCCAGCCCCTGACCCTTCATCTTGACCACAGCAATAAGGCACGCGGCAACCGTGAGGAAACACTGAGACGCAGACAAACCTGGGGCATGGGGAGACCACACAGCGGGTGGGCCACAGCGGGTCGAGTACGGGTTCCAGCCCCAGTACTGCATGACCACCAGGTGACCCCAAGCACCAGTTGTCCCTGAGCACTGCAGGGAAAAGAAGACAACGGGGCCAAGAGAAGGAGCTTAGAACAGCTGGAACACAGCCTTTGTGGGCCCAAGGCCCAGGCTCAACCCCCAACCCCGTATCCGGGCCCCCAAGCCCAGCAGGGGTGACCCCTGAGCGCACAGCCAGGAGGAAGCCCTGGGCACAGCCAGCGGGGTCCCAACACCAAACCAAAACCAAATGTGCCGAACGGCTCAAGGTCCGGCCAAGGACGTGGGGCCTCCTGGGGCCAGCAGTGCTCGGGGCCTCACACATACATGACCTGCACCCCTGACCCCCGAGACCTCACCCAGCCCAACACTGCTCAAGTGCATCCCGTGGGCAGCTGCTCCTGCTTCAGACACGGGGAAACTGAGCCTCGGCGGGGCCAGGGCTTGCCCAGAGCCAGTCTCCTCGGAACCAGCCTGAGTTGAGAGCCCAGACTCAGGGTGGGGGTGCAGAGAGAAGCCGCGGCCCTGGGTGTTGGGGGGCCCCATCCTCCTTCACACGGAGTAACAGATACATGGCCTCAGCCACAAAGAAAGAAAACCCACAAGAAAGGGCTCAAAGGTGTGGGCTGCCCAGCCTGTAGGCAGAGCCCAGAGCCCCGGGCTGCGTGGACAATGCGTCCATTGAGCAGGTCCTACGCCCACGGCCCTGGGAACGGGGCTGTTTCTGCCGCCTTCGCCGGGAACCAGGGCAAGGAATTCAGACTGCCTCCCACCCCCCCAGGAGCAGGGGAAAGCGGCTGAGGCCTTGGGGTGACCTTGGGGGACACACACTGTGGGGTGGGGGGGGGCAAGTTCTACCCGGACGAAAGGGAGGAGGCTCAGAGCCCGCTGGCGTGTTCTATGCGGCCCCCCACCCCAGTCCCTTCTCCTTCCTTCCCCTGTGGGCCCTCGGCGACAATTCCCAGGGCGGGGTGCTCCAGGCAAGGGGCGGGATGGGCTCCCCTCCAAGGCAGCGGGCCAGGCCCCGGGACGAGAAGGGGTGGTGCACGTTTGGAGGTGCCAGGGTAAGTAAGTGGGGTGCGGGTGGGGGCAGCCGCTACGCAGAGTCCTTAAAAACACGCAGAACCGGAAATGCCATTCGGCAGGGCAGGATGCCTCCCGTTTGCACACGGCCGATCCAGGTTGGAGCCCCAGCACCCTGGGGTGTCCTGAGCCCTGTCGGGAGTGACCTCGAGCACAGAGACAGGACTAAAAACCCAGAGCATCGCCCCAGGTGTGGCGTAAAAAGGAAAAAAAAAAACCCAAAAGGATAAAACCATGCTCAGCGAACAGCCTCCAGTTGGGGAAAACTGACAGTCACGTGGGGGGTTAGACCCCTTCAGAGACCCTGCGGAGTCTCTCCTGGAGTCCAGGGCTCTGAACACAACACGACACACAGCACATCTCAACTCACAAAAGTTCCATGTCTCCTCAACACCAGCCGTGTCCGTACCATGGGGACGTCGGGGGAAAAACAGGGCAAGAGACAGAATTCAAGGGCCGAGCTCGCTGGGCACGCTGCAGACCAGAGTCGCGTCCCTGCCCGGCCAGGAGGAACCCCGCCAGGTGTGGCCCCCAAGCCAAAACAAACCCCCAAAAAGCTCCGGGAAAGGGGGCTGGGCCGGTGCTTCAGGAATCAGCTGGAAGGGGCATAAGCAGCAGCTCAGGTGCCCCGAGTGACCCTTCACCCTTCGCCCCTGCCGGCAGGAAGCCACAGGCAGCTGGAACCGCGGCCCTCACACCCTCCAGGGATTGCACAGCGCTGGGGGGATGCCAACCGCGTGTCCCCTGCCGGGGCCCTCCCCTCGCCAGCGCCCGGGCACGCGGAGAGGAAGGGGCCGGGCCGTGGCCCTTGGCTGCGGGAAGTGACCAGACAGGAGGTCAGGAAACAGGCCCCAGGGCCCCGGGAGGCCCAGCCAGCAGGCCTGGGGGAGTCCGACACACGGCCGCTTCCGCTCGGCCCTGCGCCCTCAAATGTTGATAAAGTCCAGAATATTAAGGCCAGACAGAGAGCAGAGTGAGGCACTCTCCATGCAGAGAGGAAGGGTGAGGCACTCTCCATGCGGAGAGCAGGGGTGAGGCACTCTCCTCACAGAGAGCGGGGGTGAGGCACTCTCCATGCAGAGAGGAAGGGTGAGGCACTCTCCATGCGGAGAGCAGGGGTGAGGCACTCTCCTCACAGAGAGCGGGAGGGGGGTGAGGCACTCTTCTCATGTAGAGCAGGGGTGAGGCACTCTCCTCACAGAGAGCGGGGGGGGGTGAGGCACTCTTCTCATGTAGAGCAGGGGTGAGGCACTCTCCTTACATATAGCGGGGGTGAAGCACTCTCCTCATGTATAGCAGAGGTGAGGTATTCTCACAGAGAGCAAGGGTGAGGCACTCTCCTTATAGAGAGCAGGGATAGGCACTCTTCTTGCGTATGGCGAGGGTGAGGCATTCCCCTCATGCATAGCAGGGGTGAGGCACTCTCCTCATTTTATAGCAGAGGTGAGGTATTCTTGCAGAAAGCAAGAATGAGGCACTCTCCTAGCAGAGAGCAGGGGTGAGGCATTCTCCTCACATACAGCGGGGGTGAGTACTTCCTTATATATAGCAGGGGTTAGGTACTCTTCTCATGTATAGCAGGGGTGAGGTATTCTCCTCGCAGAGAGCAGGAGTGAGGCACTCTCCTAGCAGAAAGCAGGGGTGACACACTCTCCTCACAGATAGCGGGGTTGAGGCACTCTCCTTGAGTATAGCAGGGGTGAGGTATTCTCACAGAGAGCAAGGGTAAGGCACTCTCCTTACAGAGAGCAGGGGTGAGGCACTCTCCTCACAGAGAGCAGGGATAAGGCACTCTCCTCATGTATATCAGGGGTGAAGTATTCTCGCAGAAAGCAAGAGTGAGGCACTCTCCTAGCAGAGAGCAGGGGGTGAGGCATTCTCCTCACATATAGCGGGGGTGAGTACTTCCTCATGTAGAGCAGGGATAAGGCACCCTCCTCATGTATAGCAGGGGTGAGGTATTCTCCTCACAGAGAGCAGGGATGAAGCACTCTCCTAGCAGAGAGCAGGGGTGAGGCACTCTCCTCACATATAGCAGGGGTGAGATATTCTCCTCGCAGAGAGCAGGGGTGAGGCACTCTCCTCACAGAGAGCAGGGATGAAGCACTCTCCTAGCAGAGAGCAGGGGTGAGGCACTCTCCTTACAGAGAGCAGGGGTGAGTACTCTCCTCATAAATAGTAGGGGTGAGGCACTCTCCTCACATATAGCAGGGGTGAGATATTCTCCTCGCAGAGAGCAGGGGTGAGGCACTCTCCTCACAGAGAGCAGGGATAAGGCACTCTCCTCATGTATAGCAGGGGTGAGGTATTCTCCTCACAGAGAGCAGAGATGAGGCACTCTCCTAGCAAAGAGCAGGGGTGAGGCACTCTCCTCACAGAGAACAGGGGTGAGTACTCTCCTCATATATAGCAGGGGTGAGGCACTCTCCTCACGAGTGCCAAGCCTGTTCAGTCCGCTGAGCACAGAGCCCTGAGTAGCCCCTGAGCTGGGGTGGTCCAGTGCACAGACACCAGCTCCCCAAGCTACTCAGCCCAGGGGTAGGGTCAAATGCCCAGTGCTGGGGCCTGATGGTCTCGGAGCGTCCAGCAGTGCTCAGCAGGGGCCGTGCTGTGCTGAGAGTGTAGACACTTCCCTGGCATCCTACCACCCGGACCCACCCCCAGGACCCCCTCAGGTGCTCCAAGGAGAGCCGCCAGGAGTATCTGTTGAGCATCCCTGGGTGTGGCCGTGCCCTCCCCCCCGAAACCTGTGAGTTGCCCCGCCAAGTCCCGAGTCCCTTCTCACCCTCGGAGGGGGCCCAGGGGTGCACACACTGACCGTGGGCGCTTTAGGGTGGTGTCCTTGCTCACCTACTCTCCCGGTCACAGTGCTCAGGCACATGGCCTTAAACTAGGAAAGGGCCAGAGCACTCGGACAGGGGGCAGGGCGCGTAGATGTGCCTGCCGCGGACCCGGGTTCCATTCCTGGCACCCCACAGGGTCCCCTGAGCTCCGCCAAGAGTGGCCCTGGAGCACAGAGTCAGGAGTCACCCCTGAACACTGCCATGTGCTCTGAGAGAGGAGAGGGAGAGGGAGAGGACACAAGTGCAAACGACACTGACCAGGTCCCCCTGGACCTCCGCACCAGCCCCCGCAGAGGGGTTTGAGCCCGGGCGTCAGTGCAGGAAGGCCTGTATCCCTGACTTCCAAGAAGATGCCCAGCCAACTGTGAGTTTATTTATTTCGTTTTGGCGGTAGGGGGAGTTCGGGGGCCACAACTGGCAGTACCCAGGGCTCACTCCCGGCTGCTCAGGGCGCCCAGCAGGGCCGGGGATCCGACCCGCCTCCCGCTGTCATGTCTCTCAGGCCCCTCCACTGGCAGCGCTGGGGGTTACCCCTGGCGGTGCTCAGGGGGCTCTAGGGGACGTCGGGGATCAAACCCAGGCTGGCCCCGTGCAACGCTGCGCTGTCCTCTGGGCCCACTGGGTGCCTTCTAAACACCAGACACGCAGCGCTGAGGAACCCTGGCTGGCCCCCGGCTGCCCCGCCCACACCCTGCTCTTTGACCCCAACAGCACTTCCTCTTTGTAAAGAGGTTTCTGGCAAGGAGGAAAACTCTGAAAGGCCAGAGTCATGGTTCACTCTCTCACTGTCTCTGTCTCTGTCTGTTTCTGTCTCTGTCTCTCTCTCTCTCTCACACACACACACACAAACACACTTTCACAAATAAACACACACACATTCTCACAACACTCACATACACACACTCACTACATACACATACACACTCACACACACACTCACTACACACACATGCACACTCACACACACCATCAAAGACTCACATTCACCTTACACACTCTCATCCATACACACACCCCTATACACTCAATCACACACATTCCGTCACTCTAATACACTCACACACTCACACTCCCTTGCACGCTCACACATTCCCACCCTCAACGCTGTTCCACGCTCATTCTCACACCCACACTCACACAACTCCTCACACTCTTAGGCCCTCTCTGTATCTCTCTCTCTCTCTCTCTCTCTCTCTCTCTCTCTCTCTCTCTCTCTCACGCACACTCTACACCAGGTCACACACGCATCTCAGCGTTCATGTCCTGGCTGGTCACAGGCCCTGCGTGAGTGTCCCCCTCCTTTTCCTCCTTGGACCCCCGAGGCCAAGTCTAGGCTCTGAGGGCGCCATGTCAGGCAGTTCACTCCAGGGGCACAGGCACTGCAGTGCCTCACACGCTGTGTGGAAACCGTGCCCTCTGGGTCATCGTTCCTTTTCTCTGTGGACAGACCCGTGGGCGAAAACCACAGCCCCAAAGTTCTGCTTGATGCAGAGAGACACGCCCACGGCTCTGGGCACGTGGGGAGGCATTAGGGAGCAGTGAGGCCTGCGGCTAACTGGAGAGCCCTCTCACCCCACCCCACCCCGACTCCCAAGGCATGCCACCGTATCCCCAGACCATTCTAGAAAAATGGGAGGGCCAGTCACATGCCACCCTCTGGACCGAACACCGCCAGCAAATGTCCACAAATGTCACAGTCCCAGCCTAAGGGGTCTACGTCCTGACCTGAGCGGGTCACACAACCACGCAAGGAGCTGGGCTCAGCGGTCAATTCACGGTTCTCAGAGGCAAAATGACCAGGAGGCAAAGGGCCACTGGCGACAGGAAGGCGGGTGGGCCTGGTCGCATCAGGCACCCACACTGGTCGCCCACCCCCCTGAGGAACTGAGGTGCTCCACAAAGCACAACAGGACCTGTGGAGAAAGTACAGCTAGGCCGTGAGTACTCAGGGTGGGCGAGGGGAACCGTCCTGGATCCATCACTGAGCCTGGCGCCTCCTGCCCTGTGACAGGAGACTAGTTCCCCTCGTCACAAATACCAGAGATCCATGCCCTCCAGGGACATGTCCCAGGTGAGTCTGAGTTCGCAGGTCACACAGGCCAAGCCCTGTCACCTGGTGAAAGGCTCTGAACCTAAGAGAGTATGTCTATTTACTAATTTTTGGTGTGGGGATCACACCTGGCAGTGCTCAGGGCTGACTCCTGACTCTGTGCTCAGGGCTGGCTCCTGGTGGGACTCGGGGGACCCTATGGGGTGCCGGGGATCAAACCCAGGCCGGCTGCGGGCAGGGCCAGCCCCCTCTTCACTGTCTGATCACTCCGGCCCCCCACCTGGAGAATTCTGAAATGTGAAAGGCAGTGTTTCCTTAGTGGCGTGGTGACCTTATGCTAAGTATTTCTAATTTTTTTAATTGTACCATTAAAAAAGATGGAGCGATCGCTGGAGTGATAGCACAGCAGGTAGGTTGCTTAGCACATAGCACAGTGGGTAGGGCATTTGCCTTGCACGCAGCCAATCCTGGTTCGATTCCTCTGTCCCTCATCAGAGAGCCCAGCAAGCTACCAAGAGTATCCCGCCCGCACGGCAGAGCCTGGCAAGCTCCCCTTGGCATATTTGATATGCCAAAAACAGTAACAACAAGTCTCACAATGGAGATGTTCCTGGTGCCCGCTCGAGCAAACTGATGAACAACGGGAGGACAGTGCTACAATTGTACCATACGCCTTAAAAACAGGGGGTAACAATTATGCAGTGGTGACAAATCTTTGGTGAAATCCGGAACCCTCGAAATAAAGGAAGTCGAGCTGCTTCTGGGCCGGGAAGGTAGGAGGGTGGACGGGCAGATGAGTGACCGGGTGGGCATGGGGTGGAGGCGGTGGACGGGGCGGCCCCTTTGTTGGATTCAAAGGCGGCTCTGTGAGGTCAGCCTGGCAGCCAGCACTGAGAAATCCTAAAAATCCGACGGGGGTTCTCAGAGCTCTTGGGGGAGTCCAGGCACAATGCTGAGCCCAGCCGTGGCTAGCCTGTTTGTCGCCGGCAGGAAAGGGAGAAAAGAGGAAGCGGCCCAGCCCTCAACAATGGTCAACGGCCGAGTCCAGAGGAGAAATCGGATCCGTGAATAAAAAATAGAGTTGCAGGTGCTTCCCGCATGCTGGCAAAGCTAGTGGCGGTGGCCACGGGTGCAACCGAAGGGACAAAGCAGCAGGGAAGAGGCCGGGAGAGGCCGGACTCTTCCTTCCGACCCCGGGGGGCCTGTGCGTGTAATAAAACAGCTAGAAAGGGGGCTGGAGCCATAGCACGGCGGGGAGGGCGTTTGCCTTGCACACGGCCGTCCCGGGTTCGATCCCAGCATCCCATAGGGTCCCCCCAGCACCGCCAGGAGTAATTCCTGAGTTGCAGAGCCAGGAGGAACCCCTGAGAATTGCCAGGTGTGACCCCAAAAGCAAAAAAAATCTAGAGAAACATACTCCGAGTGTTCCTATTTGGGAGGCCTCAGGAAGCAGGCCCTGGCGTGGAGAATTCCAGGGGCTGAGGGGTGCGAGGGACACCCAGTTCAGGGGCTACACTCCTGGCTCTGTGGGCAGGAGGCTGGGCCGGGCTGGCCCATGCAAGGGAAGGGTCTCGTGCTCCCGCCCAAACACTCCCCGCCTCATCAAGTTTATCTAACTCGCCGTATTCATCTCCCGTTTACTTCACCGCTTGTGCTTTCTTGCACTTGATTTTCGTCTTTCCCTAATAATCGTATACAAAATATTGAATTTTTTTTTTTTTGGCCAAGCGGAAGGGTTTGGGTTATACGGAGCCGTGCTCAGAAGTTACACCCAATTCCTGAGCTCCGAGGACCCCTCCCGGCGGCGCTGCGGGGGCCAGGTGGTGCCAGGACTCGCTCCATTTCTTAAAAGCAGCAGCTCCTGGCCAGGGGCCGCGTGCAGCCGGCTGGGAGCCGTCCCTGGCACCAGGCCGGGAGCAAGCCCTGAGCAATGTGGGCACGGCCCAAAAAAGGGGGAGGGAAGATGAAGAAACTTCCTTAAAAAAGCAACTTCATGAATCAGAGCAGTGCCAGCGTGGGGCGTGAGCTGGGGGCCGCCTGCCCATCTCTGCCCGTCTCTGCCCGCTCCCACCTGTCCATCCTCGGGTCTGCTCGGCCCCAAGGGGCCTGGACACAGCAGAGGGGGAAGGTCTGGAAATCCACAGCTGACTAGGGGGCTGGAGGGACGTCCCTTAGGGGCTCCCCAGAGAGGAAGTCGGCCTGGAGCGGGAGGACTCGCCACTTTAGAGGGAGGGGTCCCGGTTCTCATTTTCCTCAACTCGGGGCTTCCTGTGTCTCTGCAATGAAGGCCAGCTCTACCAGGCAGCTCCTAGCTTGGTTTTGTTTCATTTCAACAGCGGTGCCGGGAATCGAACCCATGGCCTCACACTTGCAAAGCAAGTACTCTAAGCACTGGGCCACCCCCTCAGCCCCGTTTGCCCTGCGGGTCTCAGCAAACACAGGCGGGAAACACATTTTGTCCCCCTGGGAAGCATCAGAGTCTGCGCCTAAAAAAAAAAAACAAACCAGGTAGGACTCTTGCCTTGAATGCAGCCTGCCCGGGTTCATTTTTCTTTTTCCTGTCTGTGGGTTGGTGGGCCACACCTGGCAATCCTCAGGGGCTACTCGCTCCCGGCTCTGCACTCAGGAGTTATTCCTCGCAGTTCTCGGGGAACCATACGGGGTGCCAGGGATGGGAGTCCGGCTGGTCACGTGCAGGCCAAATCGCTCTCCCCACTGGACTCTCTCCAGCCCCCAACCCTGGTTCAATACCTGGCACTGCACAGGTCCCCACCGACATCACCAGGAGTGACCCCTGAGCACAAAGCCAGGAGTAAGCCCTGAGCACTGCTGGGTATCACCCAACCCCCCTACCAGCACCCGCAAACTCAGGCCTGCCAGTTCACAAAAAGCTCACCAGCAACTTATTAGTGGGAACATTTCTATTTTTATGGATTTTTTTTTGAGGGGGGGAGTGGGGACGGGTCACACTCAGACCCAGCACTGCTCAGGAACTACTCTCAGCTCAGTGCTCAGGACTTACTCCTATGGTGCTGTGGGGGCCCTGCAGTGCCAGGATCCAGCCACCACTGGAGACACATCTCCAGCCCCAGGGGGGAAAACTGTGCCCGCCCGTACATCACTGCAGCCACCTTAGTCCCTGCCGGGTTCCTGGTTAGTAACAAACCAGTCGTACAGTGCAGGAAACTCTGCGGAGGGGCCCACCGGCCCCCATCACCAGGATCCATGTGATGCCAGCCCTGTTGGGCCTTTCCTGCGGCCTCTATAGGGCACAAGGCTCCCCTGGCAGTGCTCGGCCATGAAAGCTGAGTCTGGGGGCTGGAGGCAGAAGCACAGCTGCTGTCGGAGGCTCCGTCTACACCAGGGGCCGAGCACTGAGACAGCAGCAGGTGAGGCCTTGCTACATACAGGCTGGGTCGCCCAAGAAAATGGGGCACAGGGCACGCTGAGTACCTCCAGAGGGGCTGGGGGTGACACAAGGCTTGGGAGGGGGGGCTCGGAGCTGCGGCTGCATCGAGAGCTTCCTCATACAAGGTCGAGAGGGGCCTGAGTGACGGGACAGTGGGGAGGGCGCTTGAGTTGCGGGCGGCTGCCCCGGGGCTCGATCCCCAACGTCCCTGATGGTCCCCCAAGTCCTGCCTGGAGGGACCCCTGAGCTGAGACTAGGGAGTGAGGAAGCCCTGAGCACCACCAAGAGTGGTTCCAAAACTAAAGGAAAGAAGACGAAAATCTAAACTCGTGGATGAAGACACACACAAAAAAAAATAATAATAAAATAAAATAAAAAAAGACAAAAAAAAAGACTCTTCAACAGTCTTTGAAGGAGCCCCGGCTGCCAGCACAGGTGGAGTCACGGGGCTGGCCGCCCCCACAGAGCAGAAAGCAGCCGGCACCTGGGTAAAAACCCTGATCCCCGGGCCCCGCCTGACAGATGGAGAAACTGAGGCACGGGCCTGGGCGTTTCCGACCCAGAAGCAGCCACGCTGGGCCGGAGACCTGGAGATGCTCTTCCAAGTCACAGGGCGTGCAGGGTGGGGTCGGGGGGCGCTCACTCACCCACAGCTTGCTCTCGTAGTAGTAGGCCCCCAGCAGCCGCACGATGTAGGGGTGCTCACACGTGGCCAGGATCTCGATCTCCACCATGTAGTCCTCCAGCTCCTCCTCGCTCTTCGTCTCGATGACCTTGGCAGCCGCCAGCGTGCCCGTCTCCTTGTTCTTAGCCTGCAAGGCGAAGGGGACCGTCAAGGCGAGAGGGAGGAGCTGGAGCGACAGCACAGCGGGGAGGGCGTTTGCCTTGCACGCGGCCGACCCGGGTTCGATTCCCAGCATCCCATATGGTCCCCTGAGCACCGCCAGGAGTAACTCCTGAGTACAGAGCCAGGAGTAACCCCTGTGCATCGCCGGGTGTGATCCCCCCCAAAAAAAGGCAAGAGGGAGAGAGAGAGATCGCGAGGGGGTGGGGTGGGGACTCGCCCCACAGAGTGCCCTGAGCACTGTCAGGAGAGTCCGCTCTGTGCCCAGCGAGGTGTGGCCCCAAAATAAACAAGAATGACCCAGAGGTCGTGCAGGCCCTGGAAGCTGGTGTTGAGAGGAAATTTGGGGGGGAGGGGGGTGGACACAGCAGGGCGACAAAGGGGCTGGAGCTGAAACCCCCAACGGGAACCCTCTCAGGGCTCCTCCTTCCGGCAGGAAACACGCAAGGCCCAGGGAGTAGTGGAAACTCTCGGAGGTCAGCCCCAGACCCTGGGAGAGTTGGGAACAGCTGGACACATGTGGCGTGGACACGCCCTGGCTCCATTAGAGAGAGAACAGCGGGCCAGGCACGGGCCTTGCACAAGGCTGGCCAGATTTGACCCCCGGCACCCTGGCAGGAGGGATCTCTGAGCACAGAGCCAGGAGTCAGCCCTGAGCACCATCAGCTGCGGCCCCAAGTCAAAAGCAAAACTAAAGCATGGGGGCTGGAGCAATAGCACAGCGGGGAGGGCGTTTGCCTTGCACGCGGCCGACCCGGGTTCGATTCCCAGCATCCCCTAGGGTCCCCTGAGCACTGTCAGGAGTAATTCCTGAGTGCAGAGTCAGGAGCATCGCCGGGTGTGACCCAAAAAGCAAAATAAATAAATAATAAAGCGGATGTGTTGGGTCAGGGAGTCCCTGCTGGCTGGCCCGGAACTGCCCTTCCTGGACACTCTTCATCCAGTGTCCAGTGCCCTCCTGCCCTGCGATCCCTTCCCCAGTCTGGGCCTGTGGGGCCTCTGCTGCCAGGTGGGCTCGAAGAAACAATGGCGGGGTGATGAGGGGGATGGGCACCAACCCCACATTCACCGCCCTGCTTGCCTGTCATGCCCCCAAGGGAACCCCCACCATGGAACTGCCAATGAAAGCTTCATTTAGGGGTGCCAATGCAGGAGAGCTCACACCGGCGGGGACAAGGCCCCGGGTTCGACCCCTAGCAACACACGCACCCATCCCCCTGCACTGCCAGGTAGGTACAGCCGGGAGTGGCCCCTGGGTCCCTGAGCACTGCCTGGGAGGCCCAAGGGGAAAATGAAATGGCAGCAGGGGCCGGAGCAAGAGGCCAGCGGGCAGGCGCCTGCCGTGCACGTGGCCAGCCCGGGTTCCATCCCCAGTCCCCACAGGGTTCCCGAGGAACAGGCCCCGAGCACTGTCAGGTGTGTCCCGACCCTCTCGCACCCCCTCAGGATCAGGACCAGACTAGACGGCGCAGGGGTGAGGTGCTCTCCTGACACACGCTCCCCGGGGTTCCGTCCCTGGCACCACAGAGGAGAGGTCTGAGCACTACCGGGTGTGGCCCCCAAACAAAATTTATTTTATTTATTTTATTTTTGCTTTGGGGGCCACACCCGGCGATGCTCAGGGGTTACTCCCAGCTCCGCCCTCAGGAATCACTCCTGGCAGTGCACAGAGAGACCCTATGGGATGCCGGCGATCGAACCCGGGTTGGCCCTGTGCAAGGCAAACGCCCTCCCTGCTGTACTGTGGCTCAGGCCCCAACAAAATATTTTGTAAGGCGGCTCCCTGGTCTGTGTGGAAGCAAAGGCTTGGAGACGGAAGGTCCTTGTGTGGGTCACACAGCAGCTAAGCAACAGGGCTGGGTGGGGGGGAGCTCTACCCTGTGGCTCCCAGGCAGGGAGGGTTGCGGTCTCTGCCTCGGGGGCCACCCCCCCCCCGTACCCCCTCTCAACTCTGGGCAGGTGGGAGAGGGCGGGGTCTGGGGGGCCGTGGGTGGCCGGGCGGGCTGAGCCGGAGAGAACAGAGCCCGTCTGTGGCCGCTGACGTCTGAGTCCCCGCGCACAGGGCTGTGGGGAGCCCCCGGTCCTCCAGGCTGGCCGGCGGGCCCAGCGCCTCGGCCCACACCCTGGGGAGCAAAGACAGTGGTCACTTGTGCTCTGGGGCGCGGAAACCTCGGAGGGAACAAACCGGCCCTGTGCGGCTCAAGGCGGGGTCTCGCGGGGGGAGGGGTCCTGCCCCTCCATGCGGGGGCCGGAGACCCCCTCTGCCTCCCCCGCCCTGAGCCCCACTCTGACGGCAGCGCCAGGGCAGGCACTGTGCAAGGCCAGGGGCGGCAGGCTCACCGCCAGGCTTGTCTGGGGAGCGCCCCTCACTCTCCTCACTCTGGGGCCCAGCCCTGGCCTCTGCGCCTGGCTGTGTATAGAGTCACCCCAGGGTGCAGCTACCTCTCCCTGGCAAGCAGCTTCCTCTCTATGAGCAGGCTGGCCGGCGTGCAAAGCCTCCGGAGAGCACCAAGTCAGGTGGGCAGGACGCGGCGGGCAGGACGCACCCAGGAGAGAGACCAGCAGCTGAGGCGCTGTGGTCGCCGGGAGCCAGCCACTCCTGAAGGCCAGCTGCCCCCGAAGCCTGCTGTCCGCCCACACCTCTGCCGTGGGTACCATTAAGGGACAGCACTGTCCAGGTCTGGGGGGTCCCACCAGAGGGGGGACTCTGCAGGAGCAATGCCCCCCACCAGGGCCACCTTCTCTCCCAAGTGACCTTCACAAAGGCCTCCTGGGTATGGACGAGGCTGATGCAGGTGGCAGGGTCACAAGCAGAGAAAACCTCGAAGAGCCCCCATGCACTGCCAGGTGTGCCCCCCAAACAAAAAAGAATCTCCCCCACACCCAGAAAAAAACCCCAAAACCCAGGGCCCACAGTGATAGTGCAGCACATAGGATAACTGCCTGCACACAGCTGACCTGGGTTCCATCCCTGGCGTCCGACATGGTCCCTAAGCACTGTCGAGAGTGGTCCCTGAGCAGAGAGCCAGGAGTCGCCCCGGAGCACCATGGGGCGGCCGCACCCACCAAAACAAAATGCCAACCTGCAGAGATGGGTGTGGAGACAGCACAGAGGGGCAGGCACTCGCCTTGCATGCAGCCAACCCAGGTTTGATCCCAGCATCGCACAGGGCCTCCGAGCCTCCCTAGAGCAGAGTCAGGGGGAGCCTGGGTGTGGCCCCCAAACAATAAAGGGCCAACAAAGCAGCGGGAAAGAGCATGTTCCTGCCAGTCCAGGACAAACAGAAAGCACAGGGCTGAGAGCGGCCGAAGCCGTGGGGGGCTGCAGGGGTCAAGCCACCTGCCGGGAGGGGGTGCTGAAGCCTCAGTCCCTCGCTCCCCTGCCAGCAGCACTGCCCTCCCCAGGGCCCCCTGCCCCCGAAGACCCCTTCATCCCCATGCAGGCTCCCCTCAGATGCCCTCACCTCAGCCCACCCAAGGCTCCCCCGAGTCCTGAATGGCAGAGCCGGGCACGTGGGTGGGGTGAGTGAGACGACGGAGAAGGAGGCAGAGAGGCGGGACCGTGTGGGCGGGATGACTACTAGATGAACAAGGGTGCCTGCACAGGTGGGGGGGGGGGGCATCTGCATGTTTCGCAGGGGAGTGCAAGGCGGGCAGGAGGGTGGTGAGGGGACGGGTGTAATGGGAGAAGGATGCGTGGCCACGCAGGAAGCCAGGTGGGAGTGGGGCGGCTACAGTTCCCTGTGGATGCGGGTGTGGGAGGGTTACGGGAAGGATAGCATGAGGCAAACAAATGCAGACGGAGGGATGGGCAGGTCAGGGATGGACACACGGCGGGTGGATGGATGGATGGATGGATGGATGGATGGATGGACGGATGGATGGCTGGATGGATGGATGGATGGATGGAAGACCGGGTGGGCAGGTTGATGGATGGGTGGATGGGTGAATGAGTGGATACATGGGTGGGTAAATGGATGGATGGATGGTGGGTGGGTGGGTGGATGGATGATAGATAAGCCAATGGATGATAAATCAATTAGTTGGTTGGATGGATGAATGGTGGGTGGATGGATAGGTGAGTGGGTAGGTTAGTGGAGGGATTGATGGATGGATGGTTGGATGGGTGGATGGATGAATGGGTGGGTGGATGAATGGGTGGGTGGGTGGGTGGATGGATGGATGGATGGATCAGTGGGTGGATGGATGGATAGATGGATGGATGGATGGATGGATGGGTAGATGGATGGATGGAGGATGGAAGGGTGGGTGGATTCATGAAGGGAGGGAGTATGGGTGGGTGGATGGATGGATCAGTGGGTGGATGGATGGGTGAGTGGGTGGGTTAATGGATGGATGGATGGATGGATGGATGGGTGGATGGATGGATGGGTAGATGGATGGATGGATGGATGGATGGATGGATGGATGATGGAAGGGTGGGTGGATTCATGAAGGGAGGGAGTATGGGTGGGTGGATGGATGGATCAGTGGGTGGATGGATGGGTGAGTGGGTGGGTTAATGGATTGATGGATGGATGGATGGATGGATGGATGGATGGATGGATGGATGGGTGGGTGGATGGATGGGTGGGTGGATGGATGGATAGATGGGCGGGTGGGTGGATGGATGGATGGATCAGTGGGTGGATGGATGGATGGGTGGGTGGATGGATGGATGGGTGGATGGATGGATGGATGGATGGGTAGATGGATGGATGGATGGATGGATGGATGGATGGATAGATGGATGGATGGATGGATGATGGAAGGGTGGGTGGATTCATGAAGGGAGGGAGTATGGGTGGGTGGATGGATGGATCAGTGGGTGGATGGATGGGTGAGTGGGTGGGTTAATGGAGAGATGGATGGATGGATGGATGGATGGGTGGATGGATGGGTAGATGGATGGATGGATGGGTGGATTAATGGGTGGGTGGATGGATGGATAGATGGGTGGGTGGGTGGATGAATGGATGGATCAGTGGGTGGATGGATGGATGGGTGGGTGGATGCATGGAGGGAGGGAGGATGGGTGGGTGGATGGATGGATGGATCAGTGGGTGGATGGGTGGATGAGTGGATGGATGGGTGGAAGGAGGGATGGATGGGTTGGTGGGCGGATGGAGGATGGAGGGATGGATGAACGATGGGCTGGGTGGGTGGGCAGAGTGGACGGGTAGGTAGACTAGGGGCAATGCTGCTGTGCCTCCCCATAGAGGGAAAGGCAGCAGGAAGATCAGGGGGAGCCCACGTGCCCCGCAGCAGAGGCGGGTCCCACCAGGTGCTGTGTCTGGGTGGCCGGAGGAGCCGGCACCCCTGCCTGGCCCACAGCCAGTACACACTTAACGCAACCTGGCAGGAACAGAGAAACCACTTCCTGATCAATAATCACGGGGCCAAGTTCCAGCTTCGCAAACAACCCAGTGACGCAGGGGGTGGCCGAGATTCCGGCGCACAGACGCAGAGGGCGGGCGGGTGCCAAGGCTGCCACTGACCCTCTCCGTGCGGGAGGGGGAAACCTGGCCGGCCCTCCTGCCCGCCGGGGCCAACGCTGAGCCCCAGCTGCTCAGAGCCAGCCGGCGAGACAAGTAAAGCCAAGGGGACGGCCCCGAGGCACCGCGTCAGGCCTTGGCCGAAAACCCGGGCAACCTGTCCGGCCTGGCTGAGGCCGTGGGAGCTGCAGATTTCAGCCCGGCGGTGCCAGGGGGAACCCGAGCACGCGGATCCCTCCCACGGGGACACGACCGGCCGCTGAGTCACCGGGGCGGGAGAGCTGGACTCATTCCCCACACGCCCGACCTCGCTGCCTCCCCGTGATCTCGGGGGACAGTGTCCTCAGCCGCCAGGCAGGCCGAGCCTCCAGGAAGTACGGCGGCCCCGGGGACTCCACCCTCCACGCTGTCTCGGTGGCGCCCTGTCATCCTGAGAGTGACGTGCAGGGCACAGGCAGCGGCCCCGGGTCCAGCCCAGCCCTGCCTGGTAGACGTGCGTCCTGGCTCCCAATCCATCCTCCCCCCGGCCCCACGTGGCTCCCCGAGCACCGGCAGGTGTGGTCGCCCCTCCTCAAGAGCAAAATTCAAACTGTAACTGTGCAAAGACGAAGCTGCACCCGCCGGGCCCCCAGAGCTCGCTGCCCTCGGCGGCTGACGTCCTCCTCTGGAGGACCCCGAGCTGCTGGCCAGCTGGGGGGCACTCCCTGGCCCTCTCTACCCCCTCGTCCAGGCAATGCGTGCAAACTCCCACCCAGGCTGGGAGCGGAGGCGGCTGGGGTGAGCGCCCCATGAGATCTGATGTCGGAACAGGGCGAGACCAGGAAGGGGGCTGGGAGGGAGAAAGGGTCTCACTAGCGTTTGCATTTATTTATTGGGGGGGGCGGGGCAGGCATTCCCAGTCGTGTGTGGGGCTCACTCCCAGTGCTCAGGGGACTGCGTGGTGCCCGGGACAGAAGCCAGGATCCTCCACCCTTCCCGGGCCTCATGGGTGCCAGGCCAGGGCTCGACCAACCACT
Organism: Sorex fumeus; assembly: GCF_029834395.1. NCBI lineage: Eukaryota > Metazoa > Chordata > Mammalia > Eulipotyphla > Soricidae > Sorex > Sorex fumeus. The sequence goes on along the minus strand of NW_026606074.1, from coordinate 3,305,401 downwards.
GAGCCCCAGGTTCCACAGGAAGGAGCTGAGTTCAGGACAGTGCCCTGGGGTGGGGGCCTCACTAGGGGACCAGGCACGAGGCCCCGGGGGCTCCCTTTCTGGAAGGAGGAAGCCAGAACCAGCCTGTGGTCTGATAGGGCCTGTGCGTGTCGGAACCCCTGCATTTCACTGGGAGCACCCCCCTGAGAACCACCGGGTGTGGCCCACATACCCCAAATAAAATGGACATGAGCTGAGGCCTCCCAGCCAGGTGCTCAGATACAAACCACGGTGGACAGGTGCTCGAGAGGTCCAGATGAGGCCCCCAAGGTGGGTTCTGGGCTGGGGGCGGCACACAGCCACCCCCAACCCACCCACCAGTAGCACCAGGAGAGCCCGGCGGCCACAGAGACAGCAGGGCGTAGCCCAGGCCCAGAGCACCACCGGGTGTGGCCCTCACCACAAACAAAAACAACTGCTTCTTGGGGCTGGAGCTGACCTGGTCCCCCGAGCCCCGCCAGGAGGGAGCCCTGAGCACAGAGCCAGGAGTGAGTCCTGGGCTCGGCTGGGTGTGGCCCTCAAATTTTTAAAACAAAACATATTGTTTTAAAAAATAAACTTTTCTTTAAAAGAGAACTTAGAAAGCCTCTTGGGCCCCAAGCAGGAAGCAGCCCGGAGGGTCACTGCCCGGGGACACGCTTGGAGGCCACAGCGCCTGCTGGGGCCGAGAACCGGACCTGGGCCCAGACCAGACACCAGCCAAGCTTTCCAGGAAGGACGTCCGCTCTCTCTCCGGCCCTTCCAGGGATGGACCGGCCACTGGGCCTCACCTCCCGGCTATCTTCACTCCCACTGAGTCCTCAGTCTTCTTGCCTGGGGGCTGCCCCTGGCCAGTTTGCGGGGCAGGGAAAGGGTCTCATTCCCAACCCTGAGCTCCGGGGCCATGTGATGCCGGCCAGTGAACCTAAGCCTCCTGCAGGTGGACACAGGCCCGGTCCCCGGAGCATTGCTCCGGCCCAAATCACGTGACCACCCCCCCAACCCCGCCCTTAAACTGGAGACTGGTTGCACGCACAGCGTGCTCGCCACGGGGCCACACACGGTCATCAGGCTCCTGGCGGGGCAGGGGGAGGGGGCGCACACCTCTCAGTAGTGGTGCTGGCTGGGGGGTGGCACCCCTTTGACGTGGGGCGTATACACACACACGTGCACACACATATGCACACATACACATACAAACACGCACGCACACTCGCACATACATACATATGCACACACAGACACAGACACACACACACACACACACACACGCACCAGTGGCGGGGCCAGAAACCCTCTGCAGAGCTGGGGAATCCCATGAAGTCCAGTGGCCAGGCTCATGCGTCAGCACCAGGCTCGAACCTGTGACCTTCCACCCACTGGCACATGCGTCCACGCCCAGCCATGCACGCGTCAGCGCCAGGGCTGGCACCTGTGACCTTGGGTACCAGAGAACACCACCGGCCCAAGAGTGAGTCCTGAGCGCAGAGCCAGGAGAAGCCCTGAGCACTGCTGGGTGTGGCCCCCCAAGCCAACAACAGCAACAACAAAACCCCCTGGCCTGACGCCCCCAGCCACATTCAGAGATGGCCCAGTCATGCACTGTCAGCACCGGAGCTCGAACCCGTGACCTGACGCTTCCAGGCACACACAGCGATGCTCCGAGCCGCCCTGGTCGTGTCTGGAATCACGTCCTTTTCCCATGAGGACAGAGGGCAGGAGGCTTTAGGCTGACCCTTGGGACTCCAGGGGCCTCTCAAATACAAGGAAGTAGAACGGGGTGGGGGGGCCCAGTCCTGCAGCCAGAACGTCCCCACAGAGAGGCCAGAGCAGGGAGGGAGGCAGGGGCTGGGCTGACTCCCTCCCTCCACAGGCACCCCTGGGTCACCCACTCACACTCTGGGGACACACAGGGGCCCCCACTCTCCCCAGGAGCTCCAGAAAGAGTGAGCGGGAACAGAGCCACAGCTGGGCAGACACTCTAAGGAGGGGCCGGGGCTAAGGGGCTTGTTTAAAGCTGGAGCAGGACTGATCACTGAGCACAGAGTAAGCCCCAAGAACAGCCAGGTGTGGCCCAGAAAACAAAAGAGAGGAGAAGGGGAACCCCTCAGGAGAGAGAGAGCTGGCTGGCCTGGCATGTGCAAAGGTCCTGGGGCAGGAAGGGCCTCGGTATAGGGCATGAATGACAGAGGCAGACAGGATGGAGCCCTTCTGCCAGGCAGCAGACTGGTAAGCCATCCTGACTCAGGGCCTATACTGCCTATTAATGAGAAAAAATTGACCTCCGGAGGATCAAGTAAGAAATGGGTGGAAAAGGGGAAAGCAGAGAGAAAAGGGAAGAGAAAGAGGGTGCGAACGGGGCTGGTGAGTGAGTGGGGCCCAGGGGCCCAGCACACACCCAGCGTCTCCGCCTGCCGGGGGCCCGCCCCTTCCTCTGCTGCCGGAGCCACTTCCTCTGTGTGAGAGGCCACCCCAGGGGCCAGGGGCCACCCAGAGGCAGGGGCTCAGCGGGGTGGGGCATGCCTAGACACTCAGCCCTGGCAGTCCACGCAGTGACCCCAAGCCCCTCCTCCCAGGCATCCCCCACTCCCCCAACACAGCCCCGAGGGATCCCAGGGGGATGGAAATTCTGGGACTGAGCTGAATGTCCTGACAAGGCTCGCAAACCCAAGGAAAAAAGACAAGGGCCGGAGTGAAAGCACAGCGGGGAGGGCGACTGCCTTGCCCCGGCTCGTGGCATCCCATAGGGACCCTCGAGCACAGCCATGAGAGAGCCCTGAGCATTGCAGGCTGACCCATCGAAGCTGAGGCAGCCTCAGGCCCCGGCCATCCACCCGGGTAGGTCCAGAATCCACACAGCATCTCGACGACTTGGCCGGCTGACAGCGTTGGGAAAATCTCTCTCCTTCCACACCCAGGACACAGCTTCGGATCCGCCGTGTCAACTGACGCACACTATTAAAATTCCTTTCTCGGGGCTGGGGCGATAGCACAGCGGGTAGGGCGTTTGCCTTGCAAGCGGCCAACCCAGGCTCGATTCCCAGCCTCCCTTATGGTCCCCCGAGCACCGCCAGGAGTGATTTCTGAGTGCATGAGCCAGGAGTAACCCATGAGCATTGCCGGGTGTGACCCAAAAAGCAAAAAAATATAATAATAATAATAGCACTTTAGCACTGTCCTCCCGTTGTTCATCAATTTGCTTTAGCGGGCCCAGTAACGTCTCCATTTTGAGACTTGTTACTGTGTTTTGGCATATTGAAAACATCACGGGTAGCTTTGCCATGCGGGCGAGATACTCTCAGTAGACTGCCGGGCTCTCCGAGAGGAGCGGAGGAATTGAACCTGGCTCGGCCAGGCTGGTTGCACGCAAGGCAAATGCCCTACCACTGGTAAAATAAAATAAAATAAAATAAAATTCCTTTCTCCTGGCCAAGGGCTCAAAGGGCAACGGCGGGCGAGCACTTAGCCACCCCAGCACACGAGAAGCCCAGTTTGATCCCCAGCACCGCCGGGTTAAGACCCCCATAGACAAAACAAAACCAAGAAACTCAAGTAGTACTCATTTTTATGATGTGCACAAGGCCTGAGTTCCCTCCCCAGCACTGCCTCCCTGGCCCGAGCACTGCGGAATGGGTATCCCACCCACCCCCGCTTCATTTGTTCAATTTCTCTTTTCCTTTTCCCCAGTTTGGTGTTGGGTGACACCTGGCAGTGCACAGGAGCTCCTTAGGGATCCGTGACCAGGAGTCACGCCAACAGTGCTCGGGAGGGCTCGTGAAGGTAGGGGCAGAACCCACGACTCCCCCATGCAAAGCCTGAGCCCCAGATATTTGGGTGGTTTGGGGTATTCGGGGGGTTTCTTGGTTTTGGGGGCCACACCCGGCAGTGCACAGGGCTCCCTCCTGGCTCTTCTGCACTCAGGGACCCCTCCTGGCGGGCTCGGGGGGCACAGCAGGGATGGAATCTGGGTGGGCCACATGCGGGGCCAGAGTGCTACCCACTCTGCTATTCCCCAGCCCTTCGGTCCAGCTGCCCAGGCCCCTCTCTCTTCGTCCATGTCCTGAGGCTGCCGGGACAGCCTCCACAGCGCATAGGCTTCCCTGGACGGGAGCTGCCGGCCAGCAGACGCCACGCCCAGGGCCGGCCTGAGCCGGAGACCTGGGGCTTCTCCAGCCTGATTTTCTGCTCTGAGGCTTGTGTCCAGGGTGCTATGAGGCATCGCCCAGCTCCAACACGCCGGCTGACGCAGCACGCGAGGGTCAGGCTGGGTCACTCCCGGCCTCTGCGCTGGCCCAGACTCCCTGCTGTCCCCTTAGGCTCTGCTTGCCGGGTTGGGGCGGGAGGGGAGGGTGGCTACCACATTGCACTAGCACCCCCAGGGCTATGCTGGGATTCGAACCCAAGAGGCTTCCCCAGCACACAGAGATTGAGTGGCCACGGCCAGGGGCCAGGACTGGGGCTACCAGCGAAGAAAAGGCACCTTGGGGACAGTCCCCACAGCCAAGAATGGCCCACGCCAGAGGTTACCGCGCCAAAGCATGCAGGCCCACGTCTGTGCTGTGGGCCTTGCCCCCACTCGGGCCGAGCAGCTGGCTGGGACGTGGGCGTCAGGAGGAGAACAGCCCCCGATGCTGCCTTTCTGGGCCTGCACCCCCGCACGCAGACAAGAGCCCAGGGACGAGATCCAGACCCGACCCCCCATCCAACAGCCCTGCACAGCAGTGGGGGCAAGCAGCCCCCCACCCCCACCCCTACAGTTCTAGTTTTGCCCCGGAGAAAGCCCCAAGTGGCCCGGGGACCCTGGGGGAGGCAGGATCTGGGACGCCCTGAGTCTTCTGTATACCCTGACCCGACCCATCCACTCTGGGGGCAGCCAGGCAGAAACCCCGGGGTGACACGTGCCCAGCCAGCTCAGGGAGCACCCCACAAAACTCAGCCCTCCTCCCCCGCCCCTAGCGCTCCCGCTCAGAGTCCAGCGGAGTCGGTTTAAAAATACCGGCGGAGCGGAAGCAAGGTTAGGGGCCGGGGCAGCTCTCCTTCAGGGGGGAGGCCCCCGGGGCGAGGGGGGACCTGGCAGCCCCCAGAGGAAGCGGAAACTCAGGCTTTCCGAGTCTCAGGGGCTGGGGAGGCGGAGGGGCGAGGAAGGGGAGGGGGCGGCCAGGACAGGACTCAGGCCGGGCCTCCGGGCAAGAGTGAGGGCCCCGCAGGGACTCTAGCCTGGGTTTCTTTAGCGGGAGTGGGGGTCACACCTGGTGGTACTGAGGGTTTTCCTGCTTGGTGTCAGAGGTCACTCCCAGGGACCCTCTATCCCTAAGGGACACACGGTGAGCTACGGGTACAGGCCGGCGTCGGCATACCTGCCGGGGGCCCATGGACACTGCTCCCGGCTGCCTGAGTCAGCGACTCTCTCTGAGTCACACAGAGAGCCTCGCCACTGCCCCGGCCTCTCTGCTTCCTCGAAGCCCTTGGACCCCCCGCCGGCCTCTGGCAACCACCCAGCCCTTTATCCCACTTTAAAAATCACTGCACAGGAACTGGAGCAATAGCACAGCGGGTAGGGCATTTGCCTTGCATGCGGCTGACCTGGGTTCGATTCCCAGCATCCCATATGGTCCCCTGAGCACCGCCAGGAATAACTCCTGAGTGCAGAGCCAAGCATCGCTGGGTGTGACACCCCCCCAAAAAAATCACTGCACAAGGGGCCCGAGCGGGCTCAATCCTAGGCACCACCTGCGGGTCCCCAGAGCACAGCCATGAGTGCTCCCAGAGGATAGAGCCAGGCAGGAGGCCCGAGCACAGTCTGGGGTGGCCCCAAAAGCAAGAACAGGGGCCACAGTGACAGTACAGCATGCGGCCAACCTAGGGCTCAATCCCCAGCACCCCCCGTGTGGTTCCCAAGCCCCACCAGGAATGATCACTGAGCACTGAGCCAGGAGGAAGAAGCCTGAGCACCACTGGGAGTGGCCCAAACTCAAAAAACAACAAATAATAAAAATGAGAGTGAAATCTGGGGCTGGGGAGAGAGCCCAAAGGGGTGGGGGAGCACAAGTCCCCAGCAGCCCCCCCGGCCTGAGCAGCCCCGTGTCACTCAGTACCAGCACCTGTGTCACCTCAGCACAACGGGGGGGTCTCTAGAAAGAAACGAGCGGGGGCCAGAGTGAGAGGACAACAGGGAGGTCTGCCTTGCACGCAGCTGACCCAGGTTTGATCCCCGGCATCCCATAGGGTCCCCCAAGCACCGCCAGGAGTAAATCCTGAGTGCAGAGCCAGGAGAGCCCCTGAGCATCGCCGGGTGTGACCCAAAAAGCACTGTAGCACAGTCTTCCTGTTGTTCATTGAGTTGCTCAAGCGGGCCCAGTAACGTCTCCATCGTGAGACTTGTTGTTACTGTGTTTGACATATGGAATACGTCACGGGGAGCTTGCCAGGCTTTGCCATGACCAAAAAAAAAAAAAAAAGACACACACAACATCCTAATGATGTAAACCAAATAGGCCAAATAGGGCCAGAGGCACAGCCCAGGAGTCAAGGCGCTTGTCCTAAATGCAGCTGACCCCAGTTCAATCCCTGTCACCATCGGGGGTCCCCCCCCAAACGCCACCAGGGGTGATCCCTAAGCACTCGACCAGGAGGAGACCCTGAGCCACACCAGGCAGCAAATGTGGCCTAAAAATAAAAAGTGAAAAGGAAACTTTTGATTCCTTGAATTCCACTGACACAGCAGGGAACACATGAACAAACGGCCTATTCATGCTGGCTTTGGCCCGGATTCTGCATGCTGGGGAGAAGGCGCCCGCCTTGCACACGGCCGACCTGAGTTCCATCCCTGGCACCGGACAGCGTCCCCCGAGCACTGTCTCAGAGCCAGAATGACCCCTGAGCACTGGCGATGTGGCCAGAAAATACGAAAGATGGAAAACCCCTCTCGGAGGCCAAAGGAAAGCACGGGAACAGAGGGAAATCGGCAGCTACAGGTCACACAGGCACCCTGACCTCTGCCCTCAGCCGCCCCCACCTGGGGAAGGCTCCCCGTGACCTGTGACCTCAGGCCTCAGCAGCCCCTCTACCTGGGGAGGGCTCCTGTGATCCCTGCCCTCCGCCTGGGGCAGGCTCCCCGTGAGCAATCACCCTCCTCCTCACACAGGGCCGAAATCTCTTGATCGTTTGTTTGGGGGCCACACCTGACAGTGCTCGGGGCTGACTCCTGGCGGGGCTCGGGAAGAATGCGGAATGAGGGTCCAGGGATGACGCCTGCCCTCCCCGCTGACCCGCAGCCCCGGTGCCTGCATCTGGTTCCTGCTGGAGGCTGGGCTGGTTCAGAAGCCACAGCCCGCGAGGCCCGGAGACCCGCACGCCAGCCCCGAGCCCTCTCCCGGGCCCAGCTGCCCACTGCTCATCTGGACGCTTGTGCCAAACTGGGTACTGGTCACAGGTTCTACCATAGTGAACATACACGCGCACACACACACACATGCACACCCCCCATGATCTGACTAGTAGCGTCACATGTTCTACCATAGTGAACACACACACACACACACACACACACACCTGTGATCTGGCTACTAGTGTCACAGGTTCTACCATAGTGAACACACACACACACACCCCTGTGATCTGGCTACTAGTGTCACAGGTTCTACCATAGTGAACATACACACACACACACACACACACACACACCTGTGATCTGGCTACTAGTGTCACAGGTTCTACCATAGTGAACACACACACACATACACACACGTACACACACACACACACACCCCTCCTGTGATCCAATGAAGTGCATACTCCAGGTAGCGTTTGAGTGTTTGAAGCCTTAGTCCCATTTTTCTCCTAAGCCTTTTTTTTGTTGGGGAACGGGGGATCTCAGTGGTCAGGGGACCCAGCCCACATACAAATCTTCAAGGATGCCCATGCAAAAGCCCTTTGAAAGCAGCATCGGAAAACAACCAGGGCCACGCCCACCTGTTTTAGGGGACCCCTCAGGCCTCACCCGGCAGATGGGGAGTGAGCTTGGGGGGGTCCCTATGCACACCAGAGCCACAGTACAGAAGGGAAGGCACTTGGCTGGCACGGGGCCAATCTGGATCTGATCCCAGATCCCACATATGAACCCCTGAACCCCACCAGGAGGCCAGGAACGACCGCTAACTGCAGAGCCAGGAGTTGGCCCTGAGAACTAGGTCTGTGGCCCCAAATAAAACAAACACAGCACAGTTTCCTGAGACAGGAGAAGCAGCTACCCAATTTAAACTTGTTCGGTGACTAAACATAAAGAAATATAATAAAAAGCAAAACATCCAGTAAGGGTCAAGATCAAGGGCCAGAGAAACAGAAAGTTAAGTTTTAAGGTCTTTTGCCTTGCACAGGGTCGACCCTATTTCTATCATCGGCATCACATACGGTCCCCACCCAGCACCACCAGGAATGGTCCCTGAGCATAACTGGGCTTTTGTAACACACACATACACATACACACACACACACACACACACACACACACACAATAATTGAGGCCAGAGAAATAACACAGCAGGTAGGGCACTTCCCTTGCCTTGCATGTGGCTGACCCATTCCATATGGTCCCCCTAGCCCTGCCAGGAGTCATTCCTGACTGCAGAGCCAGGAGTAACCCCTGAGAACCACAGATGTGGCCAAAATCAACAAATAGAAAACCCCAGTAATGTCAACGGGGCAGAGGCTGGGCAGGAGGGCCCTGAGGGCACTCGCAGAGGGTACTCTGGGCCCTGAGTTGGATCCCAGCCCCACCCCTCATGCCACCCAGCAGCTTTGCTGCCTTCCCTGGGGCCACCGGAAAATGCTCCCTCTCGCACACCACAGCCCATCAGGGTGTCACCATGGCAACGCAAAACCAAAGCAAAACCAAGGTGGGTGGGGGGAAGAGGAACTGCCTCACCGCTTCCAACCACGAATGAGAAACCCACCAGAACCCTGGTCAAGTCTGCAAGGAAACAGCGCAGGGCTGGCCTGGCATGTGGCTGGCACGGGCGCGATCCCCAGCACCCCACAGGGTCCAGGTCTCCGCCAGGAGTGACCCCTGAGTGCGGAGCTCTCAGGGGGTGGCTCCCCCAAACCAGGAAAATAGCCAACAGCCAGGAACAGATTTCAGGCTGATATTCTTTTGTATTGGGGCATTCACTTTTTCTCCATTGGGGGGCCACCCCCAGTGGTGTCAGGGAGACCATCTGGGGCTGAGCTCGGACCCGGGCTTCCCACATTCAAAGCTCACAGTTCACTCCACCAGGTCCTCTGCCGCCCAACCTGTAGGAGCCGTTTCTGGACTTCCAAGTTTTAAAGCCATAGGCTGTCTGGGGGTCGGGGGGATAGTACAGCGGGGACGTCACTTGCCTTGTACACGGCTAACCCAGATTTTTATTTTGTTTTGTTTTGTGTTTGTCCAGGTTCGAGTCCTCTGCCCCTCTCAGAGGGCCCAGCAAGCTACAAAGAGTATCTCCCCCGCAGGGCAAAGCCTGGCAAGCCTGGTAAGGTATTCGATATGCCAAACACAGTAACAAGTCTCACAATGTCACAATGTTACTGGGTCCACTTGAGCAAATCATGAACAATGGGAGGACAGTGCTACAGTGTTTTTGCTTTTTGGGTCACACCCAGCGATGTTCAGGGGTTACTCCTGGTTCTGTACTCAGGAATTACTCCTGGTGGTGCTTGGGGGACCACCAATGGGATGCTGGGGAGGGGTTCAAACACAGGTCGGCCGCGTGCCAGGCAAATGCCTTACCCACTATACTATCACTCCGGCCCCCAACCTAGGTTTAATCCCCAGCAACCCTGAAGGGTCCCCCAAGCCCGCCAGGAGTAAATCATAAACACAGAGCCAGGAGTAACCCCTTGGCATCACCGGGTGTGGCCACCAAGAACCAAAAACTAAATAAATAGGGCTGGAGCAATAGCACCGAGGGTAGGGAGTTTGCCTTGCACATGGCCGACCTGGGTTGGAATCCCAGCATCCCATATAGTCCCCTGAGCACTGCCAGGGGTAATTCCTGAGTGCATGAGCCAGGAGTAACCCCTGTGCATTGCCGAGTGTGACCCAAAAAGGAAAAAAAAACCTAAATACATAAAATGATCAACGGTCAGAAAAGGTGCAAGACCACAAAAGACTCAAAAGCGAAGCCATTTTCAAGAAATGGAGGGGGGGGGGAGAAGGGGGAGGGGAAGGTGCCAAGCCTGCCACCCCACCTCTTTCTTCATTTCCGCATCCTTCCCGCCGTGCACACACGTGACCGCCTCCGGGACCCGCCTCTGGGCAGCCAGCACCCCCCACACACACTTCCTCCCCTGCCACCTCAGGCCTTCGGAATCAAGAGGCTTCTCAGGGTGAGAACTGAAACCGCACTTGGTGTGAGTGAGGGGCTGGGAGACAGTCTCGTGAGGCCCACTTGCAGCCCTGAACGGGGAGAGGAAGCGGTTCAGCCAGCCAGCCCCCCACACTCCTGAGCAGACTCCCGCCTTGGGGAGGGCAGGGCACAGGGGTACAAGGGTGCCCTCCTCTGAGCCCCTGCAAAACCCAGCAGGAAGCCTGTGGACGGATGGAGTTCTCTCCTCCCTTGCTCCCCACAAACAGGGCTCTGCACCCTGAGGCTCAGTGCTTCCTGGCTAGAGACCTGGGTTCCATCCCCGGCATCACATAATCCAAAGAGTGCAGGGCCAGGAAGGGTGCTCAAGCAGCAGAAGAAAAAAGAAAAATCTGGGTGCTGGAGTGATAGCACAGCGGGGAGGGCATTGCCTTGCACTCAGCCAACCCGGGTTTGATTCCCAGCATCCCATAGGGTCCCCCAAGCACCACCAGGAGTAATTCCTGAGTGCAGAGCCAGGAGTAACCTCGGTGCATCGCCAGGTATGACCAAAAAAAAAAAAAAAAAAAAGAAGAGAAAAATCTACACGGAGACCCCAGATGCCCCTCAAGAACCCAGAGCACCTCTCTGGCTCATTTCAATCTTTCTTTTCCCCTTTTGATTTTTGGGCTCCATCCGGCAATGCTCAGGGCTTCCTCCTGGCTTCTGTGCTCAGGGATCACTCCTGGAGGGGCCCAGAGGAGCATATGGGGTACCGGGGACGGAACCCCAGTCAACCACGTGCCAGGCAAAATTTCCGGGGCCAAAGTCCTGCATTTCAGTTTGAAAGAAAAAGAATCACAGGTAGCCAGGACACACCGGGTGAACGCTGGCTCGGGGTGGAGACAGGGGTGTGTGTAGGGGTGGGGGGAAGTCCCTAACAGAAACACCACCAGCACAAGTCCCAAAGCATCCCACCGCACCCCCCGACAGAGTGAGGACATGGGCACGCTGAGATCCCTGACAGCCACCAGGCAGGAGAGGGCAAAAGACGGCAAGAGAGCAAGATACCCTGGTCTCCTTTGCAATGCAGGGCCCTTGACAGAGAGGAGGTGGGGGGGGGGGGGAGCCCACAACTGCGACCACAGGGCACCCGCCCAAGTGCTGCCTCAGATGGGGTGTGGTGGGATGAGATTAGTTGGGGAGAGGCAGCCCGGAAGGGGCCCGCTGCCTCCAAACTGCCTCTAGACAGGGTGAGGGCTGAAGCGCTGAGCTCATGCAGAGCATGCTGGAGACCCCGGGTTGATCCCAGGCACTGCTGAATCCCCTCCCCTTCCCAACCCCCACAGCAAACATCACTAGGAGCAACCCAGGAGCACTGATTGGGGAGTAGATTCTGAGTACCACCCGGGGTGGCCCCAAACAAGCAAACAAATAAAATCTAGTTAGTTGCCCGGTGGGCTTAGCAAGACCCTGGGGCTCGTGTCAAAATGCAGACCCTCAGAGAGAGAGAGAGAGAGAAGAAAAGCGCCAGCCATCCAGGCAAGCAGGGGGTGGGGGGTGATGGCAGGGAACCTGGGGACACTGGTGCTGGGAAGTGTGCACTGGTGGAGGGGTGGGTGCTGGAGCACTGTATGACTCAAATTCAATCACGAACAGCTTTGTAAGGGTCTGTCTCACCGTGATTCAATAAAAAAGTAAAAAAAAAAAATGTAGGCTTCTCTACCAGACACCTGATCTGCACAGCTGAGTTTGGGGGCAGGGGGGTGCGGAAGGGAAGGGGCACTGGAGTCCTTCGGGGAGGGATGGGTGTGACGCTGGAATTACCTACACCGGAAACCAGCATCGACAAGATTGTACGTCACAAAATCCCAATCAATAAAAAGAAAGTTTGGTGTTGGAATACTGTATGCCTGAAATTTAGTCATAAGGGTGTAACTCTGCAATTCACAGTGATTGCAAGGCCAGGAGAGACCCCTGAACATTGCCGGAGGTGGTCCCCAGACCAAAAATGAATACAAAATTTTGAAAAGGAAACAAAAACTTTTAAAGTTTTTTAGAAATGCAGTCCCAGGAGAGAGAGAGAGAGAGAGAGAGAGAGAGAGAGAGAGAGAGACAGACAGACAGAGAGACAGAGACAGAGAGAGGGGGGAGGGAGAGAAAAGAGGGAGGGGGAGAGAGAGAGAGAGAGAGAGAGAGAGAGAGAGAGAGAGAGAGAGAGAAGAGAGAGCGGGAGCAGTGGGGAGGGAGTTTGCCTTGCACACAACCAATCAGGGTTTAATCCTGGGCACCCCATATATCAGACCTGACCCTGAGCACAGAACCAGGAGTAACCCATGAGCACAGCTGGGCGTGGCCCAGAAACAGAAAAAGAAACACAGTCCTCCGTGGAGTGGGACTGGGGGCGGGGCCTGAAATTCTGTATCTCCACTGAACCCAGTGTCGGGGGGATGGGGTGGGGGAACCACGCTTGGGTAACTAGGCGCAGAACATCAGGGGGCTTCCCCCTGGAGCAGCCCTACCTTCTGGAAGGGCCTGGGGTCACCAGCGGGCAATACAGCCTTCCCTGGAGGGAATGATCTGGGAAGGGTGGGGAAAGCCCGTTTGGGTTCTCGGGGCTCAGGAAGCGACTGTCGCTGGTGCCTTAACCGCAGGGCTCTGCCTCCGTCTTACGATCACAAGCACGATCACAAGCACGTTCTCGGGACCTGCTACCTGTCTCCCTGCAAGAAGACCATGACCCGCGGCGAAGGTGTCTTACTCAGCTCTGCCCCGCCCACCCTTCCCCCAGCTCCCGGGGCCCCTGACACCTCTAGGGGAAAGGTTCCCGCAAACTAGGAGCGTCCCCAGCCCTGACTCATCCCTGCAGCGCCCGATCCCGCAGGCCCTGAGCCTTGAGCCCTGAGCCCCGGGCCCAGCCCGGCTCGGCTCCGTTCCAAGCCCGGACCGCTCCTCCGAGGGCCCCGCCCCCTCCGGGCTCCCGCTCGCCCGCAGGTGCTCCCGGCCCTCAGGTGTGGCCGGACCCTCATCCCTCGCGCGTGCCGCGTCGGCGTGACCTCGGCCACGAAGCGCGCGGGGCGCAAGGACGCCGTGGGCGGCCCCCGCGGATGCCCAAGGCGCGCGCATGGCCCCCTGCCTCCCCGCGGTGCCCGGCGCGCAGGAAAGGGTCGCGGAGCGCGGGGACGCCCCCGCGGATGCCCAGGACGCGCGTGTGGCTTCCTGCGTCCCGGACGGTGCCCGGCGCGCGGGAAGGGGTCGCGGGGCGCAGGGACGCCCCCGCGGATGCCCAGGTCGCGCGCGTGGCCCCCTGCCTCCCCACGGTGCCCGGCGTGCGGCAAGGGCGCGCGGATGCCCGGGGCGCGCGCGTGGCCCCCTACGTCCCCACCGTGCCCGGCGAGCGGGAAGGGGTCGCGGGGCGCAGGGACGCCCCCGCGGGCACCCAAGGCGCGCGCGTGGCCCCTGCGTCCCCGACGGTGCCCGGCGCGCGGGAAGGGGGCGCGGCGGGGGCGCGGCGCGCAGGCGGCCAAAGCGGGGGGTCTCGGCGGCCGCGCCCCCAGGAGTGGGTGTGGGGGCGGGGGGCGCCTCACCTTGTAAACCTTGCCGAAGGCGCCGTCCCCCAGCTCGCCCACTATCTCCCACACGTCGTTGGGGTCCACGTCCCGGCGGACGTGCTCGTATTCGCGGGATTTCCTCTTCTCGAAGTTGGACAGCCGCAGGATGCGGCGGAAATTGGCGAAAGCCATGGCCGAGGGGCGCGCGGCGCGGGGACCCGAGGCGCTCCCGGGCGCTCCCGGAACCGCGAGGCCACGGCGCCCCGGCCCCGCCGGCCCCCGGCCCCGCCCCGGGCGCGCGCCCCGCCCCGCCCCGCCCCGCCCCGCGGCCCCACCTGCCGCCCGCCGGCCCCGCCCCTGGCCGCGGGGCACGCTGGACACTGTAGTTCCCGGCCGGGGCCGGGGACCCACCGGGAGACCCCCGCGCCGCGCGGGCCCGGCCTGGCGGGGCTCAGCCGCGCCGCGGGGCTCCCGGAAGCCTCTCTCGGGCGCCGGAGAGGACGAGAAGTGGGCTGTGGCGAGTGTCCACTCCCCGTGGCCCCGGGGCCGGCCGGGGGAACCCTCTTCATCAGTGGGTCCGACCCGGAACGGCTCGTGGAGGCAGTCCGGCCCGCGCCCACTGTCCAGCGCGGCACGTCCCGGCTGGCCGAGCGCGCCCGCCGCGGGTCCCGAGCGCGCCCGATGCTGCGCCCTGGCGGCCGTGCGCGGTCACCGGAGCCGGGGTCCGCGGCGGGGGTCCCGCCGCCCCGCCGCACCCCCTCCCCGGGCTGCTCCTTCCTCCCACCGGCCGCCTGCGGGACTCGGGCTTCTTGAATAAAAGCTTTTATTCTCCACTTTCCCAGCCTCGAGAGCTCGGTACGAAGGGAGAACTGAACTCTGATCCCTCGGATCGTGCTGGGTCACTTGCCAGCCGCCCGTGTGCGTGCGGGATAGAGACCAGGGGACTTCAATCCGGGTCCGAGGGCAGAGTGCGGGGATGATCCAGCCCGCCTGCCAAGATGATGACGACCGGTCTCGTCTCTAGTCTTGGCCAGCCAGCCCCCCCCACCCCCGTGCAGGTGCAACGCTGAGGTTTCTGGCCCTTTGGGGGGCCCCTTGTTCCAAACCCTCCTTTGAAGGCTGCCCGAAAAACGCTGGGTCGTTTGCATTTGGAAAGGAAGTCGCTCCCCGGTGTCTGCAGTTTGAGAGGTCCCCCACCTCCACCCCGCCTCCCCCACTCCCCCGTGACCTAATTAGAAGTTTCTATTACCTATAGCCGGAAACGAGCTCAAAGTTATGCTCCCCAAAACTATACTCAAAACGATGCTCCCCAAAAACGCAGATTCAAGACAAGCTCCGGAGGGTTGCTTGAGCTGTCCAGGAGGTCAGGCACTTGGCTGCATGACCCAGGCCCCAGTTCAAATCCCAAACGGTGCATATGGGGTTTTTGCCTGAGCTCAGATCCAGAAATAACCCTCCTGGGCACCGCAGGGTGTGGCCCCAAAGCCAAAATAAACAAAATCTAAGGTCTGCACTAGGCAGCGCCCAATTCACAATAGCCAGAATAGAGAAACAATCCAAATGCCCAGCATAGACGGAGAAAGAAATTGTGGTTTCTGGGGCCAGGGAGACGGTTCCAAGGGCTGGGGCACATGTTTTGCATGCAGAAAAGCAGCCCCAGATTCGACCCCCAACATCACAGGGTCCCCCGGGCATATTCAACAGCTGAGAAGCCACACTTGCAATTATGTACTTCAAAATAACCACTTGTCGGGGCTGGAGCAATAGCACAGCAGGTAGGGCGTTTGCCTCGCACGCGGCCGACCCGGGTTCGATTCCCAGCATCCCATATGGTCCCCTGAGCACCGCCAGGGGTAATTCCTGAGTGCAGAGCCAGGAGTAACCCCTGTGCATCGCCAGGTGTGACCCCCCAAAAAATACCAACAAAATAACCAGTTGATCTGGAAGCAGGTACAGGTGAAAGGAAATTCGCCATCACTGTAAAAACAATGCATTTTAATTTGGAAGACTTTCCTGAGGCCAGGAAGAGGACAGGGCTTAAGGTGCTTGCCTTTCGTGCACAGAACCAGGAGTAGAGCAGTGTCAGGTACGGCAAAAAAGTAGAGCAAACATCTTTATTGCTGGGACTGCAGAGGTAGGACAGGGGTTAAATAAAGAGCTTGCCTGGCCTGTGACTGACCCCTCTCCAAACTCTGGCACTGCAAACTGTCCCCTGAGCACCGCCAGGAAAGGCCCTGAGCACCCCCACTCCCCCAAATAAAACAGAATACTTTATTGCTTGGAGATGACTCAGAAGACCAAACCCACACTTTGCATGCTGGAGGGCCAGTCTGATCTCCGGCACCACAAGGCCCCCTGAGAACAGACCTTGAGCTCTGTGCCAGGAGTAACCCCCTGAGAACCGCCGGGTGTGCCCCAAGACCCCCTTAGCCGAATGAAACAAAATCGTCTGTGACTGACGTGCAGTCAGGCCCTGCTCGGGACGGGCTGCGGAGTGAGTGGAAGGGGAAGTTCATTCTTTCTCTGGAGAGCACTTGCTGAAGAGGGTATAAAGCACACCTCTGTTTGTTAGACGGATCACTCCACTTCGGGGCGTGTTGGAAACTCCCACGATCAAAGAACAAAAAGGATCTTGACAATCCCCACTCAGCCCCCTCCTTTGGTTTCCGGGCCACGGCTCACACGTGCCTCTTCCCAAATTCCTTTCCAGATCCTTCGCTTGGGTTTGGACTGTTGGTCACAGTTCTCTGGAGTACCTTCCACGCACAGTTCTCAGGAACTGTATGAGGGTGGGAAGCGCCCCCTGGGGACCCCCTGACTGGCTCTCGCAGGCCTCCCGGAGCTGGAAGCCCTCTGAGACATGCTCTTGTCTCGTGACGGGGATACTGTCCGGCTAACAAGAGGTGTCAGATGGCAGACACAAAGAACGAGGCGGGTTTCCTAGGACGCCTCTGTGCCCTGACATTCTAGTTCCGAGGCAGGATTCTCACTTCTGCCTGTGGCCACAGCCCCAGCCGTGGGAGCCATGAAGCTGCGGGAAGAGTCGTTTCTCTGGTTCCTCTACCTGGACAAACTCTACTGCCTACTATCCCTGAAAAATGTGAAGGCTCTGATGGAGTATTTTCGCCTTCTTGACGTGCACCACAGGAACACCTTGAACGGTCGGTGTATTGGGACGGGCTTCCTCGAGGTCCTGTCCGGGAACAGCGGCAAAGCCAGAAACCTTTCTTTTTGGTGGTGGTGGTGGTGGTGGGGATTGAGCCCCACTTGCTGGTGCTTAGGGCTTACTCCTGGCTCTGTGCTCAGAGGGCACTTCGGTGGGCCCCAAGGGACCTTTTGTGGCAAAAGGCTATGAATAGGGACCAGCCTACTCATATCTCTCGGGTTTTTAAAGCCTTTTTTTTTTTTTTCCTAAACCAACATCTCTGAGATCGAATCTGCCTGCTCCCCTTGGTCCCTGGAAAAAACTGCTGTCATCTTGTTCTTTAAAGTCTCACCTTCCTCATCTATAAGTGGGGCTTCTAGTAAGGGGACCTCTCTCAAAACCGGGGGAGGGGGATAATTCAACAATGTATGAAATATGCTTAGCCTGGTACCTGAACACATCATAAGGACTTCAGAATATTCATTATTGGGTGCTGGAGAGACAGGACAGTGGGGAGGGCACTGACTTTGCAGACGACCAACCAGGGTTCAATACCTGACATCCTGTAGGGTCCTCCGAGCTCGCCCGGGAGCTCTATTCCTGGCCATACTTTACAAGTACTCTAGCCATCTATTTCCTGTGACCTGAGTGGGCTGGAGAGCTGGTACAGGTTCGAACCCTTGGCATTTCATAGGGTCCCCCTGAGCACTGCCCGAGGAATAGCCCCTGAACACCCGCTACTGGGTGTGGCCCCCAAAACACGAAACCAGATCTGTCCTCGTTCCTTCCACCTTCATCCTCTCCCCATTCCAAGCTCAGCTCTTCGCGTCTGGCCTAGATTTCCACACACTCCATCGCGGAGCTTACAACAGCCCAGCCTAGAGAGGAGAAAGCTGGGCCCGAGCCCAGGGCTGACTGACTTCAAAGCCCACATTCTTGGTCTCCCCGGAATGTGCTGAGAGGAGGCCGATCTCCCCGGTAACTGAATCACTCCCGGTGATGCAATGCCCCTGGGCTCGGCAGGCTCCTGTGTCTGGGTCACCCAGGGGGCGGAGAGCCTGACCTGAGAAGGGTTGGTGGCAGAGGCCTAGATGCCGCCTGGCAGGGAGGCAGGTGCCGTCCAGAGAGGTCTGATCGTGTCCTGCATTCCTGGTGGGGGAGGGACAGCAGCACCAGCACCCTCGGACCCTGACGTGGCTTCCCTGGTTCACGTGGACACAGCCGACGTCTGCTGGGCCCTCACACCCCACAGCCAGGCCACGTGCGCTCTCCCCAACCCTGGGGAAGCCACGGGGAGAAGGTTCCACTCAAGAGCCCCTACAGGTGCCCTTGTTTTCTTGTTCCCACCTTTCACAATTGCTTCACTTCTACTGGGCCACCCCCGAGATGCTCAGGGGTTACTCCTGGCTCTGCACTCGAGAATTACTCCTGGCGGTGCTCCAGTGGCCCTATTAGATGCTGGGGATCGAACCCGGGTTCGTCTGCGTGCAAAGCCTCCCCGCTGGACTGTGGCTCCCACCCGGCGGCCCAGGTCTTTGGATAACAGGGCGTTTGGGAGTCTATATGCCTGACAACAGCGACGTGTCCTCAGGGATCACTCCCAGTGGTGCTTGCGGGATTGGAACTCGGTCCCCCTGGTGCAAGGCCAGTGCCCTGCCCACTGTCCTCTCCCCGCAGCCTGAATCCTAGTTCTAACACCACAGGAAGAACAGAACGAGCAGTTCATGGAGCTGGCTGGAGGTGCAGACGGTCCCACACCCTTCTGCACAGCTCGGGTGTTGTTGTTGTTTGTTTGCTTTTGTAGGTCATACCCAGTGATGCTCAGGGGTTACTTCTGGCTCTTCACTCAGGAATTATTCCTGGCAGTGCTGGACCATATGGGATGCCGGGGATTGAACTTGGGTCGGACGCATGCAAGGCAAACGCCCTACCCGCTGTGCTATCGTTCTGGCCTCTGTTTTTTTTTTTTTTTTTTTTTTTTACCTTTTGGGTCACACTGGGCATTGCACAGGGGTTACTCCTGGCGGTGCTCGGGGGACCATCTGAGATGCTGGGAATCGAACCCGGGTCAGCTGCATGCAAGGCAAAATGCCCTACCCACTGTACTATTGCTCCATGACTCGGGTGTTTTTAGCCAGTCCTAAGTGACTGACCTGGCTGCGCCTGTCTCCACAGCCCTGAGGCAGTGAAGGACGGAGCCCTCCTGGGAGGCAAGGAGGGGAAGGGGAAACAGAACCAGCACCCACCCGTGCCCCCGTGGCCTGTGGTTCCCCGCTGCCTCCCCGGGACCCGGCCCCTGGGGGAGGCTCCCCCACGGCCGCTCCATCTCCTCATCCCTCACTCCACAGACATACTGTTCTATCACTTCCTGGCCCACGTGAGTGACCTGAGTAGGAGGCAGATAATGTGTGTGTTCGACATGCTGGACTGGACCGCCACGGGTGAGATCGGCTTCGACCAGTTCTACACGCTGGTGTGCATCCTGCTGGCACAGCACGTGAGGCCCGGGGCGGCCCTGGGGTGGGGGCACGGGAGCAAGGCTTTCCCCCACCCCCCCCACCCCACGGCCGGTGGCCCTTGGTCCCAAGTGTGTTTGAGTTCTTTTGCCTTTTCCCTCGCAACGGACAGGAACACAGTGGAGGTGACTCTGGGCTGGTGGCCGGGAAACGTCTCACCCACACCAGCTGCCACCCTGTGCGGGGCAGAGGCACCCTTTTGTCCTCAGCAGCATGCCCTTCCCGGGGCCTTCCTTTTGGTTCTCCTTTGGCCTTGCTGACTTTCTGGAAGGGATGAGTAACAGAGAAAAGTGCTCTTTGTGGGGTTCCCCTGGAGCTGGCTAGAGAGATTCTGGGCCAGGAACCTTCCTTTTCTTTTTTTTTTTTTTTTTTGCTTTTTGGGTCACACCCGGCGATGCTCAGGAGTTACTCCTGGCTCTGCACTCAGGAGTTACTCCTGACGGTGCTCGGGGGACCATATGGGATGCTGGGAATCGAACGCTGGTCAACCGCGTGCAAGGCTAACGCCCTCCACACTGTGCTATCGCTCCAGCCCGCAAGGGCCGAGAACCTTTTTAACACGAGTGCAGACAGTGGCGCCCACATGGGTCCGTGTTGGACGTGCCTGTCTCCCACAGAACCATCTGGAAGAGCAGTTTATCTTCCGTCACTCCCGCCCCGTGTTTGACCTGCTGGACCTGGACGGGGAGCGGAGGATTGGCGGGACCATCTTCCAAACCTACAACTTTCTCTTCAATATCAAAAAGCAGAAATTCGGCGAGATCTACCACGATTTCGACGTCACCGGTGACCGGGTAAGAGCAGGCTCCTAAGTGTGGCCTGCGAGGCTTTCTTCCTGAGGCCGGCGGACAGTGTCCTGTTGCCTGCTGTGGACACAGGCGGGGTGGGGTGCGGCTGTGAGGGTCCCGCCGTCCCCGGGACAGGAGTGGACTGGGCAGCCAAGGGGCCCCTTGCAGAACGACAGCAGCGTAGAGCCGGCCTTGATCTTGGGGCAGGGTCTATAGACTCAAATACGCAGAAAGGAAGAGATTCTGTGATGGGAACCAGAAGCAAGATTCCGAGAAAGCGAGAGCGAGGCAGTGATTTCTGACTGCTGAAGGAGCAGTTCCAGGTGGGGCAGGCGGGTGACTGGAACGCAAAGAGCCAAGAACTGTGTGTGCCCCATCTTTTACGATATCAGGTCTGATGCAGGAAGGCAAGACGGAGCCAAGGAAAAGGATTCCTTTAGTCAGTAACCGATTCTCCCTCCCAGTTCCTAGGCTACAATCAGAGTCCAACTGTGTCTGAATCACTGAGCCTCTTAGAGTTTCCAAGTTGGATATTTGTTCTTTTTTTGGGGGGGGGGGGCAGGGGAAGGTGGGTGGGAGCGGGGAGTCCTCCCAAGAAATGTTTAGAAGGCCCGGCGACCACATCCAACACTACTATGCCAAACCGGATGCATGGTTTAATGCCAGGGTGCAGGAATGTGATGCCAGGTACCACCAAGGCACACTGGGTACTGTGCGAACCAGGGTCCCCTGCATACTCATCCCAGCATAGTTATCTCTGGGACCCAGTTTCCAATCTTTTTTTTCTTTTGGCTTTTTTTGGGTCACACTGGCGATGCTCAGGGGTTAGTCCTGGCTCTGCACTCAGGAATTACTCCTGGCAGTGCTTGGGGGACCCTACGGGATGCCGGGAGATCCAACCCGGTTGGCCATGTGCAAGGCAAACGTCCTGCCCGCTGTGCTATCACTCCAGCTCCCCAGTTTCCAAACTTTTAAAATGAGAAGTGATTACTAGCCGGCTGTCGGCTGAAACAAGGTAAGAAACACTTGCTAAAATACTTTTCTCTCTCCCACCCACCACCACCAACCACCAAAAGCGTCTTAATTACAAGGAATTTAAGCTGTTTACTATATTCTTCATGGACAAATACCAAATGAAGCAGAAAGTGGAAGAGAAAAAGAAGCATAAGAAGCTTAGAAGGGACCATTTACATACGAACACAAATCTTCTGAAATTACAACCATCTCACCAGTCGACTGGAAGCCTTTCCACTGTGAACATACAAAAATAAACTCAGAGTGTCCTAGTGACGCGTGTTCCATTGACCGTTTCCTTCACTTCAGGGGCTGGAGCGATAGCACAGTGGTAGGACGTTTGCCTTGCACGCAGCCGACCCAGTGGCCCAGGTTCGATTCCTCCGCCCCTCTCGGAGAGCCTGGCAAGCTAACGGGAGTATCTTGCCTGCACGGCAAAGCCTGGCAAGCTCCCCGTGGCGTATTCCATATGCACAGTAACAACAAGTCTCACGATGGAGACGTTACTGGGCCCACTCAAGCAAATCGCTGAACAACGGGAGGACTGTGCTACAGTGCTTCACTTCAGAACTCTCTGGCCTGTCATGGGACGCACAATGCTGTATCATACAGTTCCCCTTTGTCCCCGTAATCTTTGAGGACTGTATCTGGGGGCAGGGGGGCCCTCACCTGGCATGTGACCAAGCTGGGTTGTGTCCCTGGCATTCCTTACAGTCTCCTGCACACTGCCAGGAGTTACCCCTGAGCGCAGAGCCAGGAGGAACCCAAGCATCACCAGGTGTGGCCCCCTCCAAAAAAAAAAAAAACTCAGATTATGGGTCTGGAGAGATAGCACAAGGAGGTAGGGCTTTTTTTTTTTTTCCTTTTTGGGTCCCATCAGGCGATGCATCGGGGTTACTCCTGGCTCTTCACTCAGGAGTACTCCTGGCGGTACTCGGGGGACCATATGGGATGGTGAGAATCGAACCTGGGTTGCCCTGCCCGACAGCTGTGCTGTCACTCCATCATGTATTCAGACTTTAGTGATGACAACTGCATTTGCTAGGCACTTCCTATGGGTCAGTCAGGTGATTTATAGGCATGACTTCATTTCTCCGCGTAACCTTGTACACTGGGTGTTTTCAACATACAGATCAGGAAATTAAAGCCGAGGGAGATGACGGGCCGTGCCCAGACCACAGATGCTCATAAACAGTGACACACGGTTTGAGGACCAGGAGTCAAATGCAAGGTCATTTAGACACGCTGACCTTTGCATAGTCAAGCGAGAGACGTAACTCGACTGCAGTTCCAGCACATCTGGAGTTTCCAGCTAGCATTTCACGGACTCAGAAATCCCGTCTGCTAATCACATCTCCTTTCACCACAAGTTTCTAAGGAACAAAGGAACAAGTTTAGCAATGAGAAAAATAAGCCTAATTTACCATACCCCGGGATTTCTTTTCTTTCCTCTTCTCTCTCTCTCTCTGAATATTAGTTTTTATTGAATGAAATGTACTTAGACATGAGGAGAGAGAAAAAGAAATAAGTGTTCGGGAGAGAGACCATGCTTCTGGAGAAAGGGGAAGGAGCAGAGAGACAGAGAGAGAGGGAGGGAGGGAGAGAGAGAGAAAGAGAGAGAGAGAGAGAGAGAGTTGAGAGAGAATGGAGAGCGAACGGGGACTTGGAAAGAGCGAGGCTCTGTCCCGTTTCCGGCCGTGCTGTGTCCTGAACCCAGGCCTGCAAACAGGCAAGAATGTGTCCGAGCACGGAGCCAAGCTGCCAGCCCAACCACGGATTTCTCAAGGACACATTGTGCAACATAACCGACCCAATTAATTCCAGATTACTTGGCAATGATCAAAACCATATTGCGAATGTGTGACCCAAAAGAATGCTGTTACCTAAGACTGTCCTAGCGATAATAAGAGTTGCTGTGGGGGTGTTTTGGCCACACCTGGCAGTGCTCAGGGCTACTCCCAGATGGGCACTCTGGGCTCCCTCTGCCAGGCGGTGACAAACACCTCGTCCGGGCCTCCAATACAGAGTGCACACCAGCCTGCTGAGCACGCTCTCTGCTCTGAAACCGTCATCCTCAAGTCAAACTGGTTAGAGTAGAAATCCTATCGATCACAATCAATACTCGATGAGACACGGGGTCTTGAGAGCTTCGAGCCCGAGAAATCCCTTTAGTCGCCAACATTCACTTTATTTATTTATTTGGCGTTTTTTGGGTCACACCCGGCAATGCTCAGGGGTTACTCCTGGCTCTGCACTCAGGAATTACCCCTGGCAGTGCTCAGGGGACCATATGGGATGCTGGGAATCGAACCCAGGTTGGCCGCGTGCAAGGCAAATGCCCTACCTGCTGTGCTATTGCTCCAGCCCCCCAACATTCACTTTAACTGGATGAGGGAAGGACCTCAGGCAGCCATGGGGACCAGGGAGTTGCCTGCCTCCCACTGGCCAGGGGCTGGTCTTCGTCTCTGATCTGGGTGAGAGTTTGCAGGTGCTTCTGAGACGAGAACTTTCTAGATGAAAAACACGGCTGAGCACTCATCCACCCTACACTGGCTTTTGCTACCAGACAGCCTGAGATCTGAAGGCAGGTTCTCGTAGGAGACTGTCCCAGAGAGTCCTAGGAAGGCTTCTTTTTTCCCAGTTTGCAGGGGGACAGTCCCTCAATAAAGGGCTTCCCCTACCCAACATAACCTCGAAAACAGCCACCTCTGATGACTTCAGAGCAGGGGCAGTGAAGAAGTACAAAGACAGATGTTAGCTGGGGATGGTGGCCCAGTGTATTGTCAGTGCCCCAAAGGATGGCACCACAATAAACAGACAGAGTAGGCATTAATTCTGGCTAAATTTTACACCGAAAGTTATTCCAGTGCTTTATTTAAACTGATTCAAAGAAATTAACTTTAGATTTGACGGCAGATGCTCGGGGGGACCTGGTACTACAGTTTTTTGTTGTTTGGGGGTCATACCCAGTGGTGCTCAGGAGTTATTTCTGGCTCTGTACTCAAGTGACATCTCTTGGTGCTTGGAGAACAAAATGTGAGACCAGGGACTGGACTGTTGTCGGCTGCGTGCAAGGCAAGTGACTAACTCTGGCCCCAGGTACTATAGTTTTTCTTTTTTTTTAATTTTTGTTTTTTTTTTAATTAGCGAGACACCATGAGGTGGTTGTAGACTTACAAACTTTCTTGTTTGGTTTTCAGTTATACAATGATCAAGTACCCATCCCTCCACCAGTGCCCATTCTCCACCACCAATGAACCCAGTGGCCCTCCCATCCCCCAACCCCCCACCCCATCCCACCTCTATGGCAGGGCATTCCCCTTTGCTCTCTCTCTCCTTTAGGGTGTTGTGGTTTGCAATAGAGGTATTGAGTGCCCATTGTGTTCGGTCTATAAACTACATTAGCACGCGTCTCACATCCCCAGCGAGTCCTCCAAACACCTTTTACTTGGTGTTCCCTTCTCTATCTGAGCTGCATTTTCCCCCAGCATGTGCTGCCGGCTTCCAAGCGGTACTATAGTTTTTCTGAGCTGTGAGTGGCCCCGAGTCGGAGCAGCAGCAACAAAACGAAATCCAAATGCATCAATAAAATACTTGAAGGACTAGGAGAACTCTCTCTCTCTCTCTCTCCATTCCTGGTGGGGTGGGGGGGCTGGGCATGGTTCAGGGGGCCTCACCCAGGCAAGTCCCACCCCAGCCCTACTTCACTGTGCTTGCTTTGCAGGGGAAACCTTTAATCACATGCACTGAGATGTGTGTGGGGATGGCTGTACTTTTACTGCACCATAGTTAGGCCCGAGTCCCTTGGTCCACGGAGCCTACGTCTGTCCAGCGGCCTGAGGACGAGTGGCAGAGTGACACTTGCAGGGGTGAGGGAAGGGCAGGACTGTTGGCAGAACACTCGTTTTTGGGACCACGGTGCCACCGTGGCCTGCGTTGGCTGCCAAGATGCGAGGATGAAGCCCACAGGCAAGAAATTGCTCTTCAAGTAGAACTGAGCCCCCGGCTGGCCTGGCCAGCCTCACACCAAAAACAAAGGCTACCAAAGGTCCGATCAGCTTGGCCACGGAGACAGGCAGGGCCCCATGAAGGTCGCCCTGCCTGGCCATGGAGCTGAGCAGCTGCCATCCTTCCACGAGCTAAGTCATGGCATTTGTGTGAGAGGTGACACGAGGCATGCTGGCTGATCTGCTCAACTGCTAAGAAAAGACTATTTGCAAAGTCTCATCTTAAAGACTGTCTAGGGCAAGGGATGAAGCTTGGCAGCTGAGGGCCTGCCACACATGTGAGGGTCTGGCTTCCTTCCATCTTTGGCATCACAAAAAATGAAGTAAAAATTTTAAAATGTGACTGATTTTTTTTTCATACCAAGGGGGAAGAGAAATATAAAAATGATTCTGGGCCACAGCAATAGTACAGCGGGGAGGGTGCTTGCATTGTACACGGCCAACCTGGGTTTGATCCCCAGCACCACACAGGGTCCCTGAACATCGCTGGGAGCAACTCCTGAGTGCAGACCCAGGAGGAACCCCTGAGCATCGCCATTTTTGTTTGGTGTGGCCCCCAAACAAAAAATGAACAAAAACTTGAGGAACTATCAGAAAAAGTGAGAATAGCTATCTTGGCAGGGGTGAGGAAGCAGCTTCCCTGATATTCCCTGTTACCAAAATACACTCCAGACAATTAAATTATCAAAAACCCAAAAAGCAAATTAACAACGGGGGTCAGGGAGGAAGCTCAAAGGGCCAGGGTGCGTGCTTTGTGTGCTGGTGGCCAGGTTTGGTCCCCAGGCGGTGCCCTGAGCATTAAGCAGTGAGTGGCCTCTGGACACTGCCATGAGCAGCCCCAAAACCAAACTAAAAAATAAAAAACCCCAAGTGTAAACTCTAAATAATAATGGTGCGTCTATGCTGAAAGTAGGCTATAGACAGAACATGATTGCCACTCAATGCCTCTTTTGCAGATCACAACACCCAGAAGGAGAAAGAGAACAAAGGGGAATGCCTTGCCACAGAGGCAGGGTGGGATGGGGGGGGGGGGATGGGGGTGGGAGGGATACTGGGATCCATGGTGATGGAAAATGGGCACTGGTGGAGGGATGGGTATTTGATCATTGTATAATCGAAACCCAAGCCAAAAATATGTAAGTCTACAACTGTACCTCATGGTGTTTCACTAATAAAAATTTAAAAATAAATAAATAAAAAATGCCCCCCAAGACTTAACACATTGTCATCTGCCCCACAGGTAGGGGGAGGGTGTGGGACGGGGGTATACTGGGGATTTTGGTGGTAGATAGTGGGCACTGGTGAAGGTAGGGGTGTTTCATTGTATGACCGAGACTTAAACCCAAAAGCTTTGTAACTGCTCTCACGGTGATTCAATAAATAAAATTATAAAAAGTGGAAAAAAAAAGGAAGGCGGAGTTCATGCACAATTCAATCAGCCTAATCAGTGGCTGAATAAATAGCGGAACTCCTACATAAAAAAAAAAAAAAACCCCACATTGTGGGGGCCACACCCAGCAGTGCTCAGAGGCTACTCCTGGCCGAGTGGCCAGAGGCCAGGCCTGCTGGGGGGACCGTGAGGTGCCAGCGAGTGCACCCCAGAGTCCTGCTCGCAAAGCATGCGCTCCAGCCCACTAAACTGGCTCAACACCCTCCCGGGGGTGGGGGTGGTACTCTCGAAACAGGGGAGACCCCGAAGCCATAAAACAAAAGGGTTAATAGCTCTGAAGATGCAAAACTTCAAATTTGAACCCGGTCAATCACACCCATCAAAAGCAAGTGCTGGGCTGGAGAGATAGCACAGCGGGTGGGGCGTCTGCCTTGCACGCGGCCGACCCAGGTTCGATTCCCAGCATCCCATATGGTCCCCCAAGCACCGCCAGGAGTAATTCCTGAGTGCATGAGCCAGGAGTAACCCCTGTGCACTGCCGGGTGTGACCCAAAAAGCAAAAAAAAAAAAAAGAAAAAAGAAAAGCAAGTGCTGACACAACAGAGAGCGACTTCCGCAATACAGAGCAATGCATGGATGGAGAGGGCAGAGGGCAGAGAAAGAAACAAGAACGTCGACGAGGGCCAGCGCAGTGCGGCTCAGGGCAAGAGGCTGGGTTCCAGGTCTGCCACGCACATGGACCCACAAGGGCCTGGGGGTTCGCTTGTCTCTGGGATGGCCACAGAAGGAACCCTGGCAAACAGAGACACCGTTTGCGGGACAGTGGGGGGGGGGGGGAGTATCAACGACCTTAAAATAATTATGCAGTATCACGCTAAGCGTCATTCAATGGAAAAAGACAGAACGCAGGACACAGACTTTTCCTTGACTGACAGATTAAGAAGTCGGTCAGGGGACAGGGCCCTGAGTCCTGCTGCTGAAGCGAAAGTGGCGATTTGGGAGGGCAGAAACCCGGTCTGAGGTCTGGCCCTTCCACCTGCCTGGCAGCGCATCCGCGGGTGCAAAGATGGGGCCCAGAGCAAAGGCACCCCAGGGCTGGGCACAGCTAATGCTGAGCAGAACTGTCAGCCGTCACCGAGTCCTCCCAGACAGTGACATCCGGTGGCCAGAGGAATGGAGCTGACCCAAGTATACTTACTCAGAAGATGCTGAGTCCCCGCTCCTGAGGGAATGAGGCAGGGCCTCGAGACGCGGGGCCTGGCACACTCAGAGCAGGCTTCGGGGGCGATGGGCACCTGGGAGGCTCCGCTCCCCCGAGTACCATCTCCAGCGAAGCGGCACCTGGGCACTCAGAAAGGAAGTTGACCGGGCTCCATGCACAGCGCAGGGAGAGAATGTCTGGGAAGAAAAACACACTTTTGCTTCAGCGTAACAGGCCGTTCTCAAGGCTTTTGTTTGCTTGTTTGGGGTCGGTTTTCCGGTTGGCTTTTGAGACACACCCAGCCAGTGCTCAGCACTTAACTCCTGGCTCTGCACTCAGGGATCACTCCTGGCGGTGTTCAGGGGACCATACGGGGTGCCGGGGATGGAACTCAGGTTTGCCGCGAGCATGGCCAGTGCCCTCCCTGCTGTACTATCACTTCAGGCCCTGGACACTCAAGTTCAGAGACCTACTTGCTGTACCACCTTTATGTTTGTTTCTGGCTTTGGGGGAGACACTGGGCGATGCTTAGGGGTTACTCCTGGCTCTGCACTCAGGAGTTACTCGCAATGGTATCTGAGGGATCATATGGGGTGCTGGGGATCGAAGTTGGGTCGGGCATGGGCAAGGCTAGCACCCTACCTGTGCTAATGTTCCGGCCCTACCGCAGGACTCTTAAACCCACCACCTAAAGGCCTATCCATCTGACCATGGATGGTTTGGAGCCTAAGATCAGTGCTAATGAACTTGTCATTTACTGAGCTGAGGTTCTAAAAGGGAGGAAAACCTTTCAGAGGTTTTATTAGAAGTAGGCCGATCACCCTTGTGGCGAATGAAAACAAAAACCCAGAATAAAGAAAAAGACAAGAGAAAAATTGAACATTTTTTTTTAAAAAAGCACAAAACCCCTACATACTAAAATTGTATACATCAAGTATTGGTCCAATCTTATATCAATCTATTTACAATGAACAGCACCATGGTTTTTCTCACCTAGGTTAGTTAAACATGCCCCCAAAATTGTTATTCAAAGTATATGTTCCTTTAAAATAAAATCATCTCTTAAGAGAGCTCCAATCCTCAACATAAAAGACCTTTTACCAAACACAGATTAATGGTATCACCAAACTTAAAAAAGAAGAGTCGAACACTTTTCCCTCTTGGCTGACAAACCACAAGCGAGGTGGCAACCGAGCTGCGGAAGACAAACGAACAGAGAAACTTCCTGCCGTCGGGCCCTTCAGCTGAAACACACGCAGACATCGACCTCGGAACGCAGAACGATGCCTTCCCAATGCACGCAGCTGTTGCCAGCAGACCGAAATTCAATGTAAATCTTTTAAGAATGATTGCATAAAAGAAGGGAGTGGTTAAAGCTCTCAGAAGAAACACTGAAAAGTTACAATTACAGATATATCTAGTCAGGCTATAGGAAATGTAATACCATTTTAAACATCACATTTAAACTAATTAGCACTTCCATTTTGCTGTTAAAATTAATGATGGTGTTTTGTGTCCAAATAGGTGTGGAGGTTTATTTCCCAGCTTCATCAGAACAGCTGAAGTGCCTTCCTGCCTCGATGCTTCCCTGTGGTGGCTCAGTCAACTGGCCTTATGGAACCAGGGTGTTTGTGTGTGGTGCCAGGGAATGACCCCGGGGCACAGACTCGACTACCACTGAGCTACCCCACCCCTGGCACCAACTCTGTAAAGGTTCCAACTGGAACAGAACCTTCAGCAGTTCTATCCCAGTCTTTGTACAAAGGAATCAGCTTCTCTCACCGGGATTTTCATTTCTCTAACTTGCAGATTTGTTATTGTCGTTGTGTGGGGGTCTGAGCCACACCCGACTGTACTCAGGTCTTACGCCTGGCTCTGCATTCAGGGATCACTCCTGGCAGGTTCAGGGTGGGGGGGACTCGTGTGGGGTACAAGGCACCCGGGTTGGCTGCATGCAAGGCAAGAGCCTTACCCACCGTAGGATCTCTCTGGCCCCTGCAGCTGGTTCTTACTTTGCCTCTCTGCTAGGAAAGAGAAGAGGAAAATGATCACCCACCATGACTAGAGGTAACAGTGAAGTGGACAGCACTAAAGTCTAAAAGCAATGTTGTGTCATTTGGTTTCACTGCTGATGTTTAAGTGAACTTGGTAAACTTTTCACACTGTCGGTTATAAGCTGAAGTTTTCTCTAAAAGAATTTAAAGTAGGCACAAATCTCCCAGGCACAGATAGAATAAGGCTCCCTGATGCCCTCCCCTCCGACTGCGGAGGAAGGGGCCAGCATCTCGGAGCACGAACAGCTACCCTGGGCTCCTGCACTCCTGGGCCCAGACGCCTCTGAAAAGTTCCACACAGAGCAGGTCGGCCAGTGAAGGCTCCTAGCAGGGACTCTCACATCTGGACCTTAAGACCGCTTCGATCTACAGGTGTTTTTCAAAGTACCTATGCGGCGAGAGGGCGAGACTTTCCAACTGCGTGTCAGCTGGAAATCATCGCTCTGGCTGCGGGGACTGAATTATTGCCTCGTGTTCTGGGTGGGTGCCACCACCACCAACTGCTGGAAGGCACCAAAGTCGACTGTGAGTGTAAGGAAGGAGCGCGACGCACGGGGACCGGGGGCGCAATGCTGGAACGCCGTTTCTCTGTGTCCACTCCTTTATGGCTACATGGGAACTGAGCAGAGGATGAAGCCCAGGACAGGAATGAACCGCAAATACTGCTCCTTTCCAATGTGGAGGCCGGGGGCAGGTGGGCGTGGAGCCCCCTTCCACTGGGACTCGGGGGCTCTATCTGGCTCTGGGCTCAAGGGGCAGCCCTAGCAGTGCTGAGGGGACCCTCGGCGGTGCCAGGATCAAGCCGGGCTTGGTCACATGCCAGCTAAGTGCCGTGCCTGCCCTGTGCTTGCTCTCTCGCTCGCTCTCTGATCCCTTGGGCTTCCACTGAAAGACTCAAGTTTTATCTCTGTGATTGAGGACAACTGGAAATCTGATTTTCCAAGATTTTGTATTCAAAAGGTGCTGGGGGCTGTTCTTCAGGGACGCAGCATTCTACGCACAGTCCAGATCATTTACACACAGCCAGGGCACGGTTGCTGGGCGTGTTAAACGTTATCTCTTAACTGCCTCTCAAATGAGAAACTGGGATGACAGGAGTCTCCAAGGCAGGCTCTTTGTGTTTTATTAATCATTTTTTTTGTTGGTCTCCATCACAGATGGAATTTTTCACTGGTAATTCCTCAGAACTAAATCCATTCATAGGGAATTCAGAGCAGTGAAAGTACATTTCACGCCACTCGAGTTGGAGAGAAGGACAGCGGCCCGAGGAACGGAGGCGCCCGGGGCTGCCCCGGCCCGGCTCAGTTCTCGACCGGCGTCGGGCTCTGCAAGGGTTGGCTAATGATCACCTGGACCACATAGTCCTTGGGGATCTTGAGCTCCTCCAGCTTCATCTTGTCGGTCAGAGGCCGGCCCGAGAAGAACCAGCGCTGGCTGCCGGGCTCCACGCCCTCGGCCGCGAGCAGGCGCCGCTTCATGTGGAACACAGAGTCCGTGCTGCGCACCGCCAGCCGCAGGTCTTTGCCCGTGGACAGGCGCAGCCGGAGCTGGCACTCGTACCCGGAGTTGGGGGGCGCCTCGGGGATATCCAGAGTCTCTAGGTCGCTCTTTTCCTCGATCATGTTGATGGGCGGCGCCAGGCAGTACACCGGCAGCTGGTATCGATTGCCCAGTTCATCGTAGCACTCCGTCAGCGCACCTGCACGGGAAGAGGGAGGGGAGGGCGTCAGTCCACCTCTGGGGGGCCTCGGCTTGATGCCCGCGCCGGGTGCCAGGCACACGGAGCCAGTCACCGGGCACCCGGACCGGCCGGAGGTCGACTTACCGTCACAGGACTCAAGGATCTGCCTCCTCTAGGCCCTTCCGACACACGCCCATTGAAATACCAAGAGGGAAAAAGGCAGACGGCACGGACGTCCACTAGGCTCAGACTTACGCTTACTCCACATCACTGCACTGAATCTCTCTCAAGAAAGAACTCAGTGCATAGAGAAAAGTGCGCCCGATCACCAGACGCAGTTCCCTTGGTGCAGATTTTCTCAGCTGCAGCCCGGGGTGCTGCTAGCTCACGGCTCACACAGGCGTCTCATTAATTTGGTCACCCCAGAAATAAACCTGAGATGCTTAATTTAACCCCGAAGTGGAGTGAATACGAGGTTCACAGGCAGCGGGCCAGTCTCGCCGGCATCAGCACCTGCCCCCGGGGACTTTGAGAGTCTCCTTAACCAATGTTTTACTGCAAGGTGACTCACTGCCCGCCCTTGGCTTCTCACCGGAACACGATTGTCAGCCGATTCTCAGTCTGAATTAGAAATAAAGAAACATCTTCCATATCCCAAACACTCCGACTACACGGGTTGATAAAGGCAGGAGGAGTGGGGCGCCGGGAAAGGCGTGTCAGTGAGTAACTGAGTTCACGACCTTCACCATCATCATGGACAGGTGGAAAAGACAAGAGTGTCCAAGAAGGCGGGCTGGAGCTATAGTACAGCGGGTAGGGCATTTGCCTTGCAGGCGGATGATCCGGGTTCGATCCCCAGCATCCCATAGGGTCCCCTGAGCACCGCTAGGAGTAACTCCTGAGTGCAGAGCCAGGAGTAATCCCTGAGCATCGCCGGGTGTGACCCAAAAAAGAAAAAAAAAAAGAGTGTCCAAGATGGGATTGAAACAGTCACCAAACTCTAGAGGCCAGACCACCCCCAGCTCCCACTGCAAAAAAGTGCAGTGAGCAGTCAGTACGCCAGAGACCCAAGGCACAGTATTGCAGATACAAACGGCATCATCAGAGTAGTGTGAGGGATAATTATTATAGAATTGTAATCATGCAATAAATTGTAATGTAGCTTATGACCACCACAAGCAAAATCACAGATAATATCTGAACCTGTTGACATGTTGTACAGCTTGAATCTAGTCAATGCAGGGCTGGAGAACGCAGAGCACTGACGACGCACGGCAGACCCTGGTCTGATCTCAGGACTGCGAATGGTCCCCTAAGCACTGCCAGGAGGGACCCTAGCACGCAGAGCCAGGAGTAAGACCTGAGCACTGCTGGGTGTGGTTCAAATACCAAACCTACCCAGCAACAGCCAAAAAAAGCTGATTCCTCGGCCTCCCTTTTTTTTTTTCCCTTTTTTGGGTCACACCCGGCGATGCTCAGGGGTTACTCCTGGCTCTGCACTCAGGAATTACTCCTGGTGGTGCTCAGGGGACCCTCTACCTGTTAGGGAGGTAGAATAGGAGCTAAGGAACTTCGCTTGCATGCAGGTGGACCCTACTTTGATCCCTGGGACCACACACGGCGCCCAGAGCACCACCAGGGATCCTGAGCACAGAACAGGAACAGGCTCTGAGCTCCTAATGCTCTGACTTCCGACCCCAAACCAAACCAAACTTCACAAGTACTGTTATGTGGGCCGACGAGACAACGCCTGAGGGTCTGTTGGCTTGCTTGCTCCTGGGGCTCGGCCCACTGAGCTCCCTCTCTGGCCCCCAAGACGATCTTACTGCTGCACCGGGAATAAGTGAATGAGAGAATCAGCGGGAACCGGGAGGCTCAGTGGTCAACTACATGTGATGATACAAAAAGAACCCCCGGAGCAGAAAATGAGTGGAGAGGACTTAGAGGCATAGGGTTCCCTGCTTGGTTTTGTTCGGAGGAGCTGGAGGCTCTGTCCCTCCCTGCATGGCTCGGGGCCGAGAGTGAGCTCCCGTCCATGACGCACACACTCCAGCCCTCTGAGCGTCCTCCCGACCCCCTTCGCGGCTCCTTCGTTCCACTGCTCCCGCGCAGTGAGGTTGTGCGTCAGCGGGATGATCTAGAAGTCAGCGAAGAAACAAAAATCTCGAACTGAACGTACAGGGTCGCAAAATCAGAGGAGACCCTGGGGAGTTCTCGCCCGTCCTCGAGATAGAGCACTTGACACCGACCAACGCTTCACGCTCCAGCTCTCCGGAGAGTCTTTCCATCCGAGACTGGAGCAGGGAGCAGTAACAGGGAGTGTGAAAGATTCCTGAGGAGGCAGATTTGTAACCCAGGGGTAAGACCACGGGGCTCGCTCCTAGGTCAAGGATAAAGTCACGTAAAGGGGGAGGCAGTGTGAGTCAGGGAAAGCAGAGGACAAACACCAGAGGGAGAAAATGATCACGCGAAAATCACAAGCAACAAGAAACCGACAGCCCAGGGGCCAGGTCGAGAGTCGACGCACGCGGCTGACCCTGGTTTGATCCCCAGCACCCCACATGGTCCCTCCCAAGCACCGCCAAGAGGAACTCCTGAATGCAGAGCCAGGAGTAACCCCTGAGCATCACTAGGTATGGCCCCAAATCCGAGAGAGAGAGAACCGATAGTCCTAAAGGTAACCCAATGACCGATCTGCCAATGATGTCACTGTCACAAGTCAGAGAAGGGAATGGCAGGTGACGCAAAAGGAAAAGAGGTGGGCATGAGGAGAGCTGGCACGAGAGGCACCGGACATGAGAAGAGCTGGCCCGGTTCAGTGGCTAAGTGCTGCCTGGTCCAAGCGTGTGTTCCCGCCCCCCCCCCCCATCACCCACAGGTGCTGAGGCTGGTCCCAGCATCACGACCCTCTGGGGAATCCCTGGGCAACCACCATCTGCCACTGCTAGATGCTCAAAACGACAAAAAAAAAAGCAGGCAGAGATAAATAAAAATAGAGAAAGTTTCAGAGCTGAGATAGCCGTATGCAGCCAATACAAGGGGGATCACCGCACCTCACTCAGCCTGACCCTGGGGAGGAACGGACCCAGCTAGAACCCAGGAGCTGGAGAATGTCTTTACACACAGGGCAGAAAACCATTATAAAAGTTGATGATGTAGGAAGTTTCCTTCTTTTTTCAAAAAAAAGGTTTTAGGACTGGGATCCATGGTGGTGGAAAACGGGCACTGGTGGAAGGATGGGTATTTGATCATTATATAATCGAAACCCAAGCACAAAAATTTGTAAGTCTACAACTGTACCTCATGGTGTTTCACTAATAAAAATATTTTAAAAAGTTTTTAGGGGGGGCTGGAGCGATACCACAGCGGGTAGGGCATTTGTCTTGCACGCGGCCAAACTGGGCTCGATTCCCAGCATCCTATATGGTCCCCCGAGCACCACCAGGAGTGATTCCTGAGTGCAGAGCCAGGAGTAACCCCTGTGTATCGCTGGTGTGACCCCCCAAAAAAGCAAAAGAAAAAAATTTTTTTACTTGAATCACTGTGAGATAGATCCATACAGAATGGAATTTTTCTACATTTCCAAATATTGCTGGAGCGATAGCACAGCGGTAGGGCGTTTGCCTTGCACGCAGCCAACATGGCCGACCCGAGTTCGATTCCTCCGCCCCTCTCGGAGAGCCCGGCAAGCTACCGAGAGTATCTCGCCTGCAGGGCAGAGCCTGGTAAGCTCCCCGTGACGTATTCGATATGCCACACACAGTAACAACAAAGTCTCCAATGGAGATGTTACTGGGCCCGCTCGAGCAAGGGTTGTCACCAATTTAGAATTAGATCAAGGTGGAGTGATAGCACAGCAGGTAGGGCGTTTGCCTTACACGCGGCCAACATGGCCGACCCGAGTTCGATTCCTCCGCCCCTCTCGGAGAGCCCGGCAAGCTACCGAGAGTATTCGATATGCCAGACACAGTAACAACAAAGTCTCCAATGGAGACGTTACTGGGCCCGCTCGAGCAAATCGACGATCAACGGGAGGGCCTTTACCTTTACCTTCCAAATATCATATGTGTGTGTGTGTGGGGGGGGGGGGTTGGAGGGGGGCTGAGTCACACCTGGCCATACCTCCATGCCCGGGGTTAGTCGGGGCTGCTGTGTGCAGAGCAGACACTCAGCCCACTGAGCTATCTTCTCCAACCCCTCTGTCTACTTTTAAAGGTTGGGGGCCACACTCAGCAATGCTCAGGGGTCATTCTTTTTTTTTCTTTTTGGGTCACGCTTGGAGATGCTCAGGGGTTACTCCTGGCTCATGCACTCAGGAATCACTCTTGTGGTGCTCGGGGGGCCACATGGGATGCTGGGAATCGAACCCAGGTCGGCCACGTGCAAGGCAAACGCCCTCCCCGCTGTGCTATTGCTCCAGCCCACAGGGGTCATTCTTGGCGGTGCCAGGGGACCACATGCAGTGCCAGGAATCAAACCAGGTTGACTGCGTTAAAGCAGCTTTAACGCCCCTACTAGCTCTTCCGCCCACACACCATTTTCTCGAGCTAGGCTTGTGCTTCCAAGACCCGCTCTAACCCACTGCTCCAACCCACTGGGAGGGAGTCCGAGTCTGACTTGCTCCCACTGTTACCAACCCTCCATGGAAGGACACTCACTGGTCACCATGCCCCTGCCACTACCCGGCAGCCCTCAGGTCTGAGCAGAGACGGGCGGCCACTGGGCTGAGCGAGTGCCAGCGGCATCTCCCTTCGGGTCAGGACGCCCGGGGACACAGCTGCCAGCGTGGCGGGCTGACTTCTCCTCCAGCCAGAGGAGGCTTCACAGACCCTAGTGGCCCTTGGCCAACTGACCGTTATCTGTGGCAGCCTTTAATTAGGCTTCAAAGCATCTCAGAAGAAAAATCACAAAGATAAAACTGATTTATATGCCCAATAAAAAAATAGCTTCACAAAGGCCAAAGTGTCCCTCCTCAGGCTGCCGAAAGCAGCCCCCAGGCGTCCCCGGGCCTCCGGGCTCCCACACGCAGGGCGCCAAGTCAGCCGGCACAGCCACGCCAACACACGTGGAAAAGTGAAAGAACTGATGTGGGGGGGGTGGAGCAAGGGGACTGCGGGTCTGTATGCTGAAAGCCCAGCTGTGATCCCGCCAACACACCTGCCCCAGGTATTGCCAGGGGAGACCTCGAGCCCGGGGGGGGGGGGGGGGGGGGCGTCTGTGAGCACCACTGGGAGTGGCCCCAAAGGAAGGAATGAAACAAGGGCTATTCTGAACACTTTAGGGCAGGAGAGAGAGATGGGGGTTGGGGAGAGGGAGAGATAGGGCGAGAGAGGAGAGAGAGAGGGAGGAGACGGAGAGGGAGGGAAGGGAGGGAGAGGGAGAGAGAGGGAGAGAAAAGAGAGACAGAGAGGAGAGAGAGGAGAGAGGGAGAGAGGAAGAGAGGGGGGAGAGGGGAGCTAGAGAGAGGGAGAAGGAGGGAGAGAGGAGAGAGAGACAGAGAGAGAGGAGAGAGAGAAGAGAGAGGGGAGAGAAAGAGAAGAGAGAGAGGAGAGAGAGAGTACAGTGCATAGAACCCTACCTGGGCTTGATCCCACTGGGTCCCAAGAGCCCCTCCAGGACTAAGCCCTGAGCACTGCCGGGTATGGCCCCCAAACAAACAGAGAGCATCTCAGTATCACCCTCAGGAGTTGAAAATTCACTTTTTTATGTTGTTTCTGCAGGGGCCTCTTTGAGAGTGCTCAGGAGGTGTGAGAATTTCCGGGGGCGACTCAGGGCACCCAGCATCATCCTATAGCCTCCAGGCTGACAACGGGAGATGCTCAGGGACTCTCTGATGCTGGGGCCAAACGTCCATCTTGATCCCTGCATCATCTATCTGCACCCCCCACCCCCCGCTGCCCCCAACTTAACATTTAAAACACACGGAAAACCTGACCCGAAAAACAGCCTCCCAGGGGTCATCAAGTGGGCAGTGACACAGAACTGCAGGGCTGGGTGGCAGTGGGGACTCTTCTAAGGCCCGTAAAAGGATTCTCTACCCTGACTCTCTTCCAGACTCACCCAGAGGCCCGTAACCTATTTTGCTGGAATAGCACAGCGGTAGGGCGTATGCCTTGCGCGCAGTCAGCCCAGCCAAGCTGGGTTCGATTCCTCCGTTCCTCCTGGAGAGCCCGGCAAGCTACCGAGAGTATCTCGCCTGCATGGCAGAACCTGGCAAGCTCCCCATGACATATTCGATACGCCAAACTCAGTGACAACAAGTCTCACGATGGAGACGTTACTGGGCCCGCTCGAGCAAAATCGATGAACAACGGGAGGACAGTGCTACAGTGCTATGACTTCCTATGGCAAAGCAAGGCCTAAACTGCTCAGTAAACAAACACAGCTGTAAAGGATGAAAATTTGGAAGAAGAAAAAGCAATAAATGACTAGCTCAGAACTTAAGCTAACTCCCTCCCAACTTGGGGAGTTATTTTTCCCTTTTTTTCTGCTCTATTCAACTTTCTCTACATAAGAAAAAGAAAAATGGCTCAGACCAACGACCGAGAGAGCCCGTGTCTGACCGCAGGAGACTGGTCACCACAGGGGCACAGCACTGGGGTTAATCACACCCATATTTCAACTCAGGCCCTAAACATGGACACGTGTAGTCTTTCCCCACGGGTCACCTCACAAAGTCACAACAAGGATGAAGCAATAAACCATGCATGGAACTGCCTGGTTTAGACACTGATTCTTCATTCCAGCTCTTTATTTTGGGGGGAAGGTCTGGGCCACCCCGGTCATGCTCAGGAGACCCTACTCAGTGTCAGGGACCAGGATCAGGCTGCCGACATGCAAGGCCAGCACCTTCTCTGCTGTATTACCTTTCTTTTCTTTCTTTTCTTTGACTTCCTTTTCTTTGACTTTCTTTCTTTCTTTCTTTCTTTCTTTCTTTCTTTCTTTCTTATTTTGCTTTTTGGGTCACACCCAGCGATGCTCAGGGATTACTCCTGGCTCATGTACTCAGGAATTACTCCTGGTGGTGCTTGAGGGAACACATGGTATGCCAGGAATCGAACCCGGCTCGGCCGTGTGCAAGGCAAACGCCTTACCCGCTGTACTATCACTCCAGCTCAGCTGTACTACCTTTCTGACCCCACATCCTGGCTCCTGGAGAGGGACAGAGGTCCACAGCACAAGTCCTTGGATACTGGGGGTCACAGAAAGGGACCCCGTTTTCTAGAAGTTGGGGTATACGCTCCAGGGGACAATGCCAGAAACTGCTGTCCTGACAGCCCATCTTCCAGAAAGCCAAGGAAAGAGATCTTCAGAGACAGGTCCACTGACTCGGGGTGAGCTCCGCCCCAGCGACCCCTGGGTTACCTCTGACTGAGTAAAAAGGGTGACAGCAGCAGAGAAGTGGATACCACCCAGGGTGCTGGGGCTCCAACCGTGTCAGCCACAGGCGAGGAAAGTGCCCTACCTGCTGTACTACCTCTCCAGCCCTGAGTCAGAGGTCATTTTATTGAAAAAGAATCAAAAGGTGTTAAGCAATGGGCTGGAATGATAGCACAGTGGGTAGGGCATTTGCCTTGCACACGGCCGACCTGGGTTCGATTCCTGGCATACCATGTGGTCCCCCAAGCACCACTAGGAGTAATTCCTGAGTACGTGAGCCAGGAGTAACCCCTGGGCATTGCTGGGTGTGACCCAAAAAGCAAACAAATAAATAAAATATTTTAAAAAAATGGTGTAAAGCAAGCAGCAAAAAGCACAAATCTCTTAAAAATGCAGAAAAGAAAGGGAGATACTGAATGAAACAATGAAGACACGAGCGCATTCGAGACTGAACAGAAACCCAAGCAGGGGTCCCCAGACGATGCCAGGTGGGTCCACAGAAGCACCTCAGACACACATCGTAGCATTGTAGCACTGTAGCACTGTCCTCCCGTTGTTCATCAATTTGCTCAAGCGGGCACCAGTAACATCTCCAATGTGAGACTTGTTACTGTGTTTGGCATATCGAATATTCTACGGGTAGCTTGCCTGGCTCTGCCGTGTGGGCGGGATACTCTCAGTAGCTTGCTGGGCTCTCCGAGAGGGGCGGAGGAATCAAACCCTGGTCAGCCTTGAGCAAGGAAAACGCCCTATCCACTTGAAAAACTCGAAAACAAAGTTTCTACAGGCCGTGGGGTATGGCCGTGTAGCAGACTGTGTGTTTCGGCCTGGGCCAGGTCCCAGCCGGCCCTGCAAGAGAATCAGCAGCAACTTAGGATACCAACAATCTACAAGTTCCTAGTAATCCTTAGGATGATCACAGAAAACTGTCTGAGGGCCAAGGATGGTCCAGTGGGGTGGGGTGCGTGTTTTGCACGTGGGATGCCTGGGTTTAGTCACATGGCGATGTCTGAGTGCCAAGCGCGACCAGGAATGACCCCGAGCACTGCCAGGTGTGACCCCCGAGCAAGAAGTAGTCCCTGAGTCTCATAACCCTAAAACAAAAGCAACAGAAGACCAAAGAAACGACTGTTCTTACGAACACGTCCTTAAGATGCTTCTAAGCCCAAATCTGTTCCCTCTACTAACAACAGTTTATTTTTTTCATTTTTTTTTTTTTTTTGCTTTTTGGGTCACACCTGGCGATGCACAGGGCTTACTCCTGGTGGTACTCAGGGGACCGTATGGGATGCTGGGAATCGAACCGGGGTCAGCCACGTGCAAGGCAAACGCCCTCCCCACTGTGCTATGCCTCCAGCCCGCTACGAACAACAGTTTAATGAGAAAGTGTAATGAGGCTGTCTGTTCCGAAGTCAAAGTTGAGACCTCTCCTTAACGCTGGGGAACAGGTGAAGCAGAAGCTCCAAAGACAGGGGTCGCGTGACATCTCCTGATATACAAAGTGATCAATGGAAAGTAAATCATCCAACATTTCTCCCTGAAGATCAGGCTTAACTCGTTTGCAAACCACAACACCCAAAAGGAGAGAGAGAACAAAGGGGAATGCCCTGCTACAGAGGCAGGGTGGGATGGGGGGGATGGGGGGGTGGGAGGGATACTGGGATCCGTGGTGGTGGGAAATGGGCACTGGTGGAGGGATGGGTATTTGGAAAAAATAAAAATAAAGTGAAAAAAAAAAGACGGGGGTGGGTGGGATGGGGAATGTTTTACGAGACCTAGGTTATACGGCAACTAGGAAATGGAGGTTACGGGGTACTTTCTGAGACTTAAGAAAATTCTGTTTTAATTAAATGCACCAAGGAGGCCTATCCTCAACTGCAAGAAAGAAGAACGCTACTCCGAAATACGGGGAAACAGGCAGCGAGGAAACCGCCGAGTCCCCGTGTGGCTGTGGGGAGCTGCCCCCGGCCCTCCGGGCAGACCCACCGTGTGGCAACGTGATGTTCGCACCATCAATGATGGCCTGGGCCAGCTCGTGGTCGTTGCTCTCGAAGGCGTGCGCCGCCGCCTTCAGCGCGTCCCAGATCTCCTTGCGGCCCTCAAAGGCCGGCGCCGTGTCCCAGAACTCGTCCCTCTTGCTGCGCAGCTGTCCGTCCGTCATGGGATAATCGCTTTTCCATTTTGGCTTCTCCTTTTTCAAAGGCTGGTTCCGACCTAAAGCAACTGAGAAGAAAAAGCGAAGGCGGACATCAAACACCACACTTACAAAAGAGGAATCAGAAAAGCTGTCTGGCCATGCCTTTGTAAAAATTTTTTCCCCGGTTAAAGGATAGCTAGGAGCTTGCAGTTCTGAAACTCCCCTGCCCACGGACAGAACGACGCGAGCAAACGGAGATGGATGGTTCGGCTCAAAGAGAGAGAGAGAGAGAGAGAGAGAGAGAGAGAGAAAGAAAGAAAGAGAGAGAGAGAGAGAGAGAGAGAGAGAGAGAGAGAAAGAAAGAAAGAGAGAGAGAGAGAGAGAGAGAGAGAGAGAACACCACCCAGAGCTTTCCAGCATGAGGTCACAGGTGCGACCCCCTTGCCACTGCCCCCCCGCAGCAATGTCACTTGGGATGAGTTTGGTCCTCAAAAGGACCACCTGTCAACATGGCAGGCATGTGAACCCAGGGTGCCCGCACCCGCCCACCCAGACACCACAGCAGCAGCAAGAGAGGAGGGAGAAGCGGAAAAAGGAAGAAGTCACCAAGAAAAATAGGAGCGGGTGAGGGTCCCGTCGACTGGAATAGCAGCATCTCGGCACAAGGAAGGAGTGAAAGGAGCCGTGAGAGAGAGACGAGAGCTCGGGCCGAGCCTCACGCACGAGTGCTCCTACTCCTGGACAGGAGGCCGCAAGACGCATCGTCACACACGGCCAACCCGTTCTCCAAGAGCACCGCACCACATTGGATGGGGTTCAAATAGTAGGCAACTAATCAAAGAGGAAAATCTATGTGTGTGTGTGTGTGTGTGTGTGTGTGTGTGTGTGTTTTCAGATATATATATATATATATATGAAAGTTCACAAGGTTCAACCTTTAACAACGTGTTAGTGATCTCTTATATAAGGTCTTAACGGCCCCTGCCGAAATAGGACAATCTTCACACTCTTTCCTCTATGGGTACTTTTTGGTAGCATTTTCAGCGGTTTTTCATAACAAACAATACAGAACATATTATTTCGGTTCTGCTTTGGGATAGGGGTTGGGATTTGGGATGAAAACATCCCAAATCTGGTGGTGGGAAGGTGTCATGGTGATGGGACTGGTGTTTGAATATTAAATGTAATCAAATATTGTGAACTACCTTATAAAATTAAAAAAAATTTTTTTCAAAGAAAGAGACGAGAACTAGGAAGACTCAAAGGCCACCCCCTGGACACAGGGGCCAAATCTGCAGAGTCCAGAGGCGGGCCAGATGGCCCGGCCAGCAGGCGACAGACGCTTCCTGGGCCGACTGTGGATTCCCTCCTCTGGACTCGGGATGGAAGAGCTGAGGGTCAGCGCCTCTCCGGGGAGCCAGGGCCGCGACACGGGGCTCCCACACGGCCCCCGGCACACGCTGACATCCCACTCTAGTTTCAGGCCAGGAGAAGGAAACCGAGGGCAGGAGTCCGCATCTGTCCCACCCGGTGGCCGCCCGGTTCCCGAGACAGGACTGGCGCGTGGGGCGGGAGCAAGTCCGAGGACTCTGCACGTAGACCACACCGCCGCACCTGACACAGTAGCAGCGGCAAGACAGTCTGGCAAAAAGACGCGAGTGAGTGGCAAATAAATGACAGTGCAGGTGGGAAGGAGAGGGCGGATGTCAAAATTCCATGTTCTATATTTAATTGCAGAAAGAATACTAATTTGCAAGAAAATTACTCGCAACAAAGTTCGGAAGAATTCATCAACTCAACCACTCCCTCTCTGGCCCCGGGCCAAAGGAACCGAAGGCAAAGCGGGCTACCCCAAGGGAAACGGCACGAGTCTCCAGCCCCGGGCACTCTCCGGGGCACCCGGGGATGTTCCCGGTGACACGCTGGGGTCAGTCCCCGCTCCTGACTGCAGGTGGCAGCCTCACGGCTGGGGGCGGGGTGGCACCCTCGCCCTCAGCTGCCCTCTCCCAGAGCGGCAGTATCCTTGACCCACTCACCTCTCCTGCCTTCCCTTTGGTCCTTGCGAAATGCAACGGATTGAGCTCCAAAAGGGTGCAGAGAGCAGGAGGGGGTAGCTGTCTACTGAGCAGCAGCGCCGGAAATAGAGCCCAGCTTTCTCCTTCTGCCTGCGAGCAGCTCCCGCATGCCAACTAAAGGCCAATAGCACACACACACACACACACACACACACACACACACACACACACACACACACGCGCACACGGCAGGTTTGATTCCAGTGAGAGGAGCGAGCCTGCCCGCGTGCCTTTCCTCCACACCGCTCAGGTAACACGGATACACACGCAGCTCGAGTCTCCATGAGGCGTTAACACCAAGTCACGGCATCCCGGTCTACACCCCCCCACCCCCGCCTCGGCTGATCCCACCAACATGGGACCATGAAATGGTTTCCAGTACGTTAACCTCGGATGAGTCAGCAATGGCTCCCAGCCACGCAGGGAAGAGAGGGCGCAGGCAGCCAATCGATATCCAAAAAGGAGACACCTACGTGAAGCAAGTCTGGGGTCTACGAGGCAGTGGCAGAGAACCGCCCAGCCCCCTCTATACTGAGTGGACCGTCTCTGTGCTGGAGAGAGAGAGAGCACAGCGGTCGGGGTTAGAGAGTCGTCTTATCTCCGCCACCTCCGATCTGACGCTCTGATTCAACCTCCAGCCCCCGAGCAGTGCGGGAGCGACCCTGAGCACCGAGTCAGGCGCTTATCAGAGATAAATTCGTGCAATCTTGTCATTTGAGAATCACAGGCAAACAGAGGCAGAAGCAGCCCTACCACCCCCAAGCTTAGCACTCAGAGAGGAAACGAAAACTCAGGAGGCCAACGGGACAAAAGAGTTTCATAACAAAGGCAGAAAACTTGGTGGCAGAAGTGGAAGTACCTCTCGGACCCGACGCGCCCCCAAGTCAAGTGGGCATGGGAACCAAGTCCGGTTTGAAAGGATGGACGGCAGAGGATGCATTATGCCGCCCAAGGAAAACCACTCCAAATGCATTTAAATCCACATGCTGTCAAAAGTGCCAACGCAATGCTGAATGCAAGGAGACAAAAATAAATGAGACAGAAGAAGCTTGCTTTTTTTCCCCCTAAGTTCCTTTCCCCCTTACCGTGCTCAAATATATCATACAGAATGTCGATCAAATATCCATTAAAAAAATGCTTGTGGGGGGGCAAGGGATATGACTCAAGCCTAAGAGTGGACCTTTGCGTGCCGAGTCCCAGGTTTGACCCCTACTATGCAGGGTCCCCAAAGCACCACCAGGCCTGGACCCCAAAACAAGCTTTCTAACAGAAAATATCATGAACAACGAAGAACCCTGGTGAGAGCGTCCTACTGAGCTGGATGCAGGGAGTTGCCTAATCCTCTCAGG
Source organism: Sorex fumeus (assembly GCF_029834395.1). Taxonomy (NCBI): domain Eukaryota; kingdom Metazoa; phylum Chordata; class Mammalia; order Eulipotyphla; family Soricidae; genus Sorex; species Sorex fumeus. The sequence goes on along the minus strand of NW_026606074.1, from coordinate 3,260,773 downwards.
GACGCAAGAGAATACGGGAGTCTGTTCAGTGGGAAAGCACGGGAAATACTGATCGGTGTATAATTAAACCACTACTAAGTGCTAAAAAAGCAAGAATTAAATGTGGGAGTACTATATGAAATATAAATCTTTAAACATTTTTACAAAACTACACAAGCTGTCTTTTTAAAAAAAAAAAACTTTTAATAGAATCTTCTTGTTCTACAAATTTAGCACAAAGTAGCTTCCCTAATAGTAAAAAGAATTGTAATAGAATGTTGTACAACTTTCTGTGCAATTAGCAGAGTCTATTTTCTAAGGATCTGCTCTCTGAATCTTGTGTTTTAATTGCAGGAAGTGCCGCAAAGCTCAAAGTTTTGAAAATACCTGAGCAGAGAAATCAGTGTAGCAGAGAGTAATTATCAAGGCAAGTATTTTTAATTAAGAAGGGGGAAAAAAAGGGCAAATACGCTTAATCAGCTCACACTTATGCTCCGAAACTTTCAGGTTGTCTAGCTCACACGTCTCTGCCTGCCAATGCAGGGAGTGGGGCTCGGGAGTGTCGCAGGATCCAGGACTAGCTGCTATGCTAACAGTGATGTTCTAGACAACAGGCATTTCTGATTCCCTGTTTCTGTTTCTAGGGCCAGAGAGATAGTCTAAGGGTGAAGCATTTGCCTTGCATGACAAACGATGCCCTGAGCACTAGACCAGGAGTAAGCCCTGAGCCTTGCCATCGTAACCCAAAAACAAAATAAAAAATAAATAGTTCTGTTTCTAGATCTTGGCAGCCGACCATAGGTTTAATCCATAGCTTAATAGATATATAAACAATAGAAGCAATAAATCCATTAAAATTATTTTTTAATCTTTTTTTGGGGGGAGGGACACATCCAGTAGTGTTCAAGGGTCACTCCTGGGTCTGCACTCAGGAATATCACTCCTGGCAGTGCTGGGGGGAGGGGACAGGGGGCATACCATAGGGGATGCTGGGAGTTGAACCCCGGTCGGCTGTGTGCAAGGCAAACGCCCTACCGCCGTACTAGCACTCCTGCACTAAACCGTATCACTTTGAAAGCGATGCGTCATTTCAGAAAATACACCTTTTTCCCCCCTATTAATTCACATTTACCAGCTTCAACTATCTGCCCAAACTCTCCGCCCTCTCAGATGAGTCACCTATCTACTCCTCTAGCCTCCGGCGCCTGCCAGTGCCTTCCCACTTGATGACACAGCAGGATCTAGCAGGCAGCAGCTCCGAAAGGTTCTGTGTCCCAGATCTAAATAGCAACGAAACCTAAGAACAGTTTTATTGCACTGGGACGAACAAGGCATCGCTCTGTCCCTGGCTGCATGGGATGGCACCTCTGGGCAGACCCCTCTATCAAGCACAGGGGATTTTTTTTCCTTTGGGTGAGGGGGCAGGGACATACCTGGCCAGGACTTAATCCTGGCATGGGGCCCAGGGATCACTCCCGTCCGACTTGGGGACCATACAGGGGGCAGGGAATCCAACCCGGGTTGGCCACGTGCAGGGCCAGGGCCTACTGCTTCGTCCCCTAATTTTAACATTTTATTGACAGGCAACACTCCTCACCCAAAGGAAGTCTGTTAATCTCTGCTGTGCCCTGATCTCCTGATCTCCTGGATCTGGAGAGTTAGCCTGGAGTGTTAGCCGGGGCAGGTACCCTGCAGAGGTGAGTGTGACTCAGTGTGACTCAGACAGTAATCGCTTTCCAGGCTGCAAACAGGAAGCAGGACCACCCGAGGGGGGAGAATGAGGACCGAAAGGCTCGCTGGCAAAAGGCCAAAAACCTGCTTCAAAGAATCGAAAGACTTCGGAAAGCTGCATTCAAGTCTTCAGAGGGTGAAAATTAAAAACAAAGGGGAAAAACTTGTGCCATTCCAAGGGGAGCCGGATCCTACATACTCTCCTGTAACAGATTGCTAGCCTGAAAGGATATTCATAAAATATTTCATTCTCATGTTAATTTAGAATACACTATATATGGATAAGCCCACGCACCTTCATTTAATGCATAATGCATATATTCCCTCTATCTAAAGCAACTAACTACAAATGCCAACATAAAAATAGAGATATGGAGGTAAAATTTAGCCTCCAGTAGGAGAACCAACATGCCGAGAAAGGTCAGCCTCATAACAGACTGTCTCTATTTCCTGAGATTTAAAGGTAGAGGTGGCCTTATATTTTGCGAGCCAACATCACCGTTCGGCTGAAGAAATTAACTGGCAGAGACACCCAGGAGGGGTGTCTACAGGATGGGAAAGGAATAACATGATAACCGATGACTGGCCGAAATCTACATGAATGGGGAACATCAGAAGTTGCTAACTACAGGGATATCTATAAAAGACATCTGCAAAATGACTACCTAGCTCTCCTCGGAAACACAGTTGACTGATATCAATGGAAAAAGAGAAGCAAGCGCTTCCCAACACTTCCAAAAACGTAATGAGAACCCTGGCAAAAACAATCAAAGTTCATTTCTTCAGAATTCTGGAAATTAACCAAAAGATGGAATAGTCAGGGTCTGAGAAATAGTACAGAACGTATGGCGCTTGCCCTGCGCGATGCGGCCGACCCTGGTTCGATTCCCAGCATCCCATTGGATCCCCCGAGCAGTGCCAGGAGTGATTCCTGAGTGCAGAGCCAGGAGTAACCCCTGAGCATCACCTGGTGTGACCCAAAAAGCCAAAAAAAAAAAAAAAGGTAGCAATCTGGGGAGCATTTATTCTTTTATATTCAAAAACTGCTAAATTTGGACAAAGCCCGCCAGTATTATGGGCCCAGCCCCCTCCTCTCCCGATAAACTTGAGGACCAGCAAACAGACGGAGATCCTCAAAGCTGCCCCCAGCTGCTCCTCCGAGGCACCCGGCATCTCTGAGGTGCCAGGAGACTCCCCAGAAAGCTGCTCTCAGGGGGCCTCCCCGGAGCTCTCTGGGGTGTCCGTCGGGCACCAGCAGCAGCAATGCTGACCTTTCACCTCTGCCTCAGTGAGCCCTCCTGGGCAAACAGAGCAGCCCGGCCGTGCCGAGGGATGAGAAATCCAGACGTCCTCAGGCCCTGGGGCTCTAAGCGGCTACAAACACACAGAGACACGTGTGGCCAGGGCTGGACACAGCCCCAAGACCCTGCGGCCAAGCAGGGACGGGGTCGGGGTGGGGGCAAGGGGGTGAGGGGAGGCAGGGAAGAGGGGCTGGGACAGACACTCAGCAGAGAAGAAGAGGCGCTGAGAGAAACGGTCAGCTGGCCACCGAGACCCAGGGCCCAGGCCTCCCGAGAGCCGCCCGGGAGGGCTGTGAGGGCTCAGGATCAGGACTGCCACAGACCAGCGTCTCGGGACGGCCGCAAAGCACCCCCGACGTGAGCAGGAAAGCCCACCAGAAGAGCAGCGAAAAAGAGACCCCGCTGCTGCGGGAGCTCGGACACTGGAATTACACAGAAGACGTTAGACCAGTTGCTCAAAGGCGCTCAAAGAATTAAGGGAAGCCACGTGTGAAGAACCTAGAGGAGGAGAAATCGGCCTCGAGAAAGAAATTCATTTGCTTAGATCTGGGGCCACACCAGCACACTCAGGGGCTCCTCCCAGCTTGGTGCTCAAAGATTACTCCCGGGGACGTGCTCAGGGAACCAAGCGGCACCCAAGGGCAAATCTGGGGCTCCCGCAAGCTTCCATCCTGGAGCAACTACGGATGACTCCTGCCCTCCTGTCTTCTTTCTTTCTGGTCTTTTATTTTTTTAATTTTATTTTTTGCTTTTTGGGTCACACCCGGCGATGCACTGGGGTTCCTCCTGGCTCTGCAACTCAGGAATTACTCCTAGTGGCGCTCAGGGGACCATATGGGATGCTGGGAATCGAACCCGGGTCGGCTGTGTGCAAGGCAAACGCCCTCCCTACCCGCCGTGCTATCGCTCCAGCCCTCTTTCTAGTCTTTTAAATAACATCTCTTCTGAATTTGAGACAGAGAGAGAGAGAAGAAAGCTGGAAATGAAGACAGACGGACAGATGGATGAATGAATGTACAGACAGACATACGCCAGCTCACCTGTACAAAAACAGATAAACCAGAGTCAATACTATTACTGAGAGAGAAGGTGAGTGAAGAATGAAAACAAGAGGAAGGGCAATAGGAAGACCCAGAAAAGCGGTAACATTACTCCCAAGCGTCCTCTCGCCAAGGTCGAACCTTCAGAACTTTAGTAACACTTCATGGACTCAAATTACTAAACAAAAACAAAAGCCAAACCAAAAGTAAACCAAGCAGAATTCGAAGCGATTAGCATGACTTACGTTTAAAGGGGGCTGGAGCGACAGCACAGCAGGTGAGGGCCCTTGCTTTGCACGTGGCTGGCCTGGGTTCCCTCCCAGGCGTCCCAGAGGGTCCCCCAAGCATCTCAGGAGTAATTTCTGAGTGTGAAGCCAGGAGGACTCCCTGAGCATCTCCAGATGTGGCCCCCAAACAAAAACAAAGGGGATGCTCCAAACTCACGTTTTGTTGTTGTTTATGGGCTGTGCCCAGTGGTGCTCGGGACTTACTCCTGGCTCTGTGCTCCGGGGACCCCGTGGGATGCTGGTGACAGAAGTCAAGTGGACGGCATGTAAGGCAAACGCCCTGTCCACTGTCCTCTCTAGTCCCCTAAGTCACTCCTGAAACAATTTTGTCAGTACTCTGACCCTTCAACTGTCATTGTCACTGTCCTCCTGTTGTTCATCGATTTGCTCGAGTGGGCCAGTAACGTCTGCATTGTGAGACTTGCTGTTACTGTGTTTGGCATATCCAATACGTCACGGGGAGCTTGCCAGGCTTTGCTGTGAGGGCGAGATACTCTCGGTAGCTTGCCAGGAGCGATAGCACAGCGGCAGGGAGTTTGCCTTGCGCGCAGCCAGTCCGGCCGAGCTGGGTTCGATTCCTCCAACCCTTAAACTGAACAAGTATAAACAAACACTGAATTTGAGTCGGTCACTTTGTTTTCACAATTAAATGAATAGAAAAGGTTCGGGCGTGTACCGTGCATGCGCCTGATCACCCCCTCCCCCAGCAGGCCCCCACAGCACCACCAGCTGTGGCCCTGGAGGACCCCAAGCAGCACTGAAATGCAGGGCTGCAGGCTTCCAGGAGTGGCCTCTGGGCCCCCCGAGCACTGCCCAGGAAGCACTCCTTCCAAAAGAAAGGAAATGAAGTAGCAATTCTAAAACTATGGCATGTATATTCTTAGCTCGGGAGATCAGTAAGGAGACTGTGGAAATGAAGCTGTGCTTCTCACTGTCAGAAAGAGAATTACAGGACAGGGAGAGAGTTTAGGGCTCAAGGCACTTGGGGCAACTCTGGTTTGAGCCCTGTCATCACACAGGGTCCCGGAACCCCACAGGTAAAGGCTCAAACCCTCCACCCCCAAAAATGATTTTTAAAAAAAGGACCACAGGGGCCAGAGCAATAGTACAGTGGGTCGGGCACCTGCCTTGCAAACAGCCAACCCGGGTTTGATCCCTGACACCCCCCCACCTAGTGTCCCCCTGGCGCCAGGAGAGATCCCTGAGTACCCCCAAGTGTGGCCCCCCAACAAACAAAAAATAATTTTGAATACAGACAAGGGAAGGCTAGTGTGAGTGAACCCGGTATGTGTGTGGGGTGTGGTTGGCTTCAGTTCCCAGCACGGCACGTACCCCCTCCCCACGGCCAAGCCCGGCATGGGACGACAAAGACCGAGAGAGCCCTGCGCCGTGAAGCTGGAACCGAGATACCGGTGTGAACACATCGTTACTAATGCATTCTGCATTCGGAGCCGAGCGGCCTGTGCTTCTGCATCATTCATTCATCTCCGTGTGTTTATCTCTGTGTGGGCTTCAAACACCGAGCTCTCTCCAATAAGAAGGTGAAGGTGCAGGGGCACCCCACGGACGCCGACTTTACCGAGGAACCTAGTTCTGGGCTCCTAAGCACCCCTTTTCCACTAAAAGGAATCGGGGCAGGGATTCAAGGCTGCTTCCAAGGCTCTGAACGTGCAAAAAAAGAAGATGGGGCTGGGACAGTTTGCCACGCCAGAAAACAAAGACGTGTTCAAAGAATAATGAAAATGAAAGCATGTCAAGAGAACACAGGAGACAGCTGGAGGGGCCGCTGGCCACTCTGGTATCTGAGCATCAAAACAAACACTTGTAACAACTTCTATTCCCTGCAGCGTGACACAGAGGACCAGGAGACCACTCATGTAGGCAAAGGAATGGGGGAAATGAGTGAACACGTTACCACACCAAAATGCCAATTAATAAATACTACGGAAGTGACCAAATCAGAATATTGCCCCTTGAGAACCCCCACCAAGAGTGACCCCAGTACTGAGCTCGGCATAAACCCCACTATCACCAGGAGTGGCACCCCCTCGTACAGCCCCCCACCAAAAAAAACCCTCTCCAAAGACATACTGCTAACTGGCACAGCTGGGAACCCCTAGAATGACTGGCCCCAAGGTTCGTACTCTTAGCTTCTGAAGCTACCCAGCTTAATGGCTTTCAGAGTTACTGGGGGGGAAAAAAACGTTCAGGATGACTTCAGCTCTGTGTGCAATGGAGGAACATGAAATTGATGACCAGACAAAACAAAACGGCTTTCTAAGTGCAATCAGAGCCGTCCTGCTTTTAAGCAGAAGCAATAATCAGCGAGGGAAAGCAAGGATGGTTCTGCGGCACAGAGCGCCCCGTCTGCGTGGCGTGGGGTCTGGGCAGCCCGGCCCACTTGAGTGCAGGTAAATGTCACAATTACAGGTCGGGAATGCCAGCAAGCGCCACTGTAAGCCCTGGGGACCCGGAGGCCAGGACGGCCCAGCAAGCCCACGGCAACTGCAAAAGGACGGGAAGGTGAGTGGATTCCGCAGAACCGTGGAACATGATGACTCTTCTCCCAAGATCCATACGGCAGAACTTGAGGTTCAACGCCAAAGCCTCTCTGCTATTTATAAAAAGAAGTGATCGATAGACCTGAACAATGGCAGCACAGGGACACGGCTTGCAGACAGACAGTGCCGCTGTGGGGTTAGGCTCCACAGCATTTCAGAGGCCACTTAATCTTTGCAAACGGCACGCGTGGCCATCACCATGCCCAAAGCCGATGCTTCACCTCTGGCTTCTTTAAAGGCTCAGACGGAAGGTACTGTCAGCGACAGTGAGAAATAACCCTCTTATTGCCAACGGCCCACATCAAAGCGTGGGGAAACGGCCCAATCACAGCGAGTGCCCCTGTGCTCTAATTTACACTGCATTTCCTCAGATTGAGCCCTGGGCTGTGCGTCTCTCTCCTCACTGTGGTGACTGGTGTTTTTGCAGGGGCACACATGGCAGTGCTTGGGACCTACCCCTAGCTCGGGGGGACTTCCAGCAAACAAAGCACGTAGTCCAGTCCACCCAGGCACAGACTGCTAATACTCTGAGTGTTCGGGCCATCCCCAACAGTGCTCGGGGATCACTCCTTGCGGGTTCAGGAGACCAAAGGGGGTGCAGGAGATCAGACCTGCATGCAAGGCAAGAACCCTATTCACTGTGCAACCGCTCTGGCCATCTTTCTTATTTTTTTTGGGGGGGGGAAGGTGGGTTAGGCCACCCCCAGGGGTGCTGGGTGAGGAAGAACTTTAGGGGTGCCAGGGATTGAAGCAAGGCGGGTCACCCTCAGGCCAGCAAGCGCCTTGCCTTCTCTACTATTTCTCTGCCCCTGATTCTTAACTTTTTTTTTTTTAAAAGCTAGATCACTGAGAAAAAAAACTGACTCCTTTCCAAAATTAAAAAAAATAAAAAACTGTAACAAAGGGCTGGAGCAATAGCACAGCAGGGAGGGTGTTTGCCTTGCACAGGGCCGACCTGAGTTCAATCCCCAGCACCCCATAGGGTCCCCGAGCACCGCTACGAGTAATTCCAGAGTACAGAACCAGGAGTAACCTCTGAACATCACCGGGTATGACCCCAAAAAGCCAAAAACCAAACAAAAAAATAGATTAAAAAAAAAAACAAATTAACAGTGACCTTTTCATTGCACCCCAAAGCTAGCACGCCAGTAAATTCAAATTTTCTTACCAAGGTGAAAGTGATCATCTACAGGATCCAACCCGAAGTACCTGTGCTTCTAATCCTCCACACCCTATCTGGGCCAGAGACACAACACAGCCGGCAGGGTGCAGCTTAACATGTGTATGACCTGGGTTGGATTCCTGGCACCCCATTTGGTCTCCGCAAGCACTGCCAGGAGTGATCCCTGAGCACAGAGCCAGGAGTAAGTCCTGAGCACCGCAGTGTGGTCCCCCCAAACACACACACACACACTCACACACACACACACACACACACATACACACAATGTTTTCTACTCCATGATCAATCCAAAGCTTCCAGGAGTGTTATATTCCCGTCACTAACACATCAGCAATTCCCTCCATGGCCAATGTCCATGTCTGTTTCAGTGCTTAATGCCAGAAAGATGTATTGGGTATTATTTTATTATTTCTTAAATTCCTTTTCATTATGGCCAACAACAGGCCATCTTACTTCTTCACTGCAAAATTAGTAGGACATTAAGGGCACATAAACAAATCAGAATAACGGGAAATGAAATAAACAATTCTGCATCATTTAGGAAGAGAAAAGTGACTGAGGCCAGATGCAACCATCACAAAACCAGAGCAGCGAGAGCTGATTCACGCGAGGCCTCGTTCTGCAAGCCCTGCGCTCACGTCTGGCAAAGCAACAACGACCATATCCCCGCCAGGCTGAGTCATTTCCAGGGCAACTGAAGTCCAAGGTAGAGATTTACTAGTGAGCGCCAGAAAATGTACACGCCGTTGACAATGAAGCTCTATCGCGGGACCCCCGAAGGCTCTGCTCTCCCCTACTTCTGAGTAAGACATCTGGAAAAAGATGGTGGGCTGCAGACAGTATGGGGAAGGCACCTGCCATGCACACAGCTGACCTGGGTTCGATCCCTGGCAGCCCATAGAACCCCCTCGAGTACCACCAGGAGTGATTACAGAGTGAAGCAGGAGTTAGCCCTGAGCACTGCTAGTTGTAGCCATCCAGAGCAAAAAAAAAAAAAAAGTCTTTGTTCTTCCTCAAAGCAGGTGGCTCCGACGCCCTCACTTCTGAATCCCAAGGACTTCCGCGGACCATCCATCTACGCACCCCTCAGCACTATTACCACTTCAGAATTTGAAACAGATTTTCTAGTACTCCACCAAGGGCCTTGAAAACCTGAATAAGCCCTCTCCAGACTATGCAAACACCAAGTCACACAGATCTTGTCTTATGCTGGAATTACATTCTAATAAACCCATTTAAGTTGAAAATAACATAAAACGCTTTTAATACACCAAACTCACTGAGCCACTGTAGCTTAGCTGAGCTCATCTCAAACACGCTCAAACACATTAGCCTAGAGGTGGGTAAACGATCTCACTCAAAGCCCATTTAAAGTGTTGAACGTCTCGTGCAGTCCAGGACACAAAAGACAGAGAGACCTGTCACTTGGCCGATAGGGAGCTCCAGCTTCCTATCACGAAGCAGCATCAGGAGAGAGTACAGTAAATTCAGGAGCAGGGGAGTAACTGAGAAGGCTGGAGCACAGCTGTATGCTTAAGCCCTGGGTTCAACTCCAGTACCAAACCGTCCTGCCACGATGGGTGGGCACAACCCCCGACACCAAGGCAGGGACTGTCCCCAACCACTGCCAGATGTGACCCAAACACCGACCCAAGTAAAGGAAAAATTCAGAGTATGATTTCTAGTGAACGGATTTCACTTTTGCACCACACCACAGGAAAGTTGAAAGACCAAAAGCGTCCAAAGTCAGCTACCATCAGAGAGCTCAACAAAAACCAGTTTCCCCATAGAGTTCACTGCTACATCCAAGCCCGCATAAACTGTGTTAAGGTAAAAACATCGCCTTTATGTTTTGAGACACAGGTTTTCATTCTGAGATAAGAAACTGAGGTGCTGCTTCTTTTTGGGACCACACCTGGCGATGCTCAGGGGTTACTCCTGGCTCTGCACTCAGGAATCGCTTCTGGCGGTGTTCGAGGGACCATATGAGATGCCAGGGATCCACCCTGGGTTGGGCATGTGAAAAGCACACGTCCTACCCTCTGTACTATCACTCAGGCCCCCAGGAAGCAGAGGTGACTCTTTAAAAAAATTAGTATACTGAGGGTGGGGTGACGGGAGTGCCTGCCGTGCAAATGTGAGGCCTCAAGTTTGACCCCCAGTGATGCCCACACGCATGAAGCACGGTCCCTTGGTTCCATGTACAAGTTCTGGTACCACGACAGATTGTTCCATCGGTGGAGAGGGGTCAGCTGTATGCTAGCACTGTGGCCAACTTTCCACACGCCTGTATGAACACCTCAGTGACTCCCTCCCCATCCCACCCCCCCCCCCCCACGAGGACCCAACAATGGTGTATCACAACCGCAGCACCAGGGACGGCCAACGGAGAGGGGAGAAGACCAGCGAGTCGAGAGCACAAGAAGAGAAGCAAATGGCCACCTTCGTGGTGCTGGATCCAGTTAGGTGGCTTGTGTTTCTGTTCAAAATTTCAATCCTGCGAAATGCAACCTAAAGTGTTGATTAAGATCTAAGATAATTCCCTGCCCCATCCCTGACTGCTGCCATTGCCTTTCCACAGCTAACAAGAGTCCCTACGAGCCACGTTCCATTAACCGCAACTCAATTATTTACTGCCGGGAAGGGAACGAACACATACACACACACACACACACACACACACACACACACACAATTCACTGCTGGGAAGGAACAAATGCACACATGCACACCGGGAAGGAAGAACACACACACACTATTTACTACTGGGAAGGAATGAACACACCCACCACACACACACACACACACAAACTTACTGCCGGGAAGGAACGAATGCACACATGCACACACACGCACACACAATTTACTACTGGGAAGGAATGAACACACACACACACGCATACACACACACACACACACACACACACCCTGCCCCAAAGAAAGAAAAAGGCAACCCAAACCCTCGCCATCTGGGAAGAGAAGATGAACCTGGGGGTCGGGCTTACAGTTTAGGGTACTATCTTAATTCCTTATTCAAACAGCATTTCCTCGATTAAATGGTGCTACCGACGCCTGCCTTCCTTAGAGTCACTGGGTCCTCCGACCAACACCCGGAGCTTATTTAAAAACTCAAATGGCAAGGCAGCATGTCACAATCACAGTGAACCATGAATGGCGGAAAAGCTATTACTTTCGTGACAGCCACTACAGTCACATAGGTCCCAGCCACCCCCTTCCTCTGCTGTGCAGTAATACACTTGGCCACGGTGCTTGTCGGGGTCACACTGCGTTAGCGGGGTCCAGCAGACACACTCGGTGAGCGTGGCAGCACCCGCCCCGGGAATCAAGCAGGAAGAAAGTCCCCATCTCAGCCACTGAGCTATCCCCGGGCCTGGCAGCAAAAACTTACTGTGGGCCCGATAATTCCACGGCACGGGCCCCCACGGAGATATTTACATACAAGCTCCAGGATGTCAGGTATACTCAACTTCTGTTTATTGTGCAAATAGCACAGTCAGGCAGAGAGATCTTAAGAAGTAAAAAAACAGGACCAGAATGCATGAAATACATTTGCATAACTAAATATCTCAGAAGTTGTGCAACTAAATCATACACGTTTCCAAGTTATCTTTACACAACTGAAGAAGGAATTTTCCTCCAAAACATAATGCTTTATGGATTTTTCTATGGAGGAATGTGATTTAAGAACAGGAGATGAGGGGGCTGGAGCGATAGCACAGCAGGTAGGGCATTTGCCTTGCACGCGGCCAACCTGGGTTCGATTCCCAACATCCCATATGGTTCCCCGAGCACTGCCAGGAGTAACTCGGGAGTGCAGAGCCAGGAGTAACCCCTGTACCTCGCCGGGTGTGACCCAAAAAGCAGAAAAAAAAAAAGAACAGGAGATGAGGTGCTGTGGCAGTTGCAACCCTGGTTCAAATCCCCAGCATGCAGCTGGCTAGTATAGTGTGTGTGTGTGTGTGGCGGGGGGGGTTGGGGGTTGGGGGTGCTCATTTGTCTTGCACGAAGTTAATCCAGATTCTACCCCTGGTAGCCCACATGGTCCCCTGAGCCTGCCAGGAGTGATACCTGAGCACAGAACCAGGAGTAAGTCCTCAGCACAAGGAGTGCCCTCCCCCAAATAAACGGAATATGGATATTCTGAGCACCAAAGTGAAATTAGTCTTAAGCAAAGTACTTCAAAGATCAGCTCCAGAGAACAGATAGTACAGGCAGGGGGCTTGCCTTACATGCAGCAGACCTGGGTTCAATCCCCGGCACCCCATACGGTCCGCCCCCTCCCCCAGCACCACCAGGAGTGATTCCTAAGTGCAGAGCCAGGAGGAACCCCTGCGCATCACCGGCTGTGGCCCAAAAACAAGCAAAAAAAAAAAAAAAGACCAATTCTATGCTACAAATGACTCCCAAACTCTTCCTTTCTCCAAAATCCTAAAGTGTTAATTTGGGAAGACAAAAATCCTCATTTCAAAGACCTCTTCTTTGATGAGGGGGCACGAAGGCTCACGCAACATTGTGGGGGGCCATATGGCAGCAGGGAGAGAAGCCCAAGCCACGCACACGGGCAGTCTCCCCCAGCTGAGCCCCTTCCCACTCCCACAGAGCCACAGAATCCTTAGAGAATGTCTTCAATTCCCCGTGCTCGTACTCTATAAACTTGAATTTTTTCCCCCTTCATTCAATATAATAAGCACAGAATGAACTAGAGGGTCGCCTAACATAGTTCCACGGACGGGGTGAATTAACCCTCTGTTCCCAGGCCCAGCAATCCCAATCGCCACCAGGCCCACTGGGTTTGGAGGATGACAAGGGGAAGGAGGGAGGCGTCAGTGAGCAAATCAGATCACTGCATCCTTTCATGAAACGGACAAATGCCTATTTCAGAGTTAATGAGGGGAGTCTCTGGAGATAATGGGCTTTTGTCCAGCTGAGAAACTAGTAAGAAAATAATTTCACCCCAAACAAAATGAGATAATTAAATGCCATGAAGTAAACCTTTCACTCTCCCAATGACAGAGTAGTCACAAACGCGTCACTTGGTTATTCTGCAATTGGCCTCTAACTGTTCAATGAGCCCCAATCTGTAACTCTACTACGATACAGCAGGTACACAAATGTCACTCGGTGATTAATGCTGATGAAAAGCAGCGTCTCTACCTACTGGATGGAATCTGCCCGTTCTCCCCCTGTCATCTGGACCGCCTCCCGGGACTTGGCGTTCTTCCCCGGGCCCAAAGATGTGCCCCCAAGGCTCAGGGCACATCTGAACTGTCCCGTTGGGGCCAGCGTGTGATGGGTGTCCCGCTGTGTCCCAAGCGTGGGATGGGAGGGTCTTCCTGCCCTGGGTGCCAAGTGCCAGGATAGGTGCCAGCCTCTGGGCATTCTGAACTCAACTAAGTGGATTGGAAAATAAGCGAAGAGATGTAAAGGATGGGTTCATTATTAGAAGTCTTTGGGGTCTTCGTGCCCTAAGAATTTAACTCTTGCTTACAGCGACTGGTCTGTGGGAAAACAGCTGACTGTGGTTCCACTGAAATGTACCGTTTCCAAGAATCTCTGCTGACATCAAGAACTCGCCAAAGCCACAGCGGACAACCCAACAAGGGTCACAGTACTATGGGGCAGGTCAGGAGCTAAGTAAACAACGGTCTCTAAAAGCAACTGAAAAAAAAAATTAAACATGGGGAAGGGCGTGCTATTTTTTAAGAACCGGAATGTATCACACGGCCCAGCGGATATCTGCACTGCAAGCACATGGGAATTAGGCAAAGGCCCCAAGCTGGGGCGAAGCGGGTGTGTTATGCGGTGGAAACAAGCACTTCCCACGGCCTCCGCCTCCACCTGTTCTGCTTTCACACACGGGCTTCACTGCATCACCTCCTCACGCCCATCGCCTCCTCCCCTGGCCTCCTGCCCAGGCTTCACTCAAGCCTTTCCAACACAAAACGCGTCCACTCAGCAGCTCCCCTCTGTGAAGCACTTCCTGTCTGAGCCTCCGGTGGTGAAACACGCTCCATCCAGGCAAAGTGTCCAACGGCCAACGGGCTGCAGCGCGAAGCCCACGTCTTCAGCAATGAAGTATCATCACCTCGAGGGTCACGAGGCCGCAAGGTCACCCGAAGACTCAGTTCCCGCTTGTTACATTCCCAGCAAACACAGGCGAGAGGAGAGTGAACCGGAGTCCGCGTCCAGAACCAGACCCGGCCGGACGGGGCCAGCGGCGCCTCGCCGGGCCCCCACGAGTTCTAACAGCTTCTCTTTCCTGTGTGTGCCCTTGAAGCTTGCCTCGCTGAGTGGGAGAAGCATTTAGTCCTCCAGCTTTTACAGACTTCTGTCTAAACACTCTTCTTTCCATCTCGGCAGCTCTAAATGCCCAACAGCGTCTCCTTATCATGAAAATTGATTGAAATGGTGTTAAATATTCTCCCTCTGATGTAGCCACAGTTGATTTTCTGGTTTGGGGCCATGCTCTGCGGTGCTGGGGATCAAACTTGCACCTCCTGCACGCAAAGCATGTACTGTGCTCTGGCCGGTCGGTGCTCCAGCCAGGACACTGCCGTCAGGGTGGGGCTGGAGCAACAGCACAGCGGGTAGGGCATTTGCCTTGCATGCGGCTGACCCGGGTTCGATTCCCAGCATCCCATATGGTCCCCTGAGCACCGCCAGGAGTAATTCCTGAGTGCAGAGCTAGGAGTAACCCCTGTGCATCGCCAGGTGTGACCCAAAAAGAAAAAAAAAAAACACCTAAAAACCAACACTGGGGGCTGGAGCAATAGCACAGCGGATAGGGCGTTTGCCTTGCACATGGCCAACCCAGGTTCGAGCATCCCATATGGTCCCCTGAGCACCATCAGGGGTAATTCCTGAGCGTAGAGCCAGGAGTAACCCCTGTGCATCGCCAGGTGTGACCCAGAAAGGGAAAAAAAAACTCTAAAAACCAACACTGGCGTCAGAGCACCAGAGACATAATTTCAATTATTTTATGCAATGTGCTTTTGAGGGAGGGAGCTGCCAACCACATGCATTGAGGCTAGCTGCTCGGCGCTCCAAGCCATGCCAGGGATGGAGACACACCCACGGCAAATGCCCTAAGCCCTGTATTCTCTCTCCAACCCGGATAGGTATTTTCAACATTTTCAAGTGACCAGACAGAACCTCACATCAAAGGTTTCACTTCTTGTTGTTTTTGTTTGGGGGCTACACCTGGCGATGCTCGGGGCTTACTCCTGGCGAGCTCAGGGGACCATACGGGATGCTGGGGATAGAACCCAGGTCGGCTGCGCGCAGGGTAAATGCCTCCCTGCTGTACTGGCTCCCAGCCCCTGGATGCTGAGTTTCCCTATAAAGCTCATCACTAGCACGTGAGTCAGACCACAGGTCAAATTGTGGGGGCCTCGGCATGGAACCGCTTTTGCCGTCTCTACACATATACAAACTGTCACTGATTAGGACCTCACTGCTCTGCAGGGGGCACTGGGACCCAGGTAAGTACTTTTCCAGGCATGCACACTATAACGGGGAGCACATTCACACAATACCTGGACCTCCCCGGGGGTCCGGAGAGCATGGTCGGAGGTGTACTCACGATCTGCTCTGAGCATCCTAAGTCACTGAATGGGGCCGGGGGACAGCCTGGCCGTGGAAGGCCTGGCCTGCAAGCGTCAGAGCGTGAAGCCCTGAGTGCATCTGATCCCCCGCCCCGGGGGTCCAGACCTGCATCTGAAGTGTGCAGGCCCGGACTGCAACCAACACAAGGTCAAGTACCACAGCTGCAGGGTGCAAGACCTGGGGGGCGGGGGGGGGGGGGCTCATACCTAACATGTGAGCACCCCAGAATCAGGCGGGCAACCCCGATCAACAGAGAGACAAGCTTAGCACGGGCAGAGGGGAAGAGGAAAAAGCAAAAGAACCACAACTGACCGAACAGTGCTCAGTGGAAACATGCCACAGTCCCGCATGGGATGTCAGTGCCTGCGTGTGGCTGACAGTGCTCATGAGTCACCTTACAGGGAAACTCCTGTTGGAGAGACAGCGGTAGAGCTACCACTTGCCTTCCATGCAGCTGACCAGGGTTCAATCCTGGGCACCCTGGAAGGTCCTCCACGCATTCCTAGGAGTGATCCCTGAGCACAGAGCCCGGAGTAAGTCCTGAGCACAGCTGGGTGTGTCCCAAAAGGTAAAAAAGAAAAAAAGTAAGTACATACTTACTGGGCTGGAGCGATAGCACAGCGGTAGGGCGTTTGCCTTGCACGCAGCCAACATGGCCGACCCGAGTTCGATTCCTCCGCCCCTCTCGGAGAGCCTGGCAAGCTACCGAGAGTATCTCGCCCGCATGGCACAAAGCCTGGCAAGCTCCCCGTGACGTATTCGATATGCCAGACACAGTAACAACAAAGTCTCCAATGGAGACGTTACTGGGCCCGCTCGAGCAAATCGATGAACAATGGGAGGACAGTGACAGTGACAGTGACATACTTACAAACTCCTGGGGCCACAGAGATGGCTTCAGAGGCTGGAGTGCAGAGGCTGGGATTCAACCTGGCACCGCAGCGTGCCCGGGCACCACCAGAAAGCAACCCGGATTGCAGCAGTCCCTGCAGCTCAAAACCAAAGTCAGGTACTTCTTTGAAAAAAGCCTCCTGGGCTAGGAAAGTAACTCAGTGGTAGAACACTTGTATGTGTCTCCTCACCACTCCCCCCAGAAAACAAACAAAAATCTGCTAGGGAACTTTCTGAGACTCAATCACTTTGGTAGTATTCACTATAAGGGGCTGGAGTGACAACACAGTGGTAGGGCGTTTTTGCCTTGCGCGCAGCCAGCCTGGTTGAGCCAGGTTTGATTCCTCCGCCCCTCTCGGAGAGCCCGGCAAGCTACCGAGAGTATCCCACCCACATGACAAAGCCTGGCAAGCTACCCGTGACGTATTCAATATGCCAAACACAGTAACAACAAGTCTCAAAAAAAATAGAGACGTTACTGGGCCCGCTAGAGCAAATCGATGAACAACAGGAGGACAGTGTTTGTCTGTTGACAGAATTCACTATCAACGAAGAGGGTCACGGGGCAGTGCTGGGGTCATGCAGAAACAAAATCGAACCTCGGTGCCTTGGCACCCACCGGGCCAGGTGCTCTACCTGTTTCCTGTTCATTTTTAGTGCAGCAGGACTTTGTTCACTGGACGGTCGAGATCAAAGGAAACCCAACACTGGGGATGAAGTTAGCGTGCAATGAAAGGTCTGTCTCAGTCCAGGCTCGGTCCCCACGGCGCAGGGCCTCTCCCAGGACCGCCAGGAGCCACTTCCAGATGGGGTGAGTGCATCTGGGCTCAGCACCTCTGGATATGGGCCAGAAGACAGAAATACTTTTTTTTTCCTGCCACACCCAGTGATGCTCAGGACTCCTGACGCTGCACCCAGGGATCATTGCTGGCAGTGCTCAGGGATATGGGATGTTGGCGGTTAAACCCGAATCGGCCTACCGGCTGGACTGCCTCTCCCGTCCCTACTGGCCTCATTTAAATACTCAGTTTGTAACTGAGAAAATAAACCAGGAAGCCAGTGACTTATTAAGATCACAGCTACTGATCAGATGTTGAGGCAGAACTCAAAGGCACCGACCTCTAGGGCGTTTTCACTAGTCTAGGATCCTATTTAATAAAGTTCTTATTCTAAAAGGAAAGGAAGTTCCTAGTACGGGAATATTACTTTCTCCTCCACTGCCATTAGAAAGTCAAAGAAATGTTTCACACGACTGTCACTGAGTTGGATGAATTCCCAAAGAAAGAAAGTCTCTGTCCCAGGTCTTGCACCAGTTACAGTCTAAAAAGATAAGCAGTATACAAAATAACCATGGCGGAGGAATGTCCCTAAACAGAAGCGGCCTCGATCAAAGGGCACAAGCTTTCAGAAGAGTAACCTCTGTGTATATAAAGTGCCCAGCAAGGGAACAAGTACAAAAACAGGGTAATGCATACTTCAAAGTTTCTGACAGGAAACCTTTCTTTTTTTTTTTTTTTTTTTTGGTTTTGGTTTGTTTTAGGGACACACGTGGCGATGCTCGGGGGTTACTCCTGGCTCTGCACTCAGGAATTGGTCCTGGCGGTGCTCAGGGGACCCTATGGGATGCCAGGGATCAGACCCAGTCAGCTGCATGCAAGGCAAACGCCCTCCCCTCTGTACTATCGCTCCAGTCTGAGTGTGAATCTTAAAGCGTTCTCACCAGATTAAAAAACAAGAGTTGGGTCCCAGAGATAGTACTGTTCGTAAGGCACCTGCCACGCATGCAACTGACCCGGGTTCAACCTCCAGCATCCCATAGGGTCCCCCGAGCCTGCCAGAAGTGTTCCTTACAGAGCCAAGAGCAAGCCCTGAGCACTCCCAGGTGTGGCTCAAAAACAAACGGAAAAGAATACTCTGGGGGTCCAAGAGCAAGCGCCGCCGGGCAGGGTGCTTGCCTTGTATGAGGCTGACCCGAATTCAAACTCGGGCACTGTGTAGACACAGTCCCCTGAGCACTTCCAGGACTGATCCAGGTGCGGCCCCTGAAACAAAAAACGGTATGGCTGAAAACTGTTAGTCAAAACATTTTAAAAAATAGCTCACAAAGGGGGTCCTCTCCAGGAGGGCGTGGAGCTGGAGTGTTTTCTGAGTGGAAGCCTGTGTTAACAGGCTTGTAAACCGTGAGGCCTTGAAAACAGCGACTCCCTCTACACTTGCTAAAGAGAGCCTAACCCATGCTCTCGTTCTCTTACAAGTGAAAGGCACTCAGTTGAGGCCTGCGGAATCTCAGTCTAGATGCCTTTAGGAAGAGTTCTCAGGGCTAGAGACATCGCACAGGGCGAAGGTACCAGCCGTGCGCGCAGCCACCCCTGGGGTGCACACTGCACACACCCCTGAGCCTTGCTGTCAGGAGTGATCCCCAAGCACAGAGTCAGGAGTAGGCGTGGCCCACTTCCCCCTGTGACCCCAAATGCCCACCCCCCCTAAAAAAATTATAAAATTGTAAATCTGTTCAAGATGGTAATTACCTGATATATCAAATTTTGGATAAAGTAACCTAGAAAGCAGTAATCTGCTTAACTACTAGACATGCAAAAAGCAAAAATAATTTAAACTAATTAACTGGTTACCACTTACAAGACAACCGTCTCACAAGCTGGCCCAATTAGGACAATTATGTTGCCTGAAATCTAATAACATACCTGAAACTTAACTTCACATCTCAGCCCCTCCACTAGCTTCTTTGGGCTGGCCAAAATGCCACGCATTTTCCGACTTCTAGACATGCAATTTCCCTACCCACAGATAGTCCTTTGGGCTTTGATCTACTCCTCTTTACGGACCAAATTCTTTTTCCACTCTTCTTCCCTGAAGCTTTCAACCCTACTCCCCGCTACTCAAATTTAGCTGGTCCCATAATACATCTTTCACTGTCATTCTTTTAAAACTGTGCCTAATTATTTAAATGTATGATCTCTTACCACACCATAAGCTACTCTGATATTCCAAAACAGACCTTAATTCTATTTCTACTTAAAACTAAGAGTTAAAAATAATGAAAGCTGGCCTTTTTTTTTTTTTTAAAGATTCAGGAAGAAATAACTTTACTTGCCTAAAAATTGAAGTGTTTACTCGAGGCTGAAGGGGACAGCTTGGTATTAAGTAGCTTCATAACTAAATGACTCGGAATACTTGTTTCTCCGCTTCTTTGACCCTCAATCACATAAACCACGAGCATGAAAATGATCTGAACCAACACAAAGAAACTGCCAGATCCTGCTTATCCCCTCGAGCCAATTATAACAAACTCAAAAAATTATCCAAAGGGTTCCCTGGGAGTGTAAGAACTTAATCAGTAAATCCCCAAAGTCGCTAATTCATGCAGATCTTGAGTAAACGGGCATCACTAAGACTTTACACCGAAATAAAATTCATCTCAAACTATTTTTTTTCTCCTTCTTTTTTCTTTCTTTCTTTCTTTCTTTTTTTTTTTTTTTTTTTTTTGCTTTCTGGGTCACACCTGGTTTTGGCTCTGCACTCAGGAATTACTCCTGGCGGTGCTTGGGGGAACCCTATGGGATGCCGGGAATTGAATCCAGGATGACTGTATACAAGGCAAGTGCCCTACAGAATAAACTATTGCTCCAGCCCCCAAACAATTTTCACATGGAAATATTTTTTCTTAGATGTGCAACTTTCAACAGCTGTAACGGAAACTTCCAAACATTAAAAGCATGCAGAAATATGGCCTTGTAACACCCACTGTCTACTCAGCAATATTTAACCTCTCTGCTCGATCCATGGAATAGATTCAAAACCAAACGTGATTCTTGCTGACTGCAAGTCAAAGTGGCCGGTGCAAGAGGGACACATGCTGATCGCTCTGCGGGACGCTCATGCATCGCGAAGTACAGGCGCGTGAGCAAAGTCTCAACCTAGGGTCCTGGAACTAGAGGAGTCAAGAGGTACTTGCTGGTGGCTAGAATTGCCCGAGAAGCAGAAGCAGAAAGCTGGGGAAGGATGGTGAGGGGCAGCGGGAAGGCTCGGGTGCAGTGGTCCACCAAACGAAGATAAAGCAGGTGGTCCGCAGTGAGGAAAAAAATGAGAGAATCACCAAATCAGCAAATCGATCACGCCGCCCGATTGATCCCATCATGTTGCTTGAACCCAAATCCACCTACTGCTTTCTTGCAACAAGTGAAGGACGTGTCTGGCCGAACGCCTAAAGAGGGAACCAGTTTGTGAAGAGAAAGGCAAAAGTTCATTATCACGGGTGATTAGCATTAATCATGCTATTAGCAAGGTGCTGACAAAGGTTTGCGTTTATAGTCAGAAAATCTAGCTCAAAAACTAAATTCGTCAATTCTCTGTTCTCCCAGAAGAAAGCAAAATTTGAAAAAGATTCCTGTTACATCTGATGGCTTAGAGCACGAGGGTGGTTTGGTTTGGTTTCTTGTCGTCCTCCCGCAACCCCGCCCCTGCCAGCCCCTTGGATTTTGGGCCACACCTGGCAGTGCTCTGTGCTCAAGCTTACCCTTGGCTCTATGCTCAGGAATTATTCCTGGCAGAGTTCAGGGGACCATACAGAGTACGGGGATCAAACCTACGTTAGCTGTGCGCAAGGCAAGGGCCTTACCCTCCACACTGTTGTTCTAGTCGTGAGACCTGCAGTTTTCAACCACTGGCTCAGGGAATGGTGAACTGCAGGTGTCAGAAGACTCGAAATCAGCCACTGCACACTTCTACCCTGGGTTATAATGCCAGTGATTCGATTCCAAAATAGAAGGGCCAGGGCAATAGTACAGCAGGAAGGGCGTTTGCTTTGCACACGGCCAACCCAGGTTCGATCCCCAGCATCCTATATAGTCCCCCAAGCACCACCAGGAGTCATTCCTGAGTGCAGAGCCAGGAGGTTCCCTGAGCATCGCCGGGTGTGACCCCAAAAAAGCAAAAATAAACAAACATATGAAGAGAAAAACAACATTCTTCAATATCCATGGTGGGGATCTCCTTTAAGACAGGCCTTTCTGGATGGGTGTGGGAACACCGTAAGACTGAAACTCAACGATGAACAACTTTGCAACCGTGCAGCTCACGGTGGTTCAATAAAAGAAAATTTGTATTTCAAAAAATCACCTTTCTGGGGCTGGAGCAATAACACAGTGGGTAGGGCGTTGGCCTTGCACGTGGCCGACCCAGGTTCGATTCCCAGCATTCCACAAGGTCCCCTGAGCACGGCCAGGAGTAATTCCTGAGTGCAGAGCCAGGAGTAACCCCTGAGCATCACTGGGTGTGACCCAAAAATACAAACAAACAAACAAACAAAAAAGCCTTTCCAACATAAAGTTCAAGATCATCTTGACTGCAAAGTGTCCATCCTCTATTTGGTAGAAACCAAAGAGTGGGGCCAACCCAGCCAACGGCTGGTCCCTGGGGTGGCGGGGCTGCACGCCCTCCCTGCGTGCGGTACCTACGCTCCCATCTTCTCCCCAGAGGACCCGGCTTTCCACACGTCCCCGTCTCACCATCTCACCAGCGCTCTCCTGGACTCACCCTGGTTCTCAAACCTGCCTGCCGACCCCCCAGAGCACCACTGTAATTCCCGTCTATATTTCTTGCTGCTGACCCCCGGGGGGGGGCCCACCGTGTTTCCTTTCTGCCTGCTTTCTTTCTGGGCCCCTCCTCACCATTCAGTAAAAGCTGCCACCTTCTGCTTTCTATCAAGTAAATGCCTCCTCTTTGACTGACCGTTTCTCTCCCAGTGACAGAGAACTTGATGCAGCCTCTCACAAAGCCCTCCAGCTCACCAACCCAGAAATACCAAGGACTTTTGACTCACCCACCAGGGACAACAGGAAGAGACAAAATCTTCACGCTCAACTCTTTTTCCTTTCTTATTTATAGGCACAGCTCAGAGAACAGAAGCATAAGAAAAGTCAATCAATAGCCTCGTTAGATAATGTGCGGAAGTAACGGATGAGGACATTGAAGACACGCAAGTAGTCTGCATAGGCCTGGTTCGGAGACTAACGGGTGTCTGAGAACATGTTTGCTCTGACCCCCAGATTTTGGTATATTCTGGGGCTGGATATCCGAGAAGTCTCTTGTTCTAGACGCTGATTTCCAAACCACAGCTAGAATTGCCACCAACACCACACAAGGATGTAGCTATGATAAAAACACATTATTTGTCAAAGTTGTAAGAATGGTCTGGTTCCAATATAATCAGGACTTAACAGTTTTAAAAGCAGACCCATTTTCCAGTAATTCAAAGTACAACACCAAGCACCTACTATATTCAGCTCTATGGGACCAGAGATGATCTCTCCATTCCTCAGCCCTTTGTGAATTTTTCATGACAATTTCTTTCATTGAAGGTACAATGGTTTATTATATTACATAGGTTTTCAGGGAACAATATAATTCAACATCTTGGGGCCCGAGAGACAGGAGAGCAAGCAGGGCACACAGCCAACCTCGGTTCATTCCCTGGCACCCCAAACGGTTCCTGAGCACCGCCAGGAGTGATCCCTGAGTGCAGTCAGGAGTAAGCCCTGAGCACTACAAGATATGGCCCCCCCCAAAATAAGAAATGTCCAACAAGCACATTAAAAGATGCTCAATAATACAAGTCACTAAGGAAACGCAAATCAAAACCTTAAAGAAATACCCCTTCACATCCACTAAAGTGGACCTGACTTTAAAAACAAAAAATAATAATTGCGGAAGATATCGAAAAATCAGAACCAATGTAAATTGCTTCTGGGAAATGCCGAATGGTATAGCCACCATGGAAAAGTCTACCAATTTCTCAGAAAGAAAAACAGAACTACCACCAAGTATATACCCCAAAGCAGCAAAATCAAGGCCTCGGCTACCTGTACACCAACATTCACAGCTGCATTATTTAAATCTGTAACAGCTCCCAAACTGTAAGTAATACAAATGTTTTTTATTTGGATAAACAAAATGTGAATTCATATACACAGAATAGATAGACAATACAATGAAGTATTACTCATAAAAAAGGTGAAGCATGGTACAACTGAATGAATTTAGAACAAATTACACTAAATGAGATAAACTACAAGGAAAAGGACAAGTATACTGTACAATTTTGATCACTTCACTTGACTTCCCGTTAATCGTCGATTTGCTCGAGCGGGCGCCAGTAACATCTCCACTGCCGTACCATATTTGATAGGGTTCAAATATGGCAACACCTACAAGGGTGATTAGAGGTCGCCCCAAAAGCCTCTCTATCCCTCTCGGAAACCCTGGCAAGCTACTGAGAGTATTCCGCCCGCACGGCAGAGCCTCGCAGGCTATCCGTTGTGTATTCCATACGCCAAAACCAGTAATTACAATGTACAATTTTACTTAAAATGTCTGGTAGTGGAGTTCATGCCCAATTCAATCAGCTTAATCAATGGTGAATAAATAGCAGTACTTCTACATTAAAAAAAAGAAAAATGTATGGAAATGGAATATTCATAAGGACAAAAAGAGAGTAGTGGTTATCAGTCAGGCCTTGGGGAGCGGGGGAGCAGCTACACTGCTTAAAGATGTAAATTTTACAGTGATGTAGGAACTAACCCAGTGATATTTGGATGACTTCAATGTAAATATGATGATGCTGAATCATAAGCGTTAGAAGTGGTCAAAATGGCAAATTTTACATGCATTTTGCCAGTTTAGAAAGTGTGATTAGGGCAGGAGAGCTAGTCCAACGGGCGGAGCGCAGGCTTCGCATGTGAGCTCCTGGTGCAATCCCCGGCACCAAGTGGCTCACCCAGCACGGGGCTGGAAGTAGCCCCCAGCATCACCAGGCCCCAAACAAGACAAAGTCAGATAGAAAGAAACTAGCATCCTATAGTGGATGCTCCAGGTTAAGCTTCTGGTCCTGCCTTTACAGAGCAACATGATGTTGAAAAGCTACTCAATTCTCTGAGCCCCAATCTCTTCACCTAAGAAGGGGAAATATTATCCAGCTGGGGTTGAGGACATGGCAGGCCGTGCACGCCTTCGGTCAAGTACCTGGGACATAATCAACACTGGATTAAGTGTTAGTTGTTATTGAAAAGCCCCTAGTCTCATCAAGTAGGTGTTGGTGAATCTGCTCCCATAAACAGCAGATTTGAGAGAACACTATGGCATCCCCAAGATATTCTGAAATAAAAAAAAATGGGCGTCCTGTGTGGAGCCTCCCTCCCAGACACAGGGAAGCATGTGACCCCAAGTGTGCGTCTTGGACTGGAGAGACTACGGCGGGGAGCTCAGTCTGGGCTGGATCCCGGCGTCCCAGACAGGTCCCTGAGCACCGCCAGGAAGAATTCCTGAGCGCAGAGCCAGGAGGAACCTCTGAGCATTGCTGGGTGTGGCCCGAAAAACAAAAAACAAAAACAAAAACTGGAGACTTAGATTTGAGGGAAGGCAAGTCCACTCTCTCAAAGAGACAAAAAAAAATGTTTTTAAAAACTTTTTACTCAGGTTAGCTGGTATTCAGAACATGCTCAGGCATTCTAAAATCATGTTTGCCCAATATTCCGAAGGAAACTAAGTCTACCCTGGAAAGTATAAATCTACCATGAAAAGCCTCTGAAGACTGTATTTTACTCCATGTTGATAGGATTTTCACAACCCAGTTAGCAGCGGATTGAAAGTACTAAGCACCACTGAGCATTTGGGAAGTGAAGGCTTTGCACCAAAGGCGTGAGGAAACAGCATCTCTCCTGCCTCAACAGAGAGCGGCTATGCAGAGTGAGAACGATTTAACATGTGAACCTGAAACATCTGAGCTAATTCCTTTAACCACAATTAACTCTGAGCTATCATGACAATAATGGGAAATAAAGGCGACCATAATTAAATTCCGGAAATCATCCTTCTCGCTCACACAGGCCTTCAACTGCCCGCTACACCAGGGTCACGCCTCTCCAGAGGAAAAGCGAGAGCGCTGGTGGCAGGCATGTGTCCACGTGCACGTGTGTGCTGCGTGTGCATGTGCGGTACATGTGTGCGTGCCTTCCTTCAGTTTGGGGGCCACACCCAGTTATATTCAAGGATCCCTCCTGGAGGGCTCGAGGGACTCTATGGGGTTGACAGGGATAGAACCTGGGTCAGCTCTCAGCAAGGCCCAACCAGCTGTCCTCTCTCTCCCGCCCGCCTTCTTATAGAACTTTGGGAAGTATACAGCCTTGTGGTCTTGGGAACTCAGTCCTCAAAGAAAACTAACACCCCTGGTAATAAGTTATCAATTGCGCTCAACTTTATGCTTTTAAAAGTCAATACCGGGGCTGGAGCAATAGCATAGCAGGTAGGTAGGGTGTTTGCCTTGCACTCAGCCGACCCGGGTTCGATTCTCAGCATCCCATATGGTCCCCCAAGCGCCGCCAGGAGCAATTCCTGAGTGCATGAGCCAGGAGTAACCCCTGTGCATCGCTGAGTGTGACCCAAAAAGAAAAAATAAAGTCAATGCCAGTCACCTCTGAAGACATCCTAGCCAAAGGGCTTTAAATCAATTGTTCACATTCGTTACTGAAAAATAAATGCTTATGAAAACTTGAAAATGTGTGGAAAATAAACATTTTATTAAAACAAGAAGGCTGGGTTGGATCCCTGGCACTGCCTGGCTACGTGGTCCCCTGCAGGAATAAGGCCCGGAGTGACCCCTGAGTACAGAGTTCAGAAGAGCCTCTGAGCTCTACTGGGTGTGGCTTCCTAAGGCCCCCTCCAAAACTGAAAACCAAAAACGAAACACTACAAACACTCCTAATAAAGTTCAGTACCCAGAATGATCACCTGAAGCCAAGACTTGAAGCCACGCCTTTCTGATCTGCCTCCTTGTCCTGTCCCTGAGCCCCTTAGTAATGTGCCACCGAGTAATAATGTTATGACATGGAACGTGCTGTAAACTAGCAATTTTCATGGGTATCCTCCCCCCCCCCACACACACACAACTTTCCCACACTGCTGAATTATTTGCCCGGCACTTAATGATACAGGATGCCCACCAGTTTTAATGAAGCGGTCCCACACTGATTCGAGAAAATTCACTAGCAAAAACTTAAGAGTACGTGAATGATCCCGGTCCCCGAGCACCGCAACGGTCCCCGTGAGCACCCCGGGGTGTGGCCCAACATCCAAAGAAGAAAACCTTTAAAACAGAGTTACGGATGGAGCTCACGAGGCAGGGCAAACCCGAGTGGCCTCCAAATGCTGGTACGTTAAGGAGGAGGAGGAGGAGGAGGAGGAGAAGGAAAAAAGTGGCCAACCCTGCAGTCCCCCCCACCCCACCCATTCCGCTGAGGCACACACATGCCCCGCACATTTGGAGACACCGAACATAAGGTTGGAAGGCGACCAAGCCCGGGCTCTGCTATTCCTAGAAGCTGTTTCTTGTTTAACTAAAACATTCTCGCCTCGACGCAAAGCTACAGGACGGAGTCGCCAAAAGGTGACCCCCAGGGCAGAGAGGCGGGAACCGCGCGGGGCGCGGGGTGGCGGCGGACCCCGGAGCCCCGGCGCGCCCCGCGCGCGCGCGCGCGCGCGCCGCAGCCAAGTCCAAGTGCGTCCCGCGCTCCCCAACTTCAGCGCCGCTGCCCCGACGGGGCGGGGGGCGAGGAGGGGAGCGGCCCGGGGCGGGGGGGGCCTTTGTGCGCAGGAATCCGGCCGGCCCGCCCCGACCCCCCGCGGGCCCCGCAGCGCCGCCCCGCGCCCTTTCCCCCACGGCGGCCCAGAAGCCACGTCGGACTCCGGGGATGGGGGCGGAGCGGGGGCGGGAGCACCCGGCCCCCGACCCCCCCCCCCCCCGCCGCCGGGAAGTCCCCGCCGGGACCCCCGCCCCCGCCCGGCCCGCCGGGACCCACCGGGGCAGCTGTCATCCGGAGCCCGGGCGGGCGGCGGCGGCCCCGGTGCCCCCGCGCAGGCCGGCGGCGGGGCGCGGCGGCGGCGGCGGCGGCGGCGGGGCCCGTCGGGGGGCGGGCGGGGGGTCCCCGCGCCCGCGCCCGCGTCCGCCCGCCGCTCCCGCATCCCCGGCGCCGCCATCCTCCGCCAACGAACGGGCACTCGGGGCGCCCGCGGGCCGCAGCCCCCCGCCCCGCCCCGCGCCGCGCCGCGCGCGCGCCGACCCCCGCGCGCCGGCCGGAAGCGGGGCGCCGGGGCTGACGTGGCGGCGGGATGACAAAGGGGGCGCGGGGACCCCCGCCGGGACAGGTGGCCGGGCCGGGCCGCGAACAATGGGGGGCCGACGCCGCCCCCTGGCGCTCACCTACCTCCGGTGCCCTCCGAGTTCTCGTTGAGGCTGCCCGAGGACTCGTGCTGGGCGCCCACACACCCGCCCATGGGGGCCCGGCGCCGCGTCCGCCCCCTCCGGGCGCTCGTCCGGGTCCGGGCCGCGCGCGCCGCCGCCGCCGCCGCCGCCGCCTGCGCCGCGCTCCGGCCCCGCGCCCGCCCCCCGCGCCGCTCCACCCACCGCCGAGGCTCGGCCCCTTCCTCTCTCAGCCCCCGGGCCCGCCGCGCCCGCGCTGGCCCATCCCGGGCCGCCCGCCCCTCACGGCCCCGCGCGCCCGCGCCCCGGCCGGCCCCGCGCCCGCGCCGCCCGCCCGCGCCGCCCCATCGGCGCCCGCCCCGCGGCGCCGCCCTCCGCGCCCGCCGCCCCGGCCCGGCCCGGCCCGCCCGGAAGCCGCGGGGGGCGGGGCCGCGCGCCGATTGGCGGGCGCCGGCCGGGGGCGGGGCGCGCGGGCGCCGCGGGGGGCGGGGCCGCGCGCCGATTGGCGGGAGGCGGGCGCGGGGGCGGGGCGGCCGGAGCCCGCGAGGCCCCCCCACCCCTCCATCCCCGGGGGCGCAGGAGGGAGCCGTCTGCGGCCCCGAGCGCCCGGGACCGAGCGGGGAGCAGCCGGGGAGCCGCCGGGGCAGCCCGGGGACCGAGCTCGGGAGAGGAGGGGGCCGGGGTCGACTTTCGGACTCCCCCTGCGGCGTCTTTCTCCTCGGGGAGTCCGGAGGGCGGGCCCCCCAAATACCTGCGGGGCAGTGGAGGGGCGTCGGGCACAGGCTTCCCCTCGCTGCCGCACTCCGCTTTCCCCACCGCCCCCCCCAACACACACACACACACACACACACACACACACACACACACACACACACAGAAAATGGAAATCTCGGCGCCCAGCCTGGCACCCACGTCGAGGCGGCGGCTGCGGGCTGCGGGCTGGCCCCGCAGATAAGCGCCCGCCCCGAGCGCCGGGCGCGGCTGGCTGCACCTCTGCACCGGGCCATCGCCCGGATCCTCCCCTGGAGGTCCCTCGGCCTTCGAACAAAGTGAAGTCCAAATGAATAAGAGACCCCCGCTCTCTCGAAACACGAGTTTGGTCCACCGGCCGCACCCGACGTTCTCGGCGGTGGCCAGCCCCTTCCAAGCCGGGCTGTTCATTTGTCCCTTCAGAACTGTGCTCCTTGCTCTGGTGCCTTGAGAGAAAGGTTGGGCCTGCTTGGGGCTCTCTAAAGCTTATATATTGTATCTCTGCCTAAGGGCTGGTTTCTTTAGTTTTGCTTCGTTGGTTTTTTTCTTTTTTTTTTTTTTTAAGGAGGGGAGGTGTTTGGTTTTAGCTATCTGCTCCATGTGTTTTAAGGTTTGCTGTTTTTTTCTTCAAACTTTTTGGGTCTGGAACGATAGCACAGCTGGTAGGGCGTTTGCCTTGCATACAGCCAACCCGGGTTCGATTCCTCCATCCCTTTAGGAGAGCTGGGCAAGCTACTGAGAGAATCCCGCCCGCGGGGCAGAGCCTGGCAAGCTGGTGTATTCAATATGCCAAGAACAGTAACAATTCTTACAATGGAGAGGTCACTGGTACCCGCTGGAGCAAATCAATGAACAACTGGAGGACAAGCTGCAGTGCTACTTTTTGTGCTACAGTGTTGTGCTACAGTGTTGTGCTACAGTGCTACTTTTTGGGTCACACCCTGCGATACTCATGGGTTACTCCTGGCTCTGCACTCAGGAATCACTCCTGGCGGTGCTCATGGGACCATATGGAATGCCGGGGACTGAACCCAGGCCAGCTGCATGCAAGGCAAACACCTTACCGGCTTTACTATCGCTCCAACCCCTATCTGCTCCACTTAAAAAATATCAGATCTTTGTTTTTAAATGTTTAAATTTGGGTTTGGTGCCACACTCACAGCTCAGGGCTTACTTACAGCTCTGCACTTTAGGGGTCATTCCTGGCAATGCTGGACCACCCTAGGCCGACCCCTCTCGCCCTTCCATCCGCACAGTCTGAGGTCCTGGGGATGAAACCTGGGTCAGCTGCAGCCAAGGCACGTGCCTTATCCACTGTACTATCTCCCTGGCCCTATATTAGATCTTTATTTATGATTTTTTTTTTTTGAAAAGTCCTGGCCAGCTTCTGTTTAGCGTAAACTTTAAGGGGCTGGAGCAATAGTACAGTAGGTAGGGCGTTTGCCTTGCCTGCCCATCACCCAGGTTCAACCTCTGGCATCCCCCACCGCCCCTCCACCAAGCACTACCACAAGTAATTCCTGAGTGATTCCAGAGCCAGAAGTAACCCCTGAGCACCGCCTGGGTGTGGCGCAAAAACAAACATTTTTTTAAGTGAAATATGTGAGAAAAAGACTCCTCACAGCTTGGAATTTGCATTTAAATATATTTTCATACACTGCTGGTGGGAGTGTGAATTGCTACAATCTTTTTACAAAGCAATTTGTCAATACAGATCAAGAGTAAAAATGTTCCCATCCTTTGACGCGGGATTATTCCCCATGTGGGAATCTAACTCAGTACAGTCCAAAAATGCGAAGATTTAGACCCTTGTATGTAGTAGGTAATGGGGCTCATCAAACAAGCAAACAAGTACGTACAACACTATACTTGCTGCATTAAGGCATGAAAATATCTGCTTGTTTGGGAGCCACACCTGGCAACAGTCAGGGGTTACTCCTGTCCTGGTACAGAGGAATTCCTCCTAGCAATGTTCGAACCTGGGTTGGCCACATGCAAGGCAAGCCATCTATCCACTGGACTATCTCTCCGGCCTCAAGCATGCAAGTGCCTTGGGAGAAACTGAAGTCAGCTAATATTAGATGTGTACAGACAGGAGATAACTCACAGGGCTGGAGCGCAGGCTTTGCAGGCAGGTTTCATCCCTGGCGTCACATGGGCCCCCGAGCACCTCTGGGTGTGACCCCCCGAAACCAGATACAGACTGATGAAGTCTTGTTCTGGGGAGTGTTGCTGAACATTCAAACAGCTTCGATACAATCTCAGACATTTTTATGAGTTTCCAGCGGTCGTGAGAGATTCAGTCACTGCATCAGAACGATCTGATCCTTCTCAGCTGGGGAATGCCTGGCGTCACCCCGGCGCTCCCCTGAAGGGAAAAAGCTGAATCAATGCTGGTTACCCTGCCAGGCAGCATTTCTCAACAAGGAACCCTGCGGCCCAGGATAGTCCAAGGGGACCATAGGTGAAAACCACGTCATTGGGGAGAGGGGGGCACAGCACAAGGCTTGGGGGCCGACTGCTAAAACAAAGAGGTTCTGGGGCTGGAGAGATAGCACAGCGGGTAGGGCGTTTGCCTTGCAAGCGGCCGACCCGGGTTCGATTCGCAGCATCCCATAGGGTCCCCTGAGCACCGCCAGGAGTGACTCCTGAGTGCAGAGCCAGGAGTAACCCCTGTGCATCACCAGGTGTGACCCAAAAAGAAAAAAAAAATAAAACAAAGAGGTTCTTGGGAGTGTCCATTATGCACTAGATACAGTGAATAAAATTTCCAGACTGGGGCCGGAAAGATAGCACAGTGGGGAGGGCATCTGACTTGCATGCACACACAATCCTGG
This sequence comes from Sorex fumeus, assembly GCF_029834395.1. Lineage (NCBI taxonomy): Eukaryota > Metazoa > Chordata > Mammalia > Eulipotyphla > Soricidae > Sorex > Sorex fumeus. The sequence continues at coordinate 3,229,318 of NW_026606074.1, read as the reverse complement.
TGGCTCAATCCCTGGCATCCCATAGAATCCCCCAAGCACTGCCAGGAGTAAGTCCTGAGTGTAGAGCCAGGAGTAGCCCCTGAGCATCGCCGGGTGTGACCCCAAAAAAGACTAAAAAACAAACATAACTACACCTGTTCTTCTGAGACTGGCTTCTTCCACACAGCGTAACTGTTCCCAGTTCGGTCCACGTTGCAGAACATAACGGAACGCCTTTCCTTCTATGGCCACTTGATATTCCATTGCTGTTAAATCAGGTTTAGTTTATTTGTTCTTTTGTGGGTCGACATGTGAGTTGTTTGTCCATTTTAGCTCTTGTGGGGACTGATGTTTGGAAACTCACGGAGGCGCCACAGAGAGGAGGGGGTAAGGCAGTGCTCACGCGACACGCTGCCCACCCAGATGCCCTCCCCAGCACGGCCAGGGTCACTCCTGAGGATGGAGCCGGGAGCCACCCCTAAGCACCACTCGGCGTTGCCCCCAAATCCTCCTAACATGAAAATAAACACTGCTACTATTACTACTTTTCAAGTTTCTGTTAGATCGTCCTAGCTGCTGTCCCGTCACCCCAGCCCCCCTGGCTAGCCAGGTGTGAATGAGAGGCCCTTCCTGAGATTAAGGGAGCCCTCTCATTCCTGGCTACTGAGAGAGGTTTCTGCTCTCACTGATTTGTTTTTAATGAGCAATGAAGACTCCTTGTGGGTAGGAGACCTCGAGTGTGATCCCCAGCACCTCCACTGCCACAGAGTAGGACCCCCGTGGCTCTGCGCTGTGTGATCTTCAGCCCTAGCTGCAAACTACCGCCAGGTCACTGCGGCCAGGTGGGGAGAGCGCGGTCCTGCGTGTGCTCGGCGTGAAGGAGGCCTTGCCTCCATCCGTGAATGCCCTCAGGAGCTTCCCTCCAACGCCGAGCCAAGAGTCAGCGGGAACACCTCTACTTGTGGCCCCCAAGCCAAATAATAATTGCAGGAGCAGGCACCTGCCCTGCGGGGCTGGAAGCTGGTGACCGTGGGTCATTCTGCAGGAAGCTCTCCGTGCGGGAGGAAGCTGCTCACCAGGTGAGCTCCTGGCCGTGGCAGGAGCCCGTGACAACGCAGGAGAGTCTGTCTAAACTGCAGGCACCGGGGTGGGCGCTGGTCAGGCGGTCTGTGCCCTACCAGGCAGGCCTGGAACCCAGAGCCAGCTGAGAAAGTCAGAGGGCAAGCCTCCCGCGACGCCTCTCTAGTGCCCTCTGTGGTCAAAGCTAGGCACTGTGCCAATGGGCACACTATATAAAGGGCCCACACCCATTTTCACGGAGCAGAGGAGAAACGCTGTGCCTTGCTCACTGGGATAATTCCCCACCTGAAAACCTTAAATGTCTTATTGAATAATACATGAGTGTAAGGGAACTGCATAAAACACAGTATCGTTGCATATCAGAATCGGGGGTTCTGTGTGTGTGTGTGTGTGTGTGTGTGTGTGTGTTTCATATATACCAGAGAAACTGCACAGCTCTAAAACCTTTACCAACAAAAATTTCACAGTGAGGTGCTGAAGAGAGAGTACAGCTAGGATGTGGATGACCCAGGTTCTTTCCCGGTAAACCAACATGATCCCCAGAGCATAACCAGGAGAGATTACTGAGTGCAGAGCCAGGAACAACTCCTGAGCATTGCTGGCTGTAGCCCCCAAACAAACAAACAAATTAACAATGGGTTGAACGGAGTTAAATTCCCAATTCACGTTAGCAAAAGAATGAAAGAAAATCACAAGGAAGGAAACAACTGGGAACAAAGCAGGATGTAATGAAGCGAGTAGATCAAAGCAAATAAAAATTTGGGCTCTTTGGATAAAATCGTAAAATAAAACACTAATTTAATTTTTTACTTTTTTGGCCGTTTTTGGATCACATTTGGCGATGCTCAGGGGTTACTCCTGGCTCTGCACTCAGGAATTACTCCTGGTGGTGCTCGGGGGACCATGTGGGATGCCGGGGATTGAACTTGGGTCGGCCACGTGCAAGGCAAATGCCCTACCCGCTGTTCCATTGCTCCGGTCCCTGATTTAATGTTTAAAGTGTGTGGGGAGGAGGAGCAGAACAAGCCAGAAAAAACTTCCCATTACGTAGTCGTAGGCCAAGAACTGTGTGAACCTAATGAAGCCAATCCATCTGAGGCAGATGCAGTTCACCAAACTGTCCCTGGTGGCAAAACGTTAAATATGGGCCAGAAAGATGGAACAGGGATCAAAGCCTTGGTCTGATCCCCAACCCTAATGATTTCCTGAACACCATTAGGGGTCACTCCAGGGCCAGGATCGCCCCTGACCACCACTAGGTCTGGCCCATACCTCCCCCTGCACTGCCCCAAAGAGAATTAAACCACAAAGTTCAAGGGAAGGAACCAGAGACAGCACAGCAGGTGGGATATTTGCCTGGCACATGGTTAACCCAGGCTCGACCCCAGCACCCCGTATGGTCCCCTGAGCACCTCCAGGAGTGATCTCTGAGCACAGAGCTGAGAGCAAGCCCTGAGCAGAGTCAGGTGTGGCCCCCCCAAAAAAAGAATGAGGGGGACATGTTCGAAGGACACAAAAAGCCAGCCCCAGGGGCTTTCACTGGCCAAATCTAGGACAGTTTGAGCACCAAAATAATAACAGCAATGAATTATAAATCATTGAAAATAATGCGAATCCATTAGTATATAGGAAATTATAAATAGATGAATAATGGGTTGGAGGGGAGGACTCTTGCTGACAGATGCTGGGCGCTGACCGGCGAGTGAGAAGGCAGCAGTAGAATTGGAAAAACCATCATTTTTTCAGCTGTAATAATAGCTCTGGGCTCTGGGCATAGGTCAAGGGCCAAAGTGCCAGGCTGGGAGGCCCGAGGCTGAGTCTGATCCCCGGCACCACCGTACACGCCCAAAATGTGATGCTACCGATTCTGCTGTCTCGGATCTCCGGGATCACCACAAAATGTGAGTCCTCATACCCCATCCAAGGGTGTGCGAGTTTTGCAACTAAATTGGACCAGCACCACCAGCAAGTGTGCGACCCCCCACCCCCTACCAACAAACACTGCCACTTGGGGCCAGGGTGACAGCACAGAGGGCAGGGTGCTTGCCTTGCATGTGGCTGACCCCGGCTCGATCCACCCCATTCGATCCTCATGCTCCCTTGAGCCCCGCCAGGAGTGCTCCCTGAGCACAGCACCAAGAAAAAGCCCTGCACATCGCCTGGTGTTGCCGCAAAACAAAACAAAACAAAAAAATTAAACCTTTAAGAGACACGAGTGACCAAATATGCATTTTTCTTGGTGGGGGAGGGGTTGATAGCCAGCTGTGCCAGGGGGACTATGTGGGCTACTGGAGCTCACCCCACATAGGGTTTTAAAAAATATGTAGCTCTCAATACTGAAGTAATTAAAACTCACAATGTATGCTATATACAAACATCTGGGAGTTCGTGTATGTAATTATATTAACAGCAACAATAGGGACAGCTACCCCAAACTGAGCATTTACTATGTGCTGCCATTGCTCTGATTACCTGGCATTTATTAACTCCTTTAGTCTGAGACCAGCCCTAGGAGGTAGGGGCTATAATTATACTCACTCTGCAGGCAGGAATTCAGCTCTGTGTGAGCTCTAGCTGGCTGCCATGCTACACTGACTCACAAGAAGAAAACAGAATGTGGGGCCCCAAAAGAGGACTCAGAGGGCTAGAATATGTGCTTTGCATACAAGCGCCCTGGGTTCAATCCCCAGCACCACCGGGAATGACCCCGAAGCACCACACCGGTGTAGCCCCTTGAGTACCACACCTGTGACCCCCAAATTGAAACCAGAAAAGAAAACGAAAAGAAACAGAGAAAGAAAGAAAATAAAGAGGGGCCAGTACAATGGGGCTGGCATGTGGCCAACCCAGGTTCGATCCCCAGCATCCCATAGGGTGCCCCGAGCACCGCAGGAGTAATTCCTGAGTGCAGAGCCAGGAGTAGCCCCTGAGCATTACTGGGTGTGACCCAAAAAAGGAAAAAATAAAATAAGAAGGAAAATAAAGAAAATAAAGTGAGTGGCAGAGTGCACGGAGCCATGCCTAAGGGCCTGGCTTTATCTCCAGCAGCAAAAAAGAAATCAGAGGGGGGGGGGGGGGCGGGAGGACAGCCGGTAGGGCATTTGTCGCACCCAGGCTGACCCCATGCCATCCCTGGAAGTTCCTGGCCAACCAGCTGACAATTCCAATGGGTAGGGGGCTGAGACACTGCTCTTGCTGTACAGTGCTCAGGACAGAACCTGGGCTGGTCACACACCAGACACGTGTCCTCAGCGCTGCACGTCTGTCTCTCAGGGCCCCTTCTTTATTTCCCTTCCTTGGCCAGCACCCGCTGGGCGGGCCAGTCGTCAGGAAACACTGAGAACTTCGCGTTCCCAGCCAACCCTGCCCAGAGGGCTCCCAGGCTGAGGCAGAGAAGCCCCCAAACAGAGAGGAATTTACAGCACTCCAGGCTGTGTTTATAGCAACACCCCCCTACAGAGAATTCTCTCTTTTGTTTCTTGCCACACAAAGGGCTTGGAAAAGTCTTACTGTAATTCAATCCCACGAAGGAGAGGATCCAAGAGTTCCCACTAAAATCAAAATGATTTTTCCCACGGACCTCACAAGAGCATCCGACGTGGAACACAGTGACCGGATGTGGCGTTTCTGCGCTCAGAATGTGATGGAGAACGACGAAAAGGTCCTCCCTGCCCACCCCGCCAGCTCCCTGCCTGCCCCATCCCACTTCTCACGTGTCTCACAGTCTGCCCTGTCTCGATTCAGGTTTAGTTGTCCGGTGACCCCAAGATCCACAAAAGCATTAAAATTAATCTGATTTTTTTCTTTGGGGGTGTGGGGGGTTTGGGCTACTTTCTTTGTGTGCAGGGGCCATTCCTGGCTCTATGCTCAGGGGTGAACCTGGTGATATGCGGGGGCTGGAGTCAGGGAACTGGAGGTCAGTACCTTATCTCCTCCAGCCCTTCTTTCTTTCTTTCTTTCTTTCTTTCTTTCTTTCTTTCTTTCTTTCTTTCTTTCTTTCTTTTTCAAATTTTGGGGCCGTATCTGGATGCCCAGAGGCATCTAGTTTGGTGGGGGGCCGGGGTAGAATCTGGGCCCTCGAGCTTCCTCCCGGCCCACCTTGCTTTCCTTTCAGTCTAAGGACGAGATGTGGGCTGGTAGTTAGTGGGCAGGACTCGAATTCCAGTGCTCTCCATGGCGCCATCGTCTGTGCTCTCAGATTCTTCGGTTCTAATGAAGCAGAGTATCAATTTGGTGCTAGCTTGCCTTTAACAGCCCCTTCACTCTTGCTAATGTCCTTTTATGAGAACGTGTGTGTGAGACAGAGACAGGGACCGAGAGCATGAGAGCCCAGGACTTGCAACAGCTTGGAGAACTGAGCAACAACTGGGCCAGGGTGGAGGTTAAGATCATTCCTATCATGGGGGGGACAGTGTAGTGGGTGGGGTGTCTGGCTTACTGGTTCCATTCTGACCCTTTATGGTCCCCTAAGGGCCTCCAGGAGTGAACCCTGGGTGCAGAGGCAGGACTAAGCACTGAGCACTGCTTAGGGTGGCAAGAAAAAAAAAGCAGCTAAATGGAGAACTCAAAGGCCCCTGAATATGCAGACCATCTCTCTGACTCATTTAAATCTTTTTTTTCTGTTTATGTCTGAGCCACCACTTGGCTGTACTCAGGGTTTACTCTTGGCTCTGTTACTCAGTGATCATTCGTGGGGTTCAGGGGACCATACGTGGTGCCAGAGGTTGAACCCGGGTCAGCTGCATGCAAGGCCAGCGCTCTCCCTGCTATGCGACTGCCCCAACCCCACATTTTGATCATCTTTAAAGACCATCTAGGCAGGTTCTAAATCAGCTCAATGCTGATTTCAAGAACGAAGCCCCACAAGCAAGTGAATCGGAGTAACAGGCGCATATAATATCGCAGGAGTGGTAAGTCCTAATTTAATGTAAATTGGTTCTTAGAAAGTGTGACTTTTAACAACCGATAATGGGAGTGAGAGCATCTGCGCGTCCACCCGCAGCCCGTGATGTAATCCAGTGTTTCCCACCTCTTCCTCTGTGTGGACCAGTGGCTGAGAACAAATGTTTTTCTTGTAGGTCACTGCAACTTGGCTGCAGCTAGAGGGGATGGAAGATGCTGAGAGGACGGACAAAGGACGTGGCGCAGAGCCACGCGGGCGGGGGTCCACAGCGGCCAATGAGAACAGCCTCAGAGTGTGCTGAGAGGGGCAGAGAGGGGCCCGAGAGACAGTGAGGCGGGGGCTGATACTGGTGCTTGGGGGGCGAAGCAACACTGTACCTGAAACTGTTGGAAACGCCTAAGGACAACCTTACACTAACGGCCAGAGAGATAGTCCAGCAGGTAAGGTACTGGCCTTGCATGAAGCTGACCCAGGTTCAATCCCCGGCATCACATATGGTCCCAGAGCACTGTCAGGAGTGATTCCTGAGCACAGAACCAGGAGTGGCCATCCCTTAAAAAACAAAACAAGGGGGCTGGAGTGATAGCACAGCAGGTAGGGCGTTTGCCTTGCACACGGCCAACCCGGGTTCGATTCCCAGCATCCCATATGGTCCGCTGAACTACTGCCAGGAGTAATTCCTGAGAGCAGAGCCAGGAGGAACCCCTGTGCATCGCCAGGTAACCCAAAAAGCCAAAACAACCCCCTCTAAAAAAACCAAAACAAAACAAAAACCTGGGATACCAAAAGCCATTCGGGCCATCTCTTAGCAGTGGTCCAGGGACCATGCCGTGCCAGAGCTTGACCTCAGGCCTCAGCATGTCCCGTGATCGAACTTTCAGTCCTTTGGGAACTAGATTCCCAGGATGCTCCCGGCCCTCAGTGCTCTCCCAGCGGGGAGGGGCAGATGCTCAGAAATGCGGGCTCAGCAGCTCTGACCACACGAGGCTTTCTCATGGTCATGTGAAAGTCGAATGTTCCATAAACACACTTCGGAGAAACTTTTCTTGTGAGGAAAGCAAGAGAAGCAGGGCTGCGGGTACACAGCCGGGGCTCCTGGCGCTCCTCCATCCGCCTGTTTGTTCTGTTCTCATGAAGCTCAGAGCGTTTTTTTTTTTCTTTGACATGTTCACAATGGTCACATGTGCCACCGTTATGTAAGTCCTTGAATAACATCTGGGTGTTTCTCCTTGGCTCCCCGAGCCCCAGATACTTACTTACTACCTGACTTTGGAAGAAGTTTGCCAGGTCCTGGGCTAGGCCATGGAAATCTGGGGCGGTGATGAGTTCTTTGGCCATTGGAAGCACCCTGCGTGCCGGGCATGTGTTGTTCGCACACAACTTCGTGGTGACTCTGTAGAAAGGTCCCAGTGCCCCCAATTCGCGGGCTGGACATGAAATTTCAGGGAGCAAAAGAGGAAAATGGAGGCTGAGGAGACAGAACAGTGGGTAGGGTGCCTGCTTTGCAAGTGCTGACCTGGGTTTGATTCCCAGCACCACACAGGACACCCCCCTACACCCCCGCCCCAAGAGCACCAGGGGTGATCCCAGAGTGCAGAGCCAGGATTAAGCCCGAAGCACCACCGTTTGGGTCAAAACAAAACAAAACAAAAAATAATTTGGGGCTGGAGCATTAGTACAGCGGGGGAGGCATTTGCCTTATACACGGCTGGCCTGTGTTAGATCCCAACATCTCATATGGTCCCCTGAGCAGCGCCAGGACTAATTCCTGAGTGCAAAATAAGGAATAACTTCCGAGCATTACCAGGTATGGCCCCCAAACCTCAAATCAATGGAGTGGGGAAAAAGTGGGGATGAAATGATAATATGGTGGGTTGCTTATGGTTGACCCAGGTTTGAACCCCAGCATCCCATATGGCCCTCTGAGTCCCACCAGGAGTGATCCCTGAGTGCAGAACCTGGAGTAACCCCTGGCCACCTCTGGTAGTGGCCCCAAATCAATAACTAAAAGCAAAGAAGAAAAGGGGGGTGGAGATGAGAACTTGGAATTGGTCTGTCTGGCCCTAAAGACCCACTGTCAGTGCTTCTCAGAACAAGGAGGATGCGGGGACTGGAGCAATAGCACAGCGGGTAGAGCGTTTGCCTTGCACGCGGCTGACCCGGGTTTGATTCCCAGCATCCCACATGGTTCCCCGAGCACCGCCAAGAGTGATTCCTGAGTGCAAAGCTAGGAGCAACCCCTGAGCATTGCCGGGTGTGACCCAAAAAGCAAAAAACAAAACAAAACAAAACAAGGAGGATGCATGTGTGGTGTTGAGCAGAGCAGACAAACCTTGGGGACACCATGGAAAAGCAGACCTTCCTGGGTTCAATTCCTGGCACTGCAAAGGCGGGAAGGTAGAGAGATGGGTCTTTATTTTTTGCTTTTTGGGTCACAACCAGTGATGCTCAGGTGTTACTCCTGGCTCTGCTGTCAGGAATTACTCCTGGCGGTGCTCAGGGGACCTTATGGGATGCTGGGAATTGAACCTGGGTCGGCCACATGCAAGGCAAACACCCTACCCGCTGTGCTATTGCTCCAGCCCCTGGGTCTTTCTTTATAGATGTCAATTGCTATATTTTTGCTTCTGTTTTGGTCCATGCCTGGTGGTGTTCAGGGGTTACACTCCTGGCTCCGCACTCAGGAATTACTCCTGGCAGTGCTCAGGGACCATTTGGGATGCTGGGGATTGAACCCAGGTCAGCTGTGTGCAAGGCAAATGCCCTCCCCACTGTACTATAAGGTTGGCTTATGTTTTACTTATTTTAATTTAATTTTTAATTTTGGAGTGTTATACCCTGGCATGCCCAGGAGCTCAGTGGTAACAGGGGTTGAACCTGGGGTTTCTGCATACAGAGCACAATTCGAGCCCTGGCACTGCAGAATTCCCTGGCCCCAGAGGGCACAGTCACCACACAAAAACGAGTGTCTGTTCAGTGTCCTCATAGGTCTGGACCCCACAAACACTCAGAAAAACAGCAACAATCGCCGGGGCAAAGCACCACCACTCCCGTGGCTGTTTTTGTCTGTGCTGGTCGTTCCTGCTGCTTGGGACAGAACCCAGGGCGTTGGGCCTCGTGGGCCTTGTGCGGGAGAGCAAGGCGGGCCCCTCAGAGCTGAGCCACCTCATCGCCCCACAAAGCGCCACCTGGAACAATCGATAGCCACCGCCTTTTCCCAGCCACAGGCTGGCAGGGGAAGCCCCGCACAGACACTGCAGGGCAGTGTGGCATCAAGTCTCAGGACATGCAGACGTCCTCGCCACATACTGTGCCTCGAAGCTGTGCTCGGGACAGACCCTGGGTTCCTGCCTGCTGCCTGAGCTCCAGCCTTCCTCACGAGGCCTCTGACGCTGCAGAACTTTCTGTCATCACTGAAATTTGGGAAGTGTGGGCCGGGAGGCAAAGGGTGTGACTGAGTAAGGAATCCCGCCTGGCTCAGATGGACAAGGGCAGGCGAGAAGGGGCTTGGCGCCACGACGCATCCTGGGCCCAGAGACTGACGTGATGAGCCCTCGGAGAAGGGCGTGAGCTGGCAGCGGTGAGCGCTGGGTAGTGCCTGGCGTCCGATGACTGCGATTGGCCGGGCTGCGGCTCAGACGCCATGGGACTGCTCCAGACATCGCCCCTCTCTTTCTGGCGTCCGTTCTTTCTGGCTTTTGAGCCACCTCTGGGGGTGCCCACAGAGCACTCCTGGGAGTGCTGGGAGACCCCACAGAGTGCCAGGATCCCAACCTGAGTTGGCCACAAGCAAGGCAAGTGACTTAAATCTTGTTGACTCATTGTTATCTTTTATTGTGTGGGGCCGTACCCAGCTCTGCTCTGGGCTCATTCCTGGCTCTGTGATCAGGAATCACTATTGCTGCAACTTGGGTGATCCTATGGGGTGGTGCTGGGGATCGAACCCAGGTCATGTTCTACTTGCTGTACTATCTCTCCAACCCCAACCAGCCCTCATTCTTTAAACCGGTGCTCTTGGGGCCAGAGAGACAGCACAGAGGGGAGGGCATTTGCCTTGCATGCGGCCGACCCAGGTTCGATTCCCAGCATCCCATATGGGCCCCTGAGCACAGCCAGGAGTAACTCCTGAGTGCAGAGCCAGGAGGAACCCCTGTGCATCGCCAGGTGTGACCCAAAAAGCAAAAAATAAATCAATAAATAAACCAGTGCTCTTCAACTGGCTGAGGAAAAGTTGAAAATGACTGTTTTAAATTATTTTCTTTGAGGCTAGAGAGTAGGGCATTAGCCTTGCCAACCTGGATTCAAACCCGGCAGGTCCCTGAACCTCACCAGGAATAAGTTCAGGCAGGAGTGAACCCAAAGCAAACATAGACAGACAGACAGACATACAGACACACATACACACACTCACTCTCAAACATACACACGGGGGGGCCAAGGAGAGTTAGTCCCCATGCATGGGGCTGGTTTTACCTTCTCCTGCCCTCAGGGAAGGCAGCTCCCGGCTGATTTTCGGGGTGCTGGAGCCAGGTCACAGCTGCACCCCAGCCTACATCTGGGCCCCTTGGAGTGAAAGTCACGTGTCTTCATACATGAGACATTTCTCATCTTTAGGTCCAGACTCGAGAATCTGAGGGGTGGGGGGTGCAGCTAGCCAGTCATTAAGGAAGCTATCCTCTGGCCAGACAGAATCCATAATGCGCCCCTAGGCCATCATGCCAGTGGCCAGGGCCAAGAGTGCACACAGTGATCTGAGTGGACAAAGACATGGGCTAGGGCTGGAGAGTCCAGGGGGTCAGGAGTGCATGCAGCTGACCCCAGTCCAGATCCTCTAAACACCACCAGGGGTCACTCCTGAGCAGAGCCAGGGGTGGCTCCGAACTCTCTTGCCACCTCAAACGGCTGTGGTCTTTTAACACACACACACACACACTGCTGCCTAACTCTAAGATGGAAGCTGGCCTGTGACTTCCACGTGCATAGCCTGTCAGTGAATAAGGCAGCAGGACGAAGACAGCCTGGGGCATCTCACGTACTCAGGAACTTAGCTGCAGAGCAGGGGACAGACCGAACAGAACGGGAACAAACTCTTGGACCCTGACCAGCAAAGCTGGGTCACCGGGGGTGGGGGGTGGGTGGGGGGGAGGGGGTGTGTGAGGCAGGGAGGACAGCGGCGGGGAAGGAACTGGTCAGACTCTGGTGCGGGGGTGTTGGGTATTTCGGAGGTGGGGGCAGTGTGGTTACCTTGCCTTCCGGGAGACCCGGGAAACTGGGCCTCTGAAACAGTTTTGTGTCAAGCAAGCATCAATGTGATACAAAAGAAAGAAAAACGGCACCAAGAAAACCCACCGAGACTGCAGCTTCGCCGTGAGGCTTGAAACCAGTCAAGCACATTTTTTATTAAAAAAAAAAAAAAGAAAGAAAATGTCTAAGGGGCAAGTACATAGTCCTATACATGCTACACCTAATGGTCCCGCCCCACGCCGCCCAGCTCCCGGGAAACCAGGCTGGCCGAGCAAGCAGCCAGGGCTGTCGCGGGGGCAAGGGGCCTGCCCAGAACAGGGAGGGTAGGGCAGAGAAAAGGTGCCCACTGTCTTGTCCCATCAGCGGGAGGATGCAGTTAACAAGGACAAGGTCCCGATAGGCAGGCACAGGGGGGTGGGCTGGGAGGGGGGAAAAGGGGCTTGAGGGGGCGGACATATCCTCTGGTGAGACTGCTATTCCGGGAACAAAAGGGGGGAGGGGGCTTTCTTTTGTCCCTGGAAGCCGAGACCCCTTCCAGAACAACAGAGGTTGAACCTCTGGTCCGGCCTCCTTCCAACAGAGGACAGAGGAGAGACGGGAGGGCACCCCAGAAATGAGGCCTCACCCCGAGCTGAAGGCTTCTCACCGCAGCTCCGGGGTCCTCCCTGGCCACACAAGGATCCCCCCCATCCTCCCCTACCCCCCTCTCCTCCCTCAGGCCACACGGGCTGATTCGAGGAAATCTTTGGTCTCTGGTCACAGATGGCTGCTGGCAGCAAACGCCCTGGACGATGCCCCCCTCACCAGCCCAGCCGGGGGGGGACGAGACCTCCGGGGGGGCAGCGGCCAATCCCAACCTTCAGTCAGGCACTCTGCAAGGCCAGCACCTCGTGGCCACCTTCTGCTTCCGGTGTCAACGTGGCCTCCCTGGGGAGGTGTGTGCAGGGGAGTAACGACCTGTTTCTCCCCCACCCCCAGCGCCAGGGGCCCGGTCCCGACCCGACTCTCCTTCCAAACCAGCAACCTGGCACCTGCGAGACCTCGTCAAGAGCGCGCCAGGGCTCGGCCGGTCGGTTTCCTGTTCCCGTTTGCTTTTAAACAGGGGTCAGAGCCAGCAGTGCCGGCGATTGCAGGGATGAAGTCGGGGGCCTGTGGGGTTCCCATTTGGTTTTGAGGTCACCCCTGGTGGTGCTCGGGAGTCACTCCTAGCAGGGTCTGGATGGAACCTGGGTCAGCGGCACACAAGGCAAGCGCCGCCCCTGCTGGACCATGGCTCAGCACCATCAGCGGGGTTTTGCAGGGGACGGAGGGGACAAGCGACGGGCCAGCCTGGTCTGGACGGGAGAGTCAGGAATTTGGGGATCGGGACAGGGCCTGAGGTGGGCAGGGGCTGCCGGCCGCCCATCACTCCCCCCTGCCTCGCCTAAGACACGGTGCGGGGGCTTTGGAGTGGGGTTTTCCCCAGACTGCGGGGTAGTGGCCAGGGCGAGGACAACCCCGCAGCTGGCCTGCAGCCGTCACGGCACGCAAGGGGCCTTGCTAAGTCCCACCAAGAGACGCGCGCCCCAAGCCTCACGGTTCTGATGGCTAGGGCAGGTGTCTGTCCCTGCCAAGGGTGTCTTATCAATCTATGGGTATTTGCAGGGGGGCACACCTGGCAGTGTTGGGGTGGGGAGTACCCTGTAGGGCCGGGGATCGAACTGGGGGTCTCCTGCATGGTTAAGCCTGTGCACAGCCCATTGGGCCACCCAGACCGCTAGGGTTGCTGCCTGGAATGTTCCAGCAGAGGACCCGGGGTGGGTCCAAGGAAGGGTTAGAGGTCTACCTCATCAGGGGACAGGAAGGCCCAGACACCAAGAACCATGGGTTCCACAACCAACACCCCCGACCCTCGGCAGTCAGACCTGGGGCCGTGCACCCTCCAACGTGCCCCATGCACGGCACAGAGCAGCTGTTGGAAAGAGGCTCGAAAAGGGTCAGCCAGGGGCCAGAGTGACAGGGCAGCAGGGAGGGCACTTGCCCCTGCCCAAAGTCAACCAAGGTTTCCTGAGCCCACCAGGAGTTGATCCCTGAGCACAGGGCCAGGAGTGAGCCCTGAGCATGGCCAGGTGTGCCCCCCCCCCCCATAAAAACAAAAAAGGAATTAGAAAAGGGTTAGAAAAGGAAGCGGGTTTGTGTTCTAAAGAGGGTTAAGTGTTCCCAGCCCCCACCCCAAGCCCTATGGGCGAGACCTCAGGAGGGTCCCAGGAGGGGTCTGTGTGAGCAGGATACCCAGGCTTCGTCCCCCGCACCGAGTCGGGAGTGGCCCCTGAGCACTGCCGGGTTGTGTCCCCAAACCCCAAACAAGCAAAACAACAGCAAAAATACACACAAAGCCTGAGGACTCCGCCGAAATGGCCAAGAGGCTGGAGTCTGAGTGGGGGGCCCCAGGCTTGATCCTTGGCACGGGGGGGGGGCAGGGGGTGCCCCTAGTACCGAGCCAGGAGTGACATCCCCTGACCCAGAACCACTGGGTCTGACCCTAAACCAACCGAACACCGAAAAGCCTCAGGATATGACGTGAGGAGGAGTGGGGTCCTCCCAGCACTGCTCCAAGCCTCCATCACGACAGCCACCTTCCCCTCCCAGGTTCTGAGCCACCCGGGCACCCCAGGGCGCTGCCCTAGAAGGGGAAGCAAGATTTCTAGGCGGAGGAAGGAAAGCAGGCGACTGGGACTCCGAGGAATGGATGCCACACCAGCCTTTGGCACTGCAGACGGGCAGAGGGGGACCCCGGGAAAGTGGCCCCGGGTTCCCAGACAGAGGCAGACACAGGGACACTGGGACTCCTGAGGCCGGTCAGGCGACAGCCTGCATCCCACAAAAGGGAACAGGGGGGCTCAACCCTTGCACCCCTGGTTCCTGACACGAGTTCTGCCAGGAGCTGTCTCTCTGGGCTCCGGGGCGCCCCTCTGCGGGCAGGGCTGAGGGGCAGAGGACAGCCGCAGGGAGTGACTCCACCGTGCCCAGAATCACCCCCCCCAACACTCCCTGCCACAGGGAGCACCAGCACCAAGAGGGGGGCACGGGCTACCCCCTGCCCTCCAGGCAGCGGGGTATGGGGGCAGCGGCCAACACCCCTCGCCACCCTGTGAGGAAGCCACCAGCCAGGGGCTCCTCCTTCCCCTGCCCGCTGCTCTGCCCTTCTGGGGGGCACAGGGCAGCCTTGTCGTAGCCAGTGCATTCCAGGGGGTCAAGTCAGGACCGGCTGTGCAGCAGGGGTCCCACGCCACACTCTGACTCTCCAAATACGGCACCTGCGAGCAGACTCTGGTCCCCACCGGCCAAGGGCTGTGTAGACGGGGCTTCTGTCTCCAAGTCCCAGGAAAGTGCAACTGGCGCAGGGTGCCGGCCCGTAGGGTCCCTTGACAGGAAGGCGGAGGGGGACCTCCATGTCCACCCCCAGAGGGGTTGTTCGTTATCTAGCGGCCACTGAGAGGTCCTCCTGGGGGCTGGCCCCAGACACTCCAGGAAGGGGGGCGTCTGCAGTGCCAGGCATTGGGGACACCACGCAGACAGTCTCGGGGCCCGGAGGCCTCTGGGCAGCTGAGCTGGGCATCGGGGACGAGGCTGGATTTGGTCTGCCGGTTTAAGCCGGTTCTCTGGGTGTGGCGGTCTGGTGCCCGGTGGCCCTGCAGAGTCCAGGTGATTGGGGGGTAGGAATGGGCACAAAGGGAAGGCATGGGGACGCAGTGGCCTCTGGGCCTCCAGGGGATGCCCTGGGTGGGGGGAAGCGGGTGTCACACTCCACCCTGGAGGGAAGAAGCCACAGGACTTGCCCCCCACCCCCAAAAATAATCTTCCTTCCTGCGCAGCTGCGTTGGAGGTTGGTATATTAGAGGTGCCTTAAATATGGGGGTCAGCCAGCAGGGCCGGGCGGGGCGAGGCCGGGGGCTAGGGCTTCTTCCTGAGATAGTTGGAGGGCACCCACCCTTCCCAGGAGGGCGCCCCGCTCAGGACCTGGCAGAACCACCAGCCACTGCCGTTCTTCTCCCGGACCTGGAACACGGTGCCCTCCTGGAAGCTGCTGGCGTCCTCGTCACCGTCGAAGTCGGCCACGGCCACGTACACAGAGTCCTTCGGGCCGTCGAGGCTGGGGACAGGGCCCGTGGGCAGCCTCTCCCTGCTGTCCCCCAGCAGGCCCGGCACCCGGGGCCCTGGGCCACTTCTGCCTCGAGGATCCTCGGGGGCCCCCAGAGCGCCGGAGAGGAAAGGTTTGGCTTTGGGAGGGACGAGCAGGGCCCGCCCCGGGCCCGGGCCCAGGGTGGGAGGGGGCCTGCCCTCACTGGCTTCACGCGGTGGCCCCCTGACCTCCGCCAGGGGCCTGGACGATGACGACGAGGTTTTCTTGGGGGGTGGTGGTCGCCGGGGCAGCACCACCGGCCGCTGCTGGGCCGCCTCCTGGAGAGGGACAGGCACGTTCTTGGGCAGCGGATCTGCAGTCTTGGCCGGCCTGGGGGGGACTCGGCAGGGCCCCTCCCTGGGTCCGAGCCCGTCTGGTCTGGCCGTCCTGTCCTGCGGGCGACCAGGCCCCTCAGCGGGGGCGAGGCTACGGCTGGGGGCTCCGTCCGGGCCCCCAGGAGCCTGGGGGCTGCTGTCCCCGTCCAGCGGGGGTCTCTCCGGGGCCTTGGCCGGCCGGAGCTTGCTCCTGAGGTTGCAGATGTCCACCGGGTCTTCGCCCGGAAGGGGCTCGGCTCTGGGGCTCGGTGCAGGCTTGGGCCTTACCTGAGGTTTGGACTTTAAGAAGGGGTTCGGGGGGGCGGCCTCCGGTTTCTCCTCCGGGGGGTCGGCTTTGCACTTGGTCACGGGCCGGAGGTGGGGCTTCTTCACTTCCTTGGCCAGCACCTTGTGGCCACACTCCAGCCCTCTCTCGTTCCTCAGCTGCAGCATCTTGGCCCTGTCCACTTTGGGCTCAGGCCTCCGGCTGTCCTGGGCCGGGCTTACGAGCTTGGCGGGAATCAGCGGCAGGATCATGCCGGGCTTGGGCGAGGCGGCCCGGAGCTGTCCCCCCTCTGACTTGATGATGGACTCCTTCCGGGGCGGGAGGCTGGGCTTCTCCTCCAGGTCGGGGTCCGAGATCTCCTCGTAGCCGGCGCACGAGAACATGTCCACAGACACCTTCCGCGGACCCTCCTTCCCGCCCTTCCAGTCTTTGGTCCACAGCAGCCCGGGCTCCGCAGCACCATGGGGGGCATCGGGCAGGGGCCGGGAGGGGCCCGTGGCTTCGCTGCCCAGGAGGTCCGCTGCAGCCGCCTCCCCCAGACGGAGCTGGGTTACTTCAGGGGGCAGGGGAGCCAGGAAGTTGGGCCTGGAGGCACTGCTGGTCTTCTTGTACTTGTCGATGAAGGTGGCAGGGGCCCAGCCCTCCTTGTCCTCAATCTGAATGTACCACCAGCCACTCAAGTTCTTCTCGATCACCTGGGGGAGAACAGGAGGAAGGAGCACTAGTAGGCATGATGCCAGGACCACCAGTGGGTCCAGGACAGGCTCTGGGGGCCATGCTAGCACGTGTGGCATGGGGAGGGGGGTCTATGGGCAGGGATGTTGCATTCCAGGCAGCACCCATGGCAGAGTAACCCTGGTGGGGCCCCATACTGGATCGTCCCTGGTGGATTACCCCTAATCAATGGGTTATCCCTGGCAGGTCACACAGTGGATCACCCAGAGTGAACAGTGCCTGGTGGATCACCGTCATGGATCACCCTTATTGGGCTGCAGCTGGTGGATCACCCAGAGTGAACAGTGCCTGGTGGATCACCGTCATGGATCACTCATGATGAATCGTCCCTAGAGGATCACCACGATGGATCACCCTTATTGGGCTGTGTCTGGTGGATCACCGCAATGGAACACCCACGAAGAATCATCCCTAGTGGATCACTACTGCTGGTGGATCACCCATGATGGCTCCGCCTTGATGGATCACCCAGGCTAGATCGTCTCTGGTGGATCACCCATGGGGGATCTTCCTGGGGAACTTCCTTGAGTCAGGACCCCTCACACGGGGTATGTTCCTTCCTCACTCGGGATTCCTCCCAAGCAGCCCCGACACAGCCCAGAGGACAGACCGTGGCTTTGAGAGTTGACAGAGAAAGCAGAGGTGACAGAGGAAGGAGAGGGAAAGGAGTAGGTTGTTGCTGGACCATGAGACGCTGCCAAATCAGGCCGTGCCCCCAAGCGGGGAGACTGATTTCCTGACCTCTGGCCGCCCATCTCTGAGCCTCACACGACTGGGATCCTTATCAGAGGAGTTCAGAACGCAAAACACAGACACAGGGAAGCTGGCTGCCAGCCCCAGGAAAGCCAGCCCCCATGAACACGAGCACCCCAGCAGCGCACAAAGGCTGATCCCCAAGGTCGCAGAGGTCCACAAGAAACAAACCCATCCCAAAGTGCGGAGAAGGGTAGGGCTTCCCAGCAGACGCTGATGAGCAAAGGATGGGCATCATCCCCGCTCCCGGGGAGACAAACCCAAAGCACAGTGTGAGGCCAGCGTCAGCTACGAGAATATTCTACCAAGTCAGCCAGAAACAGCAGTGGGTGGTGGGGGCGGCAGGGAGGAAGCCTGCCTTCCGCAAGGGTGGGGGGCCCGGCTCAGCAGTCCTGCATTCCAGAGCGTTCGCAAGTGATTCAGACCTCCTCCCGAGCGATGCAGTAACTGCACCCCAAGCCCTCCATGGTCCGCACACTCCGAATCTGAAGATTCCTGCACACCTACGGCCGCCGCACTGCCTTTGACGACAGGCAGGAGCCGGGAACGACCCAGCAGTCCAGGCACAGAGAGGGGGCTGCAGAGGCGGCGACACGCCCAGCACAAGGCAGAGAGCTGGCCGAGGAGGGCCGAGCTGAGCAGTCCCAGGTTCCTGCCTTGGCTGCAGCTCGGATGGAACTGGAGGGCGTTATGCGAAGTGAAATAAGTCAGGAGGAAGGAGGCGAATGCCAGATGATCTCACGCATACGTGGGATGGACAGGGGCCAAACCAGCGAACAGCCGAGGCCAAACCAACAAGCCCTTGGATGCTGACCACGGAAGGGAGGTTCCCAGAGGGGAGAAGCTTCCAGCGGGGCCGCTCTGGGGACCCCAAGGCCAATGGTCTGTGCGGAGGGACACAGGGACTGTGGAACTCTGCTGGGGGCTTTGGGTGGGACCATATATTTATTTATAAATGAATCACTGTGGGATACAGTTTCAAAGCTTTCACGATTGAGTTTCAGTCTTACGACGATCAAACACCCATCCCTCCACCAGTGTATCTTTCCTACCACCAATGTCCCCAGTATCCCAGTATCCGGTATGGGTTGGAGCGATAGCACAGCGGTAGGGCATTTGCCTTACAAGCAGCCAACATGGCCGACCCGAGTTCGATTCCTCCGCCCCTCTCGGAGAGCCCGGCAAGCTACCGAGAGTATCTCGCCCGCACGGCAGAGCCTGGCAAGCTCCCCGTGACGTATTCGATATGCCAGACACAGTAACAACAAATCTCACGATGGAGATGTTACTGGGCCCGCTCGAGCAAATCGATGAACAATGGGAGGACCGTGTCCGTCCGTGTCCGTGATCCCTCCCGCCACCCCCACCCCACCCTCTGCCTCTATGGAAGACAACTTCCTTCTTATTCTCTCTCTCCTTTTGGGCGTTATGGTTTGCAATACAGATACTGAGAGGCCATCCACTGGGTCCTTTATCTACTTCCAGCACACGTCTCCCATCCCGAGCGATCCCTCCAACCATCACTGACTTAGTGATCCCTCCATCCCTGCTCTATCCCAGCTGCCTTCTCCCCCAGCTCATGTGGAGTAACCTTTTGGGACCATATGGTTTTTTTGTTTGTTTGTTTGTTTTGGCTTTTTGGGTCACACCTGGTGATGCTCAGGGGTCACTCCTGGTTCTGCACTCAGGAATTACCCCTGGCGATGCTCAGGGGACCATATGGGATGCTGGGAATCGAACCCGGGTTGGCCACGTGCAAGGCAAACGACCTACCCGCTGTGCTATCATTCCAGTCCCATGGGACCATATGTTTTTAAGAGGTGTGAAAGTACCCTTAAAGCAAAGTCTGAAGCAACAATACAGCATGTAGAGTTCCTGCAGTGTAGGCGGCCGACCCAGCTTCAATCCCTAGCACCACATACGGTCCCCCAAGTCCCATCAGGAGTGACCCGAGTGTAGGACCAGTCTAAGCTCTGAGCACTGAAGCTAGGCAGGCTTCACGGAGAAATAAAAGAAATTAGTTAAGTGTCTCCTGCGAAGTTACCTGGGTAGGAAAGCCAGAAACAATGTGAGGGTATCCCCCAGGGAGACTCAGTACCTCCAGAAAACCCAGGGGTCTGCCAACTGCCTAATGCCACGGAGACTCAGTCCTCAACCCCCATGCATTGTCTGTCCCGTGCACCCGTCTGCTCCTTGCTTCCCATCTGTCCCGTGCACTGGCCTGTACTCTGTCTGCACTGTCTACCCTTGGCAGATTCTGGAACATTCCGAACCAGGGAGTGGTGGTGTTTACCAGCGCATGTCCAGTTAGCCAGCAAGCTCGAACAATGAGGTGTGCTTGTATGAAACGGGGGACAGGCAGTGTCTTAAAGAAGAAGGAAGTTTGACAGGTTTTTTTTAGACGTCTGGGGGAGGCGCTTGGAGGACTTTTAAAACCCAGTCGGACTTTTGGATTCCAGACGAGATGGAGCGAACGGCAGTTCTCAGTCTGGGCAACCAGCGCACGGGAACCAGGGCGTGAAGACAAAGGGAAGCCCTGGAGATGGAGGGGAGAAGGGGCTCAAAGGACACGGTGAGGCTCACCCGTGGGAAAAAGAGGCAGAAAGGGGCTGTGGGCCAGGATGGCAGCAGAGGGCTCCATTCTCTGTGTGTGTGTGTGTGTGTCTGCAGAGGGCTCTGCTGTACAAGGGGTGTGTGTGTATGTGTGTATGTGTGCATGTGTGCTGAGGGCTCTGCTGTTCAATGTGTGTGTTTGTGTACATGAGTGTAGAGGGCTCTGCTATAAAAGATGTGTGTGTGTGTGTGTGTGTGTGTGAGCGTGCGTGAGTGTACACTCTATGCCTAAAGGACTAGTGTGTGTGTGTACATACTCTAGGTCTAAAGGACTCTCAGGTGTATGTGTGTGTATGTGTATGTGTGTGTGTATGCATGTGTGCACATACTCTGGGCCTCAAGGACTTTCAGGTGTGTATGTGTGTGTGTGTGTGTGTGTGTGTGTGTATGTGCGCGCATGTGCACATACTCTGGGCCTAAAGGACTTTCAGGTGTGTATGTGTGTGTGTGTGTGTGTGTGTGCGCATGTGTGTGCATGTGTACTTACTCTAGGCCTAAAGGACTCTCAGGAGTGTGTGTGCGTGTGTGCGCACATACTCCAGGCCTAGAGTATGTACGTATCTCAGGTCGGTGTGGGGTGGACGACCAAGGACAACAGCAGGGGCAGCCAGGCTGCATGAAGTGTCGGCTCGCGGGACAGGCGGGACTGGAAGGCAACTGCTCACACAGGAGAATGAGCGTGGGAGCGTGTGTCAGAAAAGAAACACTCTCCGGTGTGCAAAGCTCTGGTCCGGGGGCACCCCTACATGAGCTGTCCCCATGGAGGCCGACCGGGGTCACTTCTCAAGTGGGCTGTGCCGCCGCCCGCACTGCAGAGGCCCCAGGGAAGCCCTGACACCAGGAGAACGATGGGCACGGCACCAATTCCAGGGCAAGTGACTTATCAGGGAGGAAGTAAGAACAACTACCAGCAGGGTGTCAACTGCACCAACATGTGTCTCCTGGAGAGAGAGACACAGGGCAGCTGATTCAGGAAAGAATAGATACCCCCGAACAAGAACACAACATTGAACACCGAAAGACCCGAGAGGAAAGCAAGGAAGCAGTAGACCGAAGTGAGAGGGCAAACCCGAGAGGTAAAATCCTCCAAGCTGGGAGCAGAAACAGCCGAAGGTGGGAAACATGAGAGAGGAGTCAAGTGGCAGGAAGGGGAGGGACAGAAGTCCCTGCCTCTGTTACTACTCTGCAGTGTCGGAAGTCAGACCTGGGGCCTCGCACACACGGAAGGTGTTCAGCCACTGAGTGACCACACCGGCCATCTCTGCCAGAGTGAAAATCGGGAGTTAATATTTGTTTTTGTCTTGAGTGATGCTCAGGGGTTACCCCTGGCTCTGCACTTGGGAATCACTCCTGGCAGAGCTAAGGGGATCTACAGGATGCCGGAGATGGAACCTGGGCTGACCGCAAGGCAAATGTCCCCCCACTGTCCCATGGCTCTGGCCCCGGGATGCATTTTGCTTCAACGACCCTTAAACCCACAGAACACACCCCATCACTGCAAATCCTACTGGCAATTCCGAACCACGAGGAGGAATCCAGGAGGTTCGCTGGGTGGAACCAAGGAGACCACCTGGAGGGGGTGCTGGTGACAGGAAGGCTGTCAGGTGTGGGGGGACGCCCCACCTTCCCTGACAGTTCCTGTGAGCAAGAAACTGCTGCCAATCCCAAGCTCCTGGGTTGGTGCGGGAGCCCGGGCACTCACCTCCACCTTCAGGCCGGCCTGGAAGCTGATGCCGTCGGGGATGGTGGTCTGGAACTCGGCAATGGTGTAGTATTCCTCCTCCACCTGCGGTGGCACAGGCGGCTTGGGCAGGTTCAGGCCTCGAGGCTGGGCAAGGAGACAGAGCTGAGTGGGGTCCGAGGGCACAGCCACACGGCTGAGCGGGGGGGCAGGGGGGCTGGGTGCTAAAGGGATGGGGGCCGGGATTCTTTTTTCGTTTTTGGGGTGCACTGGATGATGCTCAGGGACTACGTATTCCTGGCTGTGAGCCCAGGATTCACTCCTGCTGGTGCTGGCGGAACCATATGGGATGCCGGGATTGGAACTGGGTCAGGCTTGTACGACAAGCGCCTTACCTGCTGTACTGTCTCTCCCTCCCCAACTGTCCTGTATTTTATTTTGGTTTGGGGGCCACACCCGGTGGTGCTCAGGGCTCACTCCTGACTCTGCACTCAGGGATCATTCCTGGTGGGGCTTGGGGGACCACACGGGATGCCGGGGTTGGAACCCGCATCAGATGCATGCAAAGCAAGCACCTTCCTGACTCTACTAGCTCTCTGGCTCCTGGCCCCTACCCGCGAACTCTGAATGGGGGCAGGAAAGTCAAATATCAGAAGCGTACCCCGAACACACCCAGTGCCTCATCCCACTCGGGTTTCGAAGCCCCTTCTTTGAGGAAACTGGGATAAGGCCCACAGAAGGGGTGGGGTCCAGGGATCACCAAGCACCAGCCAGTGAGTCCTTGCTGCCTTGGACATTTTCTGGGCGCTCAGGGATCACTCCTGGCGGGCTCGAGGGACCCTAGAGGGACCCGGGAATCCAGTCCATGCGAACTGCATGCCAGGTAAGCACCCTGCCCACTGGATTTTTTTCTCCAGCCCTGAGGACACAGCATCCTTGGAAAGAGTGAGGTGAGGGTGAAGTGGCCAGTTGAGGTAGAGAAGAGGGCTCTGAGCCGCAGTGGGGGTGAGGGGGCACCACTGAGGTAGGTGGGACGGGCCTAGTTGAGGTGGGTGTGAGGGGGGTCCAGCTGAGGTGGGGTGAGGGGGCACAGCTGAGGTGGGGGTGAGAGGGCCCTGCTGAGGTGGGTTTGAAGGGGCCCAGCTGAGGTGGGTGTGAGGGGCCTGGTTGAGGTGGGTGTGAGGGGGCCTGGCTGAGGAGGGGTTCGGGGTGGTCCCGGGAGCTGCACTCACGATGGTCATGTCCCGGCGGGGAGGGGGTCTCTGCCGCATCCTGGGCGATCCTGCGGAGAAACAAGACTCAGTCCACTCTGGGCAGAACCGGGGCCGCTGTGGGAGATTAGATGCCCCACAGGGCTGTGGGGGAGAAAGCGGCAGAGGCTGTCCCTGCAGCTGTGTGGGCCGGGCCCTGGAGTCCTGACGAACCTCCCACAGGCTCAGGGCTAACACAAGGGGTGCAAGCAGGAGGCCCTCGCTGCAACAGGCGGGCGGGGCGGGCTACCCGGGGCCGGGGCGGGCATGAACGGGAGAGCTCCTGGCACGAGGCAGGCAGGGCATCAGATTGTGCCTGGGAGCAAAAGAGAGGGCAGACACGGGCGTGCCATACCAGGGCTCACACTCGAACGGGGCTTACTGGACACAAATCACAGTGCAGGCATCCCCGTGCTAAGGGTTCCCTGAACAACAAAGGCTTATTACAGAATTACAAAACAATTTTTTAGCGGGGGGGGACCACACCCAGCAATGCTCAGGGCTCAGTCCTGGAAGGCCTCAGGGAACCCTGCGGGTGCCGGGGATTGGACCTGGGTGGACCACGTGCAAGGCCAGCCCCTAACAACAGGGTTGTTTTTACATTGCATGGATTCACTTAAGGCTCAGGCTCCATTTTCCCAGCAAACAAACCCTGTGCTGCTGAAACACTGTTCTTCCTCCGCTGTGACTTGGACTTACTTTTATTTATTCCTTGGTTTGGGGGGTGCTGCGGGCTCGGTGCTTGGGAGAGGTGGAGCTGGGGTTTATCTGAGCCTCAGGTGGGCACAGCCTGTGGCCAGCCTCTCCCCGGCCGACACTTTCCCTTTCTTTTTCTTTTTCTTTTTTTCTTTTTGGGGAACACCCGGCGATGCTCAGGGGTTACTCCTGGCTCAGACACTTAGGAATTAGTCCTGGCGGTGCTCAGGGGACCCGATGGGATGCTGGGAATCGAACCCGGGTTGGCCGTGTGCAAGGCAAATGCCCTCCCTGCTGTGCTATCGCTCCAGTCCCCAACTTTCCCCTTCTTTATGGTGTCAGGAATCGAACTGAGGTGCCCCATGCACAGAGCTTGTGCTCTACAATGAGCCACAACACCAGACTCTTCTGGTTTTTGGGTCTTTTTTTTTTGCAGAGTGGGGGGGGGGGGGAAGAGGATTTGGCCATGCCTGGCTGTGCTCAAGGCCTACTCTCAGCTCTGTGCTCAGGGATTACTCTTGGGTTGGTGAGCAAGTGTGACCTTTCCTGTCCTGAACAGCGAGGTGGCGAGGCTGACATCACTCACGCTGTTTGCTGCTGTCACTGTCCGGCCCCAGGCGTCCTTCCAAGCGGCCGTCCCTCTGGTGGTTGAGCAGTTCCTTGTCCCGGCCCGCTGAGCTCTGCTGCCGGCAAAGCCCATCCAGCTCGGGCATGCCCGAGGGGGCGGGGGAGGAGGGCCCGGGCTTGGGGGCCAGGGGCTCCCCGCTGCTCTTCTTCAGGTAGGAGGCCGGGGCCCAGCCCTCCTTGCCCTGGTACCTGCGAGAGGAAGGCAGAAGGAGGCGGATGGATGCAGCCTGACCCGGGGGCTTCTCTCCTGCCCCCGTTTCCTGTCGCCAGAGCCTGGCTCTTAGGCTGATGGGGGCGGGCAGGGGGGAGGACTCTGGAACGTTTGTTGTATTTTAGAGGGGGAATGCTCAGGGTCTACTCCTGGCTCTGTGCTCAGGGGACCACATGGGGTTCCACCCCGGTGGGCCTCATTCAAGGCAAGTGCCCTACCCGCTGTACCTCATCACTCTAGCCCCAGATTCTGTGACTTTCTACAGCTGGGAAGAGGCCAGGCTGCCATCCTCAAGGGGGGGTCTAGCAGAGGCGGAGACGCTCAGACAGCATCTGTAAGTGGGTCTCTGAGTCGCCACCCACATGGCGCCCCTGCATGAGAGCCCTAAAATACTACCCCCAGTCCTGCCTCCAGTTCTTTGCTCCCTGAGAGAAGGGGGAGTTGCTGAGTGGTTCCATCCCTGTGATCTGTCTTACTGTCTACTCGGAGGGTTTTTTTTGTAGTTGTTGTTTTTTTTTTTTTTTTTTTTTGGGGGGGGGGGCTTTTTTGGCATGACACCTGGTGATGCTCAGGGGTTACTCCTGGCTCTGCACTCAGAAGTTACTCCTGGTGGTGCTCAGGGGACCATATGGGATGCTGGGATTTGAACCTGGGTCAGCCGCATGCAAGGCAAACGCCCAACCCGCTGTGTTCTCTCTAGCCCCTGCTCGCAGGTTTTTACAAAAGGTGAAATGTGAGAATGATCTGGATAGGGAGAGGAGCCAGACAGACTAACGTGTGGGGAGAAGCATTTTTTTACTGTCTCTGGCAGAAACCTTACTCCCTCTGAGCCACTCACGGGCCGTGGTGCAGCTGGACCACACTGGACCTGAGCCCCACCCCCTGCAGTGCGTACCTGATTTTCCACCAGCCTTCCAGGTTTTTCTGGATGACCTCCACCACAGCCCCTCTCTCCAGGTTTATCTCGTCCTGGTCACGTGCCGTGTACGGGTAGATGACAGTGTACTTCTCCTCTGCGGGGGGGGGGGGGGGGGGGGGGAAGGGAAGGGCACTGAGAACCCCGGGTTGCTGATGAGGGCCAAGACTGAGAGCCATGAGCAGCCCTGGCCCCCTGCAGAAGTTCTGGGTGGCCAGCAGGCCCTCGGGTTGCTTCAGGCGACCCTGTGTGCCTGAACCAAGGAGAGTGGACAATGGCATGTCCTGTTCCCTCTGCAATCCCTCCTGGACACACACACACTGATCCTCTCTCAGGTCACATCTGGGGACCCCTAGTCTGTCTCACTCGCTCACCCATTCATTCATTCATTCATTCATTTGCCCACCTCCAGCACCAGGCCTGTGCGGGGACTGTCCAGTGTTTAGCGTAGGAGCAGCCCTGACGGAGGGGCAGAAACCCTCTGCTCCCACCAAAGGGGCTGCTTAATCCCGTCCCCCCACCCCAGGGCTCCTCTGAAGCTCAGGACAGTCGGCGTGGAGCCTGATTCAGGTGGAAACCGGCCCCTGTGGGGGGACACGGGCAGCTGCTGCCCCGCCCCCTGCTGTTTTCCCTTAGCTACTTCCCAGCCCCTGGACCCGGCTGCACCTGAAGCCTGTCTGCATGCGTGTCTCGGGGAACCTTCTACACCACAGCCCCGGGGTTCCTCCTCCCTTGCTCCCAGAGCCCCAGAGGAAGCATCCAGATGACCCTCCCACCCACCCAGCGAGGGGCCTCCTGCTGAGTCCCGTCCACAGCTCCTGGGTCCCCTCTGGTCATGCTGGGGGGACAAGCCTGCAGCTCGCTGCCTCACCCCACTGGCTCTGGCTGTGAAGACGGGTAAAAGAGGCTGGAGGTCCTTCGGGTGGGGGGTACTGGGGGCAGGCCCGGGGGTGCAGAGAGCAGTGGGGGAGGGGCAGGGCCTGGGCCGATGTCAGGGTACCAGGTACCGAGCAGTTCCCTATCTCTGGGAGGCAGCAGCAGGGTGGGGTGGCCAGTGATGCAGAAAGGGTCTATTTGGTCCCGTGGGACAGGGTGCACGCTGCCTCCCACATGCCTGGGATGAAAGCTGATGGTGGGGTGGAGCTGGGGGTCTTCTAGCCCCTGGGGGCACTTTCTGGTCCCCAAGGGACACCCAGTGATGTCAAGCCTAAGATTGGAGGGGACCTTGTAGGTGCCACGGTGGACGCCACCTGCCTCTACTGGGGAGAGCGGGGGGTAGGGGGGGCACTGCCAGCTTCCGTCCACATGGTCTGGCCAAAGTGACACTGTGGCTGCTTCCAGGAAGGTGCAGGACCTGAGTGGGCTAGTCACAACAGGTGCTGGGAATGGCACCGTGAAGGGTGCCCTAAGTGGTCGTCACCCCGAGAAGGCAGCGAGCTGGGAAAGGGGACGGCCGTCTCCAGCCCTGGGTCCAGCCACACGGCCAGCCTAGCCCGGGCCTCGCGGGGAGAGGAACCGAGATGCCCCCCCTTCCCGCGTAAGGTTTTCTCCCGCATGAAACTCCAAGGTGCCGGTGAGTGACTCGGACCCTGGCAGCAGCCCTCAGGCCTCCTTCCCTGCCTGAGGCCCCGCCCAGCCCAGGGTCCCTCCTCCCACACCCGCATGCCAGCAGAGGAGCATGCAACAGGCAGGGGGGGCAGGCGGCAGGGACATGCAGATGCAGCGAGCAGCCACGCCCCACGGTCAGCGGCACCTGGACGCCAGCTGACGGCGTACAAGTCCCCCAGCGTCCGGCGGCGGCTCACAGGCTGGGGCAGAGACCAGTACCTCCACGACACTAGCGGGCAGCATGTGGAGGTGAAGGACAGAAGACAGCGGTGAGAAGAGAACCGTCCAGAGTCCCCAAGCCTGTCCAAGACCCTATACCAACCCCATGTGTCCTCCAAAGGCCCAACGCCCGGGAGGATTATCTTGAACTTAGGAAAGGGGCAGCTGGGGGCAGGCGATGGGGATGGGGAAGGAGCCAACCCCCAGGGAAACGGGGTTCCGCCCCCACTGAGCCTGCTGCCTCGGCTGTAAGACGCATCCCCAGGGGTCCCCAGGAACGAGCAGGGGAGGCACAGCGTTTCTATGGAGCTCCTGATATTCTGCTCCGAGGAGCACTGGCCACGCCTGCACCCGACACACAGTCCCCTGCGCTTTCTGGCTGGCATCACCCTGGAGAAACCCACACGGAGAAGGCCCCAGCACTCAGGGGCACGGCTCTAGGAGAGGAACTGACGGCTTGCTACCAGACGGAGGTGGCTGGCCACGGGGTTATAGGAACTATCCCACTGAATACCTATAATAATGAAAAAATAAGCCGGGGCCACACAGATGGTACAGTTGGGTAGCAGGGGCCGGAGAGATGGTACAGTGGGGAGCGCAGGGCGAGTTCTTGGGAGCTGAAGCCTGTGTGGTGCACGGAGGGGGTCACTGTAAATGTGTGGGCATGGACAGGGTCATGCCAAGAGTGTACTGCAATGATGGGGTCATCCCACATGTGTGGTGCATGGGGGTGGGGTGGGGGGGAATCATCCTAACCCTAGGGCCGTGAAACCGGCAGAACAAACAGAATCTCAATACGCAGCTCCAGGCTGCAGATGAGCCGGAAGTTGCGCTGGATCTTGGTCCCTGAATGACGCCAAGGAGGCAGTGCCCGGGAGGGGGCAGAGGGAGCTTCTGGGGACCATGTGTGTGTGTGTGTGTGTGTGTGTGTGTGCGCGCGCACGTGTGTGTGTGTGTGTGTGTGTCTGGCCCTGCTTCGCTTCCAAAGGTCCCTTAGGTGGGGTTGAAGAGAGAGCTCAGGAGGTAAGGTGCTTACCTTGCGGACAGCCAAGCCTGGTTTGATTCCCGATACCACAAAGAGTCCCCCCAAGCACTGCCAAGAGTAAGTCCTGAGCGCCAGCAGCTATGGCCCCAACACTCCCCTCCAGGCCCAAACCAAAGGTCCTTGGAGAGGGTGGACAGTCTCCAGCGGCCGACCCGGGCAGCCCCGAGATTAGACGCAGCACGGTGGGGCCCAGAACTACATGACCAGACCCGAGAAGGGCACAGCTGGCGCTGACAGGCCCGGCCTACCTTCTTCCGGCTGTAGGGAAAACTCATCCTGCACCCCGTCCTGCCCCTCCAGACAGGTGGCGGGCACCCAGCCTTGTTCTTCGGCCGTGCTGACGAACCACCAACCTGGGAAACCAAGAGTGCGGGTGGTCAGCTGGGGCTGCTAAGGTGGCCTCGTTGGTGGACACCTGCCCTCCAGCGGCCACCTGGCCCCCAGCTGCCTGGACGGGGCGGGCGGGCACACAGAGAACCCAGCCTGGGGTGGCGACAGGCAACCCGGAAGGAGAGGCCAGGCACCGCTCCCGGGCCCAGAGGGGTGGAGCACTGGCTCTGGGCACCTGCCCAGCAGCCCTGCCAGCGTGAATCAACAGGTTCAGGTCCCTGGGGCCACCGAGAAGCAGGGGCCGAGCCTCACAGCCCTGCTGGGACTCCCCGGCCCGCGATGGAGAGAAAAGGGAGCGCACACCCTGCACTCATGTATCCTGGAGGGAGAGGGGACATGCGGCTGAGCACACCGAGGGGGCTGCCACATGTGTGCAGATGCCCAGACGTGTCCTGGCACCCAGGTCCGGACAGCGGGGCCTCGGTCACATATGTGTTGTAGGATCACTGAGGGGCACAGTGCCCTGGTATGAACCTCACACCACACTTGCTTGGCCTGAGAGCCTTGACAGCTGGGGCTGAGGCGGTGGGGCAGCGGGGAGGGCGTCTGCTCTGCACACGGCCAAACTGGCCCAATCTCCAGCACCCAAGAGGGTCCTCTGAGCATTGCCAGGAGCGATCCTGAGTACAGGGCCACAGGAGTAAGCCTTGAGCACAGCTGGGTATGGTCCCCCCAAACCAAAAGAAATTAAATTTAAAAATTTTTATTTATTTTTTATTTTTTGCTGTTGGGGTCACACCTGGTGATGCACAGGGGTTACTCCTGGCTCTGCACTCAGGAATCACCCCTGGTGGTGCTCAGGGGACCATATGGGATGCCGGGAATTGAACCCAGGTCAGTCACTGCAAGGCGAACGCCCTCCCCGCTGGACTATCACTCCACGCCAAAAGTTTTTTTTTAAAAAGAGAGAATCTGCAGCAATCCACCCCTTCTCACAGATAGGAAAAACAAGCACTTCGAGCCAGGAGACCCTAAGAGCTCGGGCAGAGCTGTCGGGGCTGTCTGGGCTGAACCACGCAGGCCGGCCTCCCTCTCCTGAGACCTGGATCTTGCATCATCACCCCAGCCAAATTTGGGTGTGGATGGAAGTGTCGGAGGGGCTTTTCCCCCAGATGCTGCCCACCCCACTCCCCCTCCGTGTAGAGAAAAGGGCCTGGGGTAGCAGGAAGACTGACGAGACAGAGATGCCTGCGTCCTAACCCAGAATCTGGTGGTGTGCTCAGTGACAAAGCAAAGGGGACACGGGGCGTGGGTCCCGCGGTGGGCCCAGGGTCCTCTCGAGGGGCACGGGAGATGACAAGTGGCACAGGGCTCTGTCTCAGAGAAGACAGACGCAGGCCAGGGGCCTAGGGATCCCACGCAGATGGACTCCCCGCGGCACTGCCTGGCCAGCCCACCCGCACGCGCCCTGTCCGAGGAGTGGACGTGGCCCCGACCCCCTACCTGACTCGTTCTTCTCGATGATGTCCACTGTCTGCCCCACGCTGAGGCTGATCTCCGAGCTCTCCTGCTTCTGGTAGTCGGCCACCACCACATACTGCTCCAGCACCAGGGGGTCCACCGAGGCCAAGTCGCCCCCTGTGGGCACAGAACCGCTAGCGGTCACCTCTGACCTCTACCCAAGGAATGAGTGAGCAGGAGCCAGGGGGACAGCACAGAATTACTCCCGGACATGTCCCCAGCACCATCCCGTCCACTCTCATTTGCCAAGATCAACTCAGCGGCCACCCGGTGCAGGAGCTGGGGCTAAAGCAGATTGCCAAACGGTGACCAGTCCTGCCGACACTCTGGAACAGTGGAACAGTGAAGACACATCCTCATTCATCCTCTCCAGACGCACCCCCTGGGCCCTCCTTCACCCCCGTGCAACCACACAAGCGCCGACCCACCACCCACCGTCTGACTCCAATGTCCGGCAGCACCGATGGCCTCTCCCGCGACCCAACCCACGCATCTCTTCATTCGTGATGTCACCAATCACGCTCTAGACCCCGCCTCGGGGGCACCGCCAGGAGGAATTCCTGAGTGCAGAGCCAGGAGTGTGCCCTGAGCATCGCCGGCCGTGGCCCCCAGAGAAAAGACAAAACAAACAAAGAATGGGATGGGAGAAGGGATGTTACGTGAAGTGGGGTGCTGTGCCCTCACTGAAGGTGACGAGGCAGAGCTGAGAGACAGCAGCTGTGGGGAGGAGAGAGTGGGGTGTGGAGGACCTGGGGTGTGGCAGGACAGACTCCTGCATGGCTCTCTGGGGAGACAGGTCAGTGGGTCTGCGGTGGACAGCGACCACAGGACTCCTCCAGGCAGGGCAGTCACGGTTCCCAGTCTGCTGGGCTCGGACCTCGGCCCGGGTTTGTTTCTGTTGGGGCCATACCTGGCAGAGCTCGGGAGACTATTTGCAGTGCAAGGGTTAGCACCGAGGTCAGCCACATACAAGGCAAGTTCCTTAACTCCCAGAATGCCGTTCTAAGCCCTGGATTTTTTCATGCGGGGGCTTTGGGTCACATCTGCTGGTGCTCAGGGTTTGCTTCTGGCTCTGAGTTGAGGGGTGCCTCCTGGGGCTTCTGGGGAAACCATATGCAGTGCTGGGATTGAGCTCAGGGCCAGCTGAGTGCAGGGGAACTGCCCGACCCACTGGACTCTCTCTCTCTCTGGCTCTGGATTTTTTTTTTTAATTCTGCAGTGGAAAGCCAGTTTAAGTAAGAAGGGATTGGCACCTCTAAGAACAGTGACAGCTTCCAGAGAATTCCGCAGGCAGGAAGGGAGCAGCAGGGGGTGCCCGTGCTCCAGGTGAGGCTCTTTTTACTGGATGGCGGCCCCTGGTATAGCGTAGGGTCAGGACTGAGACGTCGCACGGCCTCAGGCTGCGAGTGGGAGGACAGCCGCTCATTTGAGGTCGGTTTTCTCCACATCCTCATTGAACGCATCCGCTCTGGTTCCAGACACAACGGAGAGTCTAGATGATGCCCGTTCCGGTGTCTCAGTGTCCCTGAGGGCTGACCTGGGTGTCGCCCAGTTCTGCTGGGTGGCGTCTTGTCTGAGGCTTGGAATAGGTCTGAAGCGTCTTCACCACTGGCAAATGCTACACAGCAGAACTTCTTTTCTTTCTTTTTCTTTCTGGGTCGCACCTGGTGATGCTCAGGGGTTACTCCTGGCAGTGCTCAGGGGGACCCTATGGGATGCTGGGAATCGAACCCAGGTCAGCTGTGTGCAACGCAAACGCCCTCCCAGCTGTAGTGCTCTAGCTTCTCGTTTTTTTTTCCCCCCCTTCCCCCACCAACAGCTGTGTTCAGGGATCAGGCCTGGTACAGGGGAACCCAATGCAGTGCCAGGAATCCAACCAGGTCACCACGTTCAAGGAAGTGCCTCAATCCTTGTCCTTTCTTCCCGGGCGCCCGGAGCAGCACCTTGAGTCAGAAAGCTGACTGTCAGCATTCCCAGCACCCCACTTCTCCCCGCCCCCGCGTTCCCGCGTCCAGAATCAACACAGAAACCCTTTGTTAGAGCATACAACGCCTTGCATTTTTCAATGTGGAAAATGAGAACTGGGCATTGCTGTGACTTAAGGGCTCAGGCCATTTGCCCCGGCTGGCTGGGGGCAGAGGGTCACAGGAGGGCCCCAGGAAGACCCAGTCTCTTGCAGGCTGGGCGGAGAAGGCAGCTCCGCACAGAGAAAGAGGGAAGATGGTGACAGAAGCTGGACAGGGACTGTCCCGAAGGTCGATGCCTATCACAGGCTACATGCCCTCCACACCGTCAGCCCAACTGGCCTGGATATTCGGTCCCACCCTGCCCATCTCATAGACTAGAGCCAGCTCCCAGTCATTTATCTCCTGCTAGCCCAGGGCACCTGAGCCAAAAACCCATTCACTGGTGCCACCAGGAGTCTCAAACTGAGTCTCAAACTGGGCCTGGAGGTGTCAGGTAGAGACGCCTACAAGTCTGACAGTCAAGCTCTCGAATGCACTGACTCCACAGCACCGAAACACCCATGCAGGAAGAGAAACTCCAGGAACTGCAAGCTTGAAGTCTAAATACTACTAGGGAAGGAATACCATTTCTTCTTTTCTTTTATTATGTTTTTGTTTTTTGGCCACAGCCATCAATGCTCAAGGTTTACACCTGACTGTGCTTGGGGGGCCTGAGGGGTGCCAGGGATTGAACCCGGGTCTGCAGTGTGCAAGGCAAGTGCCCTTCCCACCGCACTATCTCTCCAGCCCCAGGAATGTCATTTTTTTCTTTGCTTTTGGGGCACACCTGGCAGCGCTCGGGATGTGGGTAGTCAAGGGGAGGATGGTATTGCTTCTGGTACTGCTGGGCCTTGGACCTGGGCATGCGGTCCTGGAGGCAGAACCCCTGAGCTGTGCCAGTGGCCTAGAATCACTCTGAGAAGAGCCAATACGGTAATTCTCAATAGGCAGAAACCTATCGAGGTTTCCATTGTGTTATGTTGTATTTGCCGTGACCTGTTCTAAAGTGGACGCTTGGGCCCCCCAAATGGGATACTGAAGGCCTCGTTGAGAGGTCATTTGATTTAGGAGACCATGAAAACGGAAATTCTGTGACAGATGGGGTTAGTAGCCTTCCAAGAAGAGACCCAGGAGAGGGGCTGGATCAACAGGACTACGTGGAAGGCACGTGCCTTGCACGCAGCCAACCCGGGTGGATTCTTGGCACTCTAAATGGTGCCTTGAGCACTGCCAGTAGTGATCCTTGAGCAGAGCCAGGAATAAGCCCTTAGCACTGCCGGTCACCATCCTGTTGTTCGTCGATTGCCTCGAGCAGGCCCCAGTAACGTCTCCTTCAACCTAGCCCTGAGATTTTTTTAAAAGTGCCATATTCAAGGCTCTTTCGAGGTTAGGAGAATGAGCCCCATCATTGTTACTGGTATTTGGCATATTGGGTACGCCACGGGGAGTTTGCCAGACTCTGCCGAGGTTACATTTGGTAGCCTGCCATTTTGTCCAAAGCACTGCCGGTGTGTCCACAAAATCAATAAATCTTTCTCTCTCTCTTTTTCAGTTTCTTGGGGTCACACCCAGCGACGCTCAGGGGTTACTCCTGGCTCTGCACTCAGGAACTAGTGATGCTTGAGGGGCCATTTTGGATGCTGGGGATTGAACCTGGGTCGGCCACGTGCAAGGCAAACGCCCTACCCGCTGTGCTATTGCTCCAGCACTCCCCCCCACCCTCGACTCTATTGCTCAAGCCCTCGGTGCTGCTATGTGAGCCCAGAGAGGGAGGATAAAGTGGGTTTTCCGCCTCGTAGACATTCGCTCTCCTGGCAACATTGGATTTGGTACATGTCCAACTGCTGAGTCAAGTGAGCATCCCCGCGAGAAAAGGCTGGGGAACTCGAGCACGAGGCTCCTGAGTCGTCGGAAAAATGAGGTTCTACCGGGAGGCCCGTTCCCTGCGGGATGAGCAGCACCGGGAACCACATTAGCCACCATCTGCAGCCGCAGCGCTGGCCGGGGCACTTGGCCTTCACCAAGGTCTGGCACGGCAACTCAGCACTTGGACCAACCGACAGTCCCTTTCAAGCCCAAGAAGGCGGCTTCGACCATAAAGGACACGGCCAAAGGGCAGGTAAAGCAAAAGGCGCTTCCCAGCAGGGGCTCTGGGTCCAAGACAGAAAGATGCTATTTTCCACCCAGTTGAGCTAGAAATAAATCCGTTCCCCATCATTGCCGGAAAGTGATGTCACACTGGGTCACCACAAATTAGAGCCTCGGGCTCCGCCAGACCAGTCCCCTCATCAAGCTTGTGCTGATGGGACACTTTTGTCCTCCCAGACAGAACTGACCGTTTCCTCTCTCCCTCCCACCTGCGCCCTCCAAGAAAACCTCGGGGCGCTGGGCCCAGACTGGCCTCTGCTCTTTTCAAGGAAACATGTTATTTCCTGCCGGACCCAGGAACTCTGCAGCTTTCGCAGGAGGTCACGGCTTCGGGCAGGAACAATTTAGCCAGAGAGCATGGTGGGGAAGGGGTCTGGAGATCCGGCTGCGTTCCATGAAGTCCTGCCAGTCCGGCCCCTGACCCCATTCCTGGGGCTTTGATCCAGGACGCCATGGAGGTTGGAATTGCCACAAGGTGCACTGCGTGTTTTGCACACACCTAAGTCACGGGAGTAGTCAGAGCAGCCAGGGATGCTGATGCCTCACTCAGAACCTGCTGCTGCAACCTGGTGCTGCTCTCGGCACTGAGCGTGTCTTGCTTCATGGCCCATGAGCAGTGACAGCTGCTCCACCTCACAGACGACACTGTTCATGGGAGGAGGCGTCCTTCTCCATTCTGGGGCCACTGTCTGGCCACCTTTCTCCTCCCCCACCTCCCGACAAACACCCTGGAGACCAGGAACCAAAGTATTGGAATTCTGAGCACTTTTTTTTGAGGAGTGGGGCATCTTTGAACCATACCAGATGGTGCTCTTGGTGTACTCCTGGTACTGTGCTCTCAGGGATCTCCCTGGTGGGCTCAGAGATGCTGGGGATCGAATACAATTGGCCATGTGCAAGGCAAGAGCCCTACACCCTGGGCTAAATCTCTCGTCCCAAGGAATTCTAGATGCTTTGAAGGCGGTTCCAGGTGAGGTCCCCAGGAAGACTCTGCAGAAACAGGAAGTGATGGTGGGCGGCAGGAAGGAGGAGCCGGGCTCTGGAGAGCCCACACCATCAGCGGGGCCGCTGAGAGCTCCTTCTTCCTCTGTGCGCACCCAAACTTCCACCTTCTCTTCCTCTGTGACGTTCCTGCCATAAGTCACGCTACCCAGGAAACGGAGAGAAGGAAGACAGCGGGCCTTGGGGAGACGGTGAGTGCGCCTGGCTGTTTGGAAGAGCAGTGGTCAGCGCCCGGCTGGAGTAGGGGGCCACACCAAAACCCACCACACGTGGGCACGCCCCTCTGCGCACAGCCCCCTTTCCTCGCTCCGTTTCACCCCTTCCCAAATTCTAAGACAGAAAGCTTTGTTCTGAGTGACCACATTCTCTTGTCTCCAGCACGGGCGGAGGAAGGCGCTGCCTCTCCGGTCCCCACAAGTCCATTCATCGGGTCATATCCAGCTGGCAATCTTTCTTGGTTCTGTGGTACCAAGGATCAAACTCAGGGTCTCACACATGTAAGGCAAGTGCTTGACTGCTCAGCTACATCCCTGGTCCCTTTATCTACTCCGCCATTTCGAGATGTAGCATGAGGCCAACCCAATACTTTTTGTAAAGATAGGGTAGGAGATCAACCAAACACCCATCCATCCTCCAGCCAACAGTACAAACACTCATGCATGCAATCTGTCCATCCACACATCCATCCATCTCTCCACCATCCATCCGTCCACCATCCATCCATCCATCCATCCATCCACCCACCATCTGTCCATCAGTCCATTCATCCTCCCATCTTCCACCCTCTGGCATTCATCCACCATCCATCCATCCATCCATCCACCTACTCACCCACCCATCCGTCCATCTACCCACCCATCTATCTATCCATCCATCCATCCATCCACCCACCCACCCATCCATCCATCACCCCCCCATGTGTCCATCACATCTTCCACCCTCTGGCATTCATCCACCATCCAGCCATCCACCATCCATCCACCCACTCACCCATCCATCCACCCACCCACCCATCCATCCATCCATCCATCCATCCACCCACCCACCCATCCACCCCCCCCATGTGTCCATCACATCTTCCACCCTCTGGCATTCATCCGTCTGCCCACCCATGTCCATCTGTTCATCCGTCTACCCACTGCACTTCTGTACACCCATCCATCAGTCCATCACCTGCCTGTCCATCCATCCCCCTCCATCCCTCCCTCCCTCCATCTACACACCCACCCGCATTGCTTCATCACAGGTGCTCAGTTGAGATACTGAGTGAGAAGGAGCAAATAAAGAAAAATACTTTTTTTAGCGGATTTCCCAAGCAGTGCTCAGGCCCGCTCCCCACACCCCCAAGGGGCCACTCCTAGTGATATCTGACAGGATGCGCTGGCCTTGTGGGCCTGGCAATGTGGTGCTGGGATGGGCCGGGGCATGGGAGGAAGGGCACGGGGGGAGGGGGTGGCAGGGATGGAACTCGGGGCCGGCACATGGAAGTCATGCACTCTACCCCTCTGGGTCACTTCCCCAGCCCCCCAGTGGGACACACTCTTACCAGTCTTCTTCTTCCCAACATGCTCCCTGCAGAGGAAAGAAGGGTGGGGGTGAGTCTGATGAGGCAGCACCTTTATACCCAATTAGGAATCAAGATTCTGCACCCCCCAACATCTCCACCCAGTGAGTAAAATCCCAGCCTGCCCCAGTGCCCAGTCCCTGCCCGCGGGCTCCACGCCGATGCCACAACCCTCCGCTCTCCCACGGATCATCTTGGCTTCCTCCCGATTTCTCCTGGGGGCTGCTGGGGCTGGCGGGGAGGCCACCCTGCCCGGGGTGGGGAGGGGGGGTGTCCCCAAACCAACTCACTCCTTGGGAGGGTTCAGGTCCTCGGGTCTGGTCTCAAAGAACTGGAGCACCTCGTCACACTGAGAGATGTAGGGGGGCAGCTGGATCAGGGCCTGCGAGAGAGAGCCGCGGGTGAGGCCGGGGGCACGCGGGGCGCTGGGGACGCCCTCTGCTCAGGCTTCTCGCGCCACCGCCTCGTCTGCGGATTCAAGCGTGGGCGAGGTCTGGAGAAGGCTCTGGAACTGCTGCGGGAAAGGGAACGGGGCCGGGTGGGAATGGCAGAGGCGGCGCATAGCTTCGGGGAAACGGACGCCCAAGGAAGACAGGCCCTTTGCACGGATGTGGCAAGTTGGGGACAAGGGCCCAGACAGCTCCAGCTTCCAGGACCGCTCTGTTACCTCCTGTTCCCACACCCCTCTGAGCCTTTGCTAGTCGGTCACACAGTAACGTGAAGCCATCCCCGGGGTGGCTGTGCCGCAGCGGGGGAGGATGCGGCCCTTCCCGCGCGGGCTGCAGGGAGCTCCCTTGGAGCCGGGCAGTGCTGCTGGCTGAGTGTCCCGCCTTCTCAGCCTCTTTCTTTTCTTCCGTTTTCCTTTCCTTCTGTTTTGTTTTTGTATTCAGCAGTTATCCCTGGCTCTGCACTCAGGAATTACTCCTGGCGGGGTGCTTGGGGGACTATGTGGGATGCCGGGTCTGCCAGGTGCAAGGCAAACGCCCTCTCCGCTGTGCTACTGCTCCAGCCCCTTTCTGTCCTCTCTCTCCCCAAAAAGGACCTCCCCAAGCAGTTAGCAGTTCTCTCTCTTTCTATACATTCATTTACGCGGCCGACCCGGGTTCGATTCCTCTGTCCCTCTCGAAGAGTCCAGCAAGCCACCAACAGTATCTCACCCGCACGGTAAAGCCTGGCAAGCTCCCCGTGGCGTATTCGATATGCCAAAAACAGTAACAAGTCTCACAATGGAGACGTTACTGGTGCCCGCTCGAGCAAATCGATGAACAACAGGAGGACAGTGCTACAATGCTACTTATTTTGGTGTGGGGGCTCAGGGCTTGTTTCTGGCTCTGCACTCAGGAATTATTCCTGGTGGGCTCAGGGGCCCCTATTGGGGGTGGTGCCAGATATGGAGCCCAGGTTGGTCGTGTGTGAGGCAAGCGCCCTACCCACTGTGCCATCTCCCTGGCCCTATGCTAAGTCTCGTATCCAGGGAGCTTCCTAATTTCATTTAGTAAGCAGTTCTGGCAGGTTCTGTAGGCTCAATTCTAGTCGGGTTTTTTTGGGGGGGGGGGGTTTATTTTAAATGCGTCCCTTGTGCTTTCCTACGGTGAGGTTTGATATGTTTGTGAACCAAGGCAATGTTCCGTTCCCCTTCCAATCCGTATTTCTGTTTTGTTTCCTTGTTCGCGCCCACTGAGCACGGAGGTGGCGAGGGCCTTGCTGTGTGCAAGGCAGCCTTGGCTGCTCCCTCTCTGTGTCTGGCTTTGTCCCACTCTGTCCCGTTCTGCCATACCCGGAGGTGCCTGGGGGGACCGCACGCTGCTGGGGATGCAAAGACATCTGTGCTCGGCTCCTTCCCCCCTGCCCCCCACCGCCCCCTTCTAAGGCCTTCCTGCCGGTTTTCACCCTCCGGCCATCCCAACAGCTAGTCACGAGAAATAAACACACGAAAGATACAGAAGCTTCAACAAACATGGTCCTTTCCAGTTCTCTAACCACTGTCTCCAACCAACAAAACACATTCCGTTGTCCACATCCTCGCGGTGGGTCAGTGCCGGGAAGCTCCTGGACACCCCCAATCCAGGCTGCCCCAGCTCCTTTTATGAAGCGGGAGCGATTCTGCACATCCTCCAGAGCCCTGGTGCGGGGAGGTGCCAGGGAAGTTGCTATTACGCGGTAACGTTTAGAGGACGGGGGAGGCAGACCACCATAAACTCCTGCATGTGTTCAATGCTGACACAGCAATGCTGCTGGCCCAGCTACACTGTCGCCGGGAGAGTCTGTGGCTAAGAGACCCCTACAAGGCTGGACGAGGGCTGACAATGGAACCAAAAAGCCGGTCCAGAGGGGTCTGGGATACTGGAGACATCACCCAACACAGTTTGACCAAGTGACCCCTCTCCGGGCATCGTGTGCACTGTGGAATAACACTCAGCCATGAAAAGGAGACTCAAAGAGAATTTGGCGGTCGGGGGTGGGGGGAGGTTGGGCCACACCTGACGATGCTCAGGGATTACTCCCGGTGGTGCTTGGGGGGGACACTTGGGATGCTGGGGATCAAACCTGGCCTGGTCGCCTGTGAGGTAAGTGCCTTACCTGCTGTATTATCACTCTGGCCCCATCAGGGAGAATGTTTTTAATAGCAGGGGCGGGGGCGTGCGATCATTCTTATAATTCAATCTCAAAATGAAAGAGGAAGAACAACAGAAACAGTGTATGATGGTTAGAGGATAAATCAGATCCCATTCTTACCAACAGTCAAGGAGGATTTTTTTTTTTTCAAAGAATCCCTGATAGCACTGTTTCCATCACATTTAATTGTGGGTTTTCTTTTCAGTGCGAGGCGATGCCTCGTTCTTTTGATTAGCATTTTCCTAATAATCAGTCATGATGAGCACTATTACATGTACCTATTGGCCACCTGTGTATCTTCTGTTCAATCTCTCCCATTTTTGGGGGGAGGAATTATGTTTTTGTTGTTGAGTTTTGTGAGTACTTGGAGATTTTGTAAGATCTTGGATGTCAGCTCATTATTAAACATATGATACGTGAAAATATTTTCCCATAGAAAATAAAATAGTGTGTGATGGGTTGGGAGGACATCACGGCAGGCAGGACGTTTGCCCAACCCGGTTCAATCCCTGGAACCGCACATGAGCCCCCGAGCCCCACCAGGAGTGATCCCTGGAGTAAGCCCTGAGTACCGCCAGGCGTGGCACAAAAACAAAAGAAAAAAAACACGTTCTGGGGCACGATATCAGCCCAGAACTGGGTGCACACAGAAAGGAGACACAGAAAGGAGTGTGCCCAAGGCGGGGTGGTCCAGGCTGGTTCTCACTGTGTCCAACTTGGCGGCTCTTCAAATCCAGAAAGAAAGAGAAGGGGAACCAACCGACACGTCCTGGGCCGGCGGTGCTGGCAGGGAAGGCAGGCACCAAGGGCCGCGCAGACTCACCTTGCAGTACTCATCGATGGGGATCAGGCGCTTGACGGCCACGTCCCGGATGTGGCTGCGGCGGAAAAGGATTTTGCCTGTGGAAGACAAGAGAGCACAGAGCTTGGGACGGTGCTGGAAGGAGCTCCCTGGACCCGGAGAAGCGTTTGTGGCTACTATGTGCACGTGAGCTAGACAGGCACGCCCTGTGGTCACTGCTCCAGTGAGAGGGCTGGAGGGAACAGTTCCCAGGGGGTGGGTTTTGGAGGAGGCTGAAACCAAAGCATGGAGTCTGGAAAAGAAATCCCTGCACAATGCATGTACCCCAAGGCCCTGTCCAGCCTTAGCAGGAGAGTGGACAGAGAGATAGGTCCTTTCCCCCCTGGGGTCCAGACACCCCATATTCTTGTGCCTCTGTGCTTTTCCCTCTTCTGGGACCTCGATTCCGCTGTGGGTTTCACCCAACACTGAGGAAACACGTCTCCTTCTCAGCAGGGCCATGCTGAGCCCTGGACACGGTACCATGACCTGTCCACACAACATGTAGGCAGAGGGTGCAGGCCAGACTTGCAAAGGCAAGCACACGCGTGATGACACACAGGGTGCCGGGAGGACCCGGGACGCTGTGAGGTGAAGGGTGAGATCTGTTTCAAGCCAATGCAGAGAGGCTGGCACTGACCGAAGATGAAGATAAAGCAGGCTTGCTCTTCCCGATGGACCAGTACGTGGAGGGGGGAGGGGAGATCAGAGATGGACATCAAGGAGGGCCAATGGGGTGGGGGATGCTTTGTTTTCCCTCTGCCAGACTTGTACAGAGTCACCAGGAGGCCCTAGGGGCCTGGGTTGGGGTTCAGTGAGGGCTCAGTGCTTGGGGGGGGCACTCCCAGCAGTGCCCCGGCCACTCTGTGGTCCTGGAGACTGGACCTGAGGCTCCTAC
The DNA here is from genome assembly GCF_029834395.1 of Sorex fumeus. Classification (NCBI taxonomy): domain Eukaryota; kingdom Metazoa; phylum Chordata; class Mammalia; order Eulipotyphla; family Soricidae; genus Sorex; species Sorex fumeus. The sequence goes on along the minus strand of NW_026606074.1, from coordinate 3,188,070 downwards.
GTGCAAAAAAAAGGTATTGGGGCTGGAGGTGCAGCTAGAGTTTATGCCTGGCACACATGAGCTTTGGTTCATTCCCCGGTACCCCAAAACAGAAGGAAAAGGAAGAAGTCACAGGAAGGCCAGCACCCCAAGCTGGCGGGGCAGAGAGCTCCAAGAGCGCCTGGCTCAGCCCCAGCAGGCGGGCGGAGGAGAGGAACCTGAGCGGGCAGCGTCTCAGCACCGTGCAGGGATGGTTCTGCTGAGACTACGGCCACCGCAGGCCAACCCCAGGGAGCGGGACTAGGAGGGAGAGACCAGTCAGAGCCGACAGGATACGACAGGATCAAAGGGATGTCACGGGAACCAGGTGACTTGATTACTTACTTTTTTTTTTTTTGGTTCATCTTGGGGCCATACCTGGCAGGATGTGGGTTTCGGAGAGGGCTCAGTGTTTGGGGTGGGGGGTCACTCGCAGCAGTGCCCCAGCCACTCTGTGGTCCTGGAGACGGGACCTGAGGCTCAAATGTGCAAAGCTCGTGCTGCAGCCTGGCCTGAGCTGGGATTATCGGGTTTGGGTTGGGGTGGAGTGGGGCCTGGGCTATGCCTGGTTGGTGCTCAGGGCTCTGACTCTGCACTCAGGGATCGCTCCTGGTGGGTCTCAGGGGGCACTCTGGATGCTGGGGATCAAACCCAGGTCGGCCACGTGCAAGTTAAGTACCTGGCCTACTGCCCTATCTCTCTGGGCTGAGCCGGGATTGTTTTGCTTTGGGGCCATACCCAGGGGTGTTTAAGGCTTACTCCTGGCTCAGTGCTCAGGGATCACACTAGGCTGGGCTCAGGACCATCTGGGGTACTGGGCACTGAATTCGGGTCAACCCTGTGCAAGGCAAATGACCTACCTGCTGTACAATCTCTCTGGGTCCTTGAGCTGGGAATTTTTATTTGGTTTTGGCAGTGCTCAGGACTTCCTTCCTATGCTGTGCTAGGGTCAGAACCCCAGACTTTGGCAGGTAAAGCCCAAACTCCAGCCCTGTGAGCCCTCTCTCCTGCCCCCAGGTTGGCTTCAACTCTCAGCCGGGCCAAGAGCAGGTAGACGTGCACCCACTGATCAACCAGAAAAGGCTAAAAGCAATCCATATGGCACTCAGTAGTCCATGTGTGGTACCAGGGATCAAACCCAGATTGGCGGTGTACAAGGCAAGCTAGCGCCCTACCCAGTACCCTACTGCTGCAGCTCAGAACCTCCTTTCTTGATAACAGTGTTTATTTTTTCTTTTTAAATTAAAAAATTGGGGGTCACACCTGGCAGTGCTCAGGGGCTACTCCCAATTCAGTGCTCAGTAGACCCTATGGTACCAAGGATAGGGCCCAAGACTCGACCCACAGAGCTGTCCCCCTGGGCACAATGGTGGTTTTCATTCTACCAAGGAGTCAACCTTCCCACCTCCTCAACCACGCTAATGGAGAGAAAGGCACCAACCAGTCCCGGGTTCAGCGTGTTGGTTTGGGGATGGTGGGTGGGGTTCAGAAGACAGAGGTTTTCTGTTCTGATGGGGGGTGTTTTGATTTGGGGGCCACTCCTGGCAATGCTATGGGGTTACTCCTGGCTCTGAGCTCAGGGATCATTCCTGGCGGTGCTCTGGGGGTGTAGGGAGGGAGACCATATAGGGTGCCAGGGATCGAACCCAGGTCGGCAAGGGTCCTCCCCGCGGTACTATCTCTCCAGCCCCAGGGTCTTCTGCTTACCTCTTCCCCAGACCCTAAATATTTATGGGTTTGTAGAACTGGCAAGTTCTGGTGTCTTTAGAACACCTCTGTCCTGGTCTCTGGCCAGCTTTTTGCCTTTAAGCAAGGTGAGTGATCCTATGTTATTCTGTGTGGCTGAACACCAGCCCCGGTCCCAGTGGGATTTCCTGAGATGGGCAGAGCTGGAGGGACTGCTGAGGCCAGGGCCCTCGTGGGGGGGAAACCCGGGGCATAGCTGCCCCCCTGTTCTGGCCTGAGGTGAACTATTTCTTGGAAGGGGGCTGACGGCCAAAGAGCCCTCCTTCAGTGGGAAGGCCGGTTCGGGCTGCTTTCCCCGGTGGAGGAAGGCCAAACTGTAATTCTTGGTTTTCCAACCCCAGGCGCTGCCAAGCTGACCTCCCCCGCGCTGGGCTGGCGGGATGGAAAATCGCCTGGGCCCTCCCCCGCCTCCGGGAGGCCAGCAAGGCTTCTGCTGATGTGGCGGTCTGGGCGGAAAACCCACCCTCCTATCCCCCCGCTGCCGCCGGGGACCCCGGGACCCCCCCAGGCAAAGCCCAGAGTCCAGCTGGGAAGTCACACTGCAGAGGAAGTCACACTGCAAAGTCACAGTGGGTTCTAAGGGGATCCCCTGAGCAGAAACGAGGGGGGGGTCCCTGAAACGGGCTGGGCCAGACCGGGGGGTGGGGTGAGAGAGTTACGCAAGCACACAGGCTTCCAGGCTCGCCTCCGGCCCTGCCCTGTCCCGCCAAGCTATTTCACAGCTGGCTGGGCCTCGCACGCAGGAAAGAGCGGGGGCTCCCCTCTTTCCACCTTGCATTAAAAACTGCTAGTTTTACTCTGGCCGGGCTGGGGTGAAAGGGGAAAAGTCCTTGCATAAGCCCAACCCGAGTCTGATCCCCAGCCCCCCAAAGGGTCCCCTGAGCCCCACCAGGAGAGATCCCTGAGTGCCAGAAGCACGGTGTCCCCCACCATCCTCCAGAGAGGGGCCCTGCTCCCCCCCAACTTGGCTCTGCCCCAGACCAGGGGCCACAGCCGTCCAAGGGACTAACGGGCTGACGGCTTCGGCAGCTGCCTGGGTGGAATTCAATGTCCAGGGCCAGAAGCACCTGCTCCTGACCCCGGGACACCTTGTGTACCCAGAGACCAGAGACACCACGGCCCATGGGGGTTGGGCTGAGCCCGGAGTGAGGTCACCTGGCTGGTGAACACTTGAAGCGTTCCAACCAGGGGTCCAGCTTATATCCAAGGTCATACCCCAGGGAGGATGAGCCGAGAGGTCTGGGAGTGGTGTGGGGGGGTCCCACCCTCACCTGGCAGGAAGGGAATGATCCGCTGTTTGGGGTCCTTCTGCCCTCCTTCCATGGGAAACTTGTCCAACATCTGCATCTAAGGGGGTGGAGGGAGAAACAGACATTAGCCACTGCTTCCATCACTTAAAGGTACGAGGGGGAGCGGGGTGATGGTGCTCCAGGCTCACACAGGCTTTGCAGGGAGGAGGCCCAGGCTTGACCCCCAGTACTGTGGTCGCCCCCACCCCCCCTGCTCAGAGCACACGCAGCAGAGCCCGAGGCTACTCCTGGCTGTGCCAGTGCGGTGATACAGAGGAATTGTCCTTTGTTCAGCTTCCCAGAAACTTTTCCAGAATCCTGCTGGACAGATGTGTATGAACAGAGGCACAGAGCGGGCCGGGGGCATTTGGGGCTCTGCTGGGGGTGTCCAGCCGCAAGACCAGGAATGTGAAACACCCCTGGGCCTAGCTGTGCTAAGTACTACTGATGGTATGGGGGAACAAGCACGGAGACCAGTGATCGAGGCACGGTGTGAGGGACCACAGCATGGGGATCTGATGATTGCGGCAGTGTGGGGGACCACAGCGCTGGGACCCAGTGACCACGGCGAGCCTCTGTCCAGGCGTGGGTCTACCCCCAGTACTCACATTCCTAGGGCACGGCAATAGCCACACCAGCAAGAACCATTTCTAATAGTCTGTGAGGCTGTGATTTGTTTTGGGTGGGGCGGAGGTCATCCTTAGGGGTGCTCTGGGCACTCCCTGACCTTCACCAGCAGTACAGTTCTGGGGCACACACCCAGGACGGTGCAGCCCCGTGCGCTCCCTCTGCAGTCCTGATGTCATTGTCTTGGCTGTTCTACCAAGGGAAACGCCACCTGGAAGATCATGTCCGCCAAGCAGGGAGGCCAGAGGCCGGAGTGGAAGCCCTGGGCTCATGACTGCCACCAGTCAGGGTGCTCCCAGGCTTTGAGAAGCCTCCGTTTCAGATGCTCTGTGCGAGCCCCCAGCCCCAGGCCATCTGCGGCACCGGCCAGAGGGTCACGGCGCAAGGGACATCCTCAGAACCCCCAAGCTGCTGCTCCCCTGGCCTCCAGACATCACAAGAGGAAGCAGAACTGGGGCAAGGGGGAAAGGGAATCGGTGGGGGGAGGAAGAGGGAGCCACGTGGAGTGGCCACGTCAGAGTGGGGGCCGAGGGTGGGTGTCGGCGGGGGAAGCAGCTACCCTCAGCACTTTGCAGCCGTCGGCTGGCGACGCAGGAAATGCAGATGGGCGCTCCAAGGAAAACACCGTAGCAGCTGGCGCGGGGCCCGCACGTGGTTTGTGTTAGCGGCAGACTGGACGTGGACGGGTCACCCCCACCCCCAGAAGGACAGGAGCAGGAAGTTGGGGAGCTGGGGGAGGACGGGAGAAGGGGGGCCGTACACACAGCTGCAGCCTGGCGGGAAGGCATGGGGGATGAGGTCTGTCCGTCACACCAGATGCAGTGGGGTACCATGGGGGGTGCGGTGCCCCGGTCTGTGTCCATGCCTCTGGGCTCTGTGCCCTGGGAGACCAAGGCATACTTAACCTGCTGCCCACCCCCTGGGCTAGCTACCTCCTCACTACACCCCTCCTCAGCCCCATGGGCCTCTTATTACTGGACCCCCTCTCTGAACACCCCCCAGCCCCCACCTCTTCACTGACAGGTGCCAGTCTCACCAGGGTTTACCTGAGAATCAAATCAGTGCATCAGCCAAGGAGATGGCGCACAGGCCTGACGTGCACGTGCTGTATCGGGAGGCCTGGCATCCTATGGTCCCCCCGTCACTGCCAGGTGTGCCCCAAACCGCCCCCCACCAAAGGTGCTGGAGAGATACCTCGAAGGGTTGGGGTGCAGGCTCTGCAGGCTGGGAGGCTCCTGGGACCCCAACATCATAGAGCAGGAAGCAGAGTCTCTGAGCACTGCTAGGTATAACACACACATGCGTGCTTACACGCGCGTGCGTGCGCACACACGCACACACACACACACACACACACACACACACATAAACCCACAGTGAGTAAAACCAAGCAGTTAAGTGGCCTGACCACCACTGTCCAGGCGGGAGGGAAGAGGCGGCCGGCGGCTGGCAGCAACAGGATCTCGCTCCTGCCAACGGAGCCGCTCCCCGCTCACGATGGGGAAGGGGCAGCTCTGTCCCGAGAGACCACCGCGGCCCTGGGAGAAGACGCGTTCCCAGTCACTGGGCACGCTTCCAGAAAGGCTGCAAGCTGCCTGCACGGAGGAAGCTGGGCCTGCCCGGGGGAGAAGGGGTGTGCCCGTGGCCGCACAGCACCGGGGGGCTGGCCCGAAGCTCCTGACCAAGTCCTCTGCCTTTTCCATTACGGAGGCAAGCGGGCAGCTGACCTTCCTCTTGGCAGGAGCACGGCCCTCCCCAGACTTGGCCAAGCCACGTTTCGGGGGGGACAGAGGGAGGGCGGGAGGGCGGGTGGGATCACCATCTTCAGGGCCTCCTTGCCCGTCCCTGGGAACAGCTGGCTGAGGCCAGCAGGGGTCCTGGCCGGGGCTACCCCTCTGAGGGGTAGGAGGCAGGAGGCGGCACATTCCTGGAGGAGCGGGACCCTCAGGAATCCTCCCGCTTCCCACTGTCGCCGCCCATCTGGGACTCTTTAAAGGCGGCCGCCTTGGCCCTGCTCTGGCTCTGACTCTGCAGACGCTGCTGATTGCGGGGGGGAGGGGGGCTGGGGCGGCTCTGGGCGCACCCGCACCCCACCCCCCAAGATCAAGATCGAGATCACAGAGAAGCAGAAAGCTCACTTGGAGCTCGCGAGGAATGCCAGGGTGCAGTCAGCAGGGGCTGGCCAGGGAATCTCAGGAACCGAAGCTTGGCTCCAGCGTCCCCTGTGATGTCACCTCTGCGTGGAGGGTCAGAAGGCCACAGCTCTACTCACACACACAGGCCTTTGGGGACACAGGGCCACTGAGCCCTCCCTCTCCTGCAGCAGCTCCTCTCCTGCCCAGGAGCCCTGGACATCCAATCATCCCTCCTGCAGCTGAAAACCTGCATCTCAAAGGCCTGGTATGGGCAGGAGAAACAGCACAGCAGGGAGGGCACTGGCCTTGCACACGGCTGGCCTGGTACCCCATATCGTCCCCTGAGCACTGCCAGGAGTGATCCCTGAGCACAGAGCGAAGAGGTAGCCTTGAGTAGCACCAAGTGAGGCCCAAAAAGCACCCTCCCTCCCACCCTCCAAAAAACAACCCCAAAGAACCCAAAGTGGGCCTGGAGGGGCTGGAGTAATAGCACAGCGGGTAGGGCATTTGCCTTGCACGCGGCTGACGTGGGTTCGATTCCCAGCACCCCATATGGTCCCCCGAGCACTGCCAGGAGTAATTCCTGAGTGCATGAACCAGGAGTAACCCCTGTGCAGTGGGCCTGGAGGTGGGAGCGGGCAGCGGCCGCTGGGCCGGCAGCCTGTGGCCGTAATGCCACGAGATCAGGGAGGCCTCCCTATGGCCAGTTCAGGGGCCCCTGCAGGGTCGGCAGGAGGAGTAGGCACAGTTCCACCTCCCCACCCTCAACTCTAGCAGGGACCGTCATAAAACGACAGGCCCTCACCTTCCTCAACCACACTGAATGCTTCTGGGAAGGGGCCTTCTACGACTCCCGCCAGGGGTGACACCTACCCAGGAACCGAAGATAAAACCGACACCACAGAAGCAGAAATGTGGAAGCAGCAGCGGCGGGCTGGGTGAGGGGGCGTGAGCACTATGGGAACCCCTGGATCCAGCTGTGCCTGAAGCCCACAAGGCTTCCTCCTCCTCTCAGATGCTCAGTGACCCCAGCCAAACAACATACTGGCTTATTTAAGTCCACGTTGAGCGTGGCTGTCACCTGCACCTGAAGCATCCTAACCGGTACGCAGAGGGACCAGGAAGACAGTCATCTCCTGGCCCTGCAGTGGGTCACAGGGGGCTCCCAAGGAGTGCTCAGGGGGGCTCAATGCTTGGAGCTTTTCGGCAAACTGAGACAGTGGTTCACTGCAAGGATGTGGTGCTGCCTGGGCTCTGCAGTGCCAGGAATTACCTGGGGACTCGGGCGACTCCAAGACCCTCCCCAGCGATGTGACACTGGGATCAATGCTGCGCGAGCAGCCCTACCCACTGCACCATCTCCCCGGCCCTCACTGTCCACATGCTGCTCGGCTCCTCAGGAGACTGGAGGTGCTGCTCCTGGTGGTGCCTCATTCGTGAGCTCACCAGACACTGCCACATCCAAGGTCCTCAAACACGCCATTCAGCAGAGGGAGGATGAGGATGCAGTGGGTCCGGGACACAAAAGAGGAGAGGCACGGCCAAGACCTGGGGTGGGGGCTGGGTGGGGGGCACTTCAGGGTTGAGTATGTACGGGGGCTCTTGGGGAAAGAGAGACCGGAGGAATGGGGAGGCGAGGGTCTTCCCCCAGAGCCGGAAGGCCCCCTGACCCATGGAGCCGGCCGCAAATGCAACTGCGGAGGCACAGAGAGAGGCTGGAGCAGGGTCGCGTCTGCAGCCGAAGGATTTCATCTCCGGTGCGCTCCGCTCTGCTGCCGGCGGCAAGCAGCCTGCCTTCATCGGGAGAAAACCCAGCGTTAGAGCAAACGGCAACAGAGAAGCCCACATCAAAGGGATTTTTTTTGGGGGGGTTACGGTATGGTAGGGGGACACAGCTGGCAGTGCTCAGGGCTTACTCCTCGATCTGTGCTCAAAGAATCATTCCTGGCAGAGCTTGTGGGACCCTATGCAGTGTTGGGGTCCAGCCCAGGTGGGCTGTGCAATCTCTGGCCCAGATGGAAACTTTTTTTTCCCCCGCTTTTTGGGTCACACCTGGCAATGCACAGGGGTTACTCCTGGCTCTGGACTCAGGAATCACTCCTGGCGGTGCTCAGGGGACCATATGGGATGCTGGGAATCAAACCCGGGTCAGCCGTGTGCAAGGCAAACGCAGTACCCGGTGTGCTATTGCTCCAGCCCCCGGGATGGACACTTTTAAAGAATCACCTGGGTCACTCCAGATACAGACGCCATCCCCGGATGGGGCCACGTCCGTCTCTAGATCCTGCCAACAGCCACGCTGCGCAGCTCCCGTGAGGCACAGATGGCCCCTGCCCACCCAGGCAATTAAAGAAGCAGGCGACGGTGGGGGCATGAGGGGCTGGCACTCGGCTCCAAGGGGCAAGTCAGTCCCCTCTGACTCTGCTCTGCCCTGCAGCTCGCGGGAAGCCCCCCAGCCTTACCTGGAGGTCGAAGAACTTGCTGTAACGCCGGTAAATGGCCTCGGTGGAGCCGCTGGACCACGTGACTCGGATGATGTAGACCTGGAGGGAGGGACAGAGGGGACAGGGGTCAGCACCAAGGGGACCGTTCCATCTGCAGAAAAGAGCTGCTGGTCTCGAAGGCTCCGGACCGGCCCCTCCGGGCTCACACAAGCTCTCTAAGAGGAGGACAGGACTCGAGCGCGGGGGGATGGGGCTTCCAGCCCAGCCCTCCTGCCTCTCTGTCCTCCTCCTCCTCCTTACCCACTGGCTTTATGAAGGTGGGAGGATGCAGGCCACGGGCCCCAAAGGCTCTGAGCAGCCACGGAGGGAACATAAGGGTTCCACCAGGCTTTCTGACTCTGAGGGGAAGGCGCCCCTAAGTCTTACCCTGGTCAAAGCCAACTGCGTACAGAAAGGTCTCTGGGAGGCCAGAAAGGCGGTGTGAACACATGAGGCGGGGGCCACATGAGCCAACTTCCCAGAGACCACCCGTGCGCTTGGGACCTCCAGGGTGGCAGCCGGCGATGCTCAGGGGACCAAGGAAGGCTGGGATCAAACCTGGGGGCAGATTCCTGGGGCACTCCTCACCCCCACCCCCGTCCAAGGGCCTACAGAACCCAGCCAGTCCTGAGACCCCCCTCCTCCTTTCTTGACAGGTAAACTGAGGTCCAGCAACCCACACACCAGGTCCCCAGGCCCGGGGAACATTCCATCAAAGCCCAATTAATCCACTGTCCAGGCCATGGCCCATGTGGGCTCCAAAGCCAGGGCAGCGTTGGGAAGACCACAAGGTGCTGAGCCCCGTAAAGCCCGGCCCCCACTGTCTTACACGTCGCCCCCCCCCTTGGCTCTGGCTGACAGTGCTCGGAGTTCTGGACACGCAGTCCACAGGCCCCAGGCTGCCTGGCTCCTACGCTGGGAGAGGCCCCCGGACGTGACGTGGCATCTGGGTGCCGCTCTTGCTTCTTAGTGCCAACTGCTGGCCTGGGACAAGCAAGCTGTGCATCCTGGGTCTGCAGGCCCACCCCCCCTTCCCGTGGCAGCACCCTCCTCTCGGGCACGGGGAAGCAATACTCCCAAGGCGAGACGGCGGCAGCGGCAGGGAGGGGGGAGGCGCGCAGGGTGGAGGGGAGAGGAGGAGGGCAGAGCCGCAGCAGCAGCGGGAGCAGAGGCCTCTGGCGGGACGCCACTGCCTGACTAACGGCAAACATGATCCAGCCGCGCCCCGCGGAGACCGTGAGTCCCCTGCCAGCTGTCGGCCCAACATCTGGCCTATGTAGGGCAGCCTTCCCAGCCTCGTTTTGGAATTGCAACACCCGCATTTTGTTCCATTTCCCAACACCCCTAGGCTTCTCTCCGCCACTCCCTCCCTCCCCTGAGAAATTTGCTGAGGAGCGCAGAATTTCTCTCTCCTTTTACTTCTTATTTTGGTTCTCGGGCCACACCCAGCAGTGCGCAGGGCTTACTCCTGGCTCTGCACCCAGCGATCACTCCTGGTAGGCTCAGAGGATGCTAGGGATCAAACCCAGGCCGGCCTTGTGCAAAGCAAACACCCTCCCTGCTGTGCTATCAATCCAGCCCCAGAATTTCTCTTTTTTTTTGGGGGGGGGGGGGTAGAGGACGACACACCTGGCGGTGCTCAGGGCTAACTCCTGGCTCTGTGCTCAGGGATCACTCCTGGTGGCATCTGATCCCTGGCACACCATATGGGATGCCGGGGATCGAACCCAGATAGGTTGCATTGCGAGTCAAATGCCCTACTTGGCTGTACTACCACTCTAGCCCGCGAATCACTTTTATAAAAGAAAACACAGTGAGGGGCTGGAGTGCTAGAACAGAGGGTGGAGGGCTTGCCCTGCACGTGGCCAACCTGGCTTTGATCCCCGACACCCCCACGAGATCCCCTTCTGAGTGACCCCGGAACACAGGGCCAGGAATCAGCCCTGAGCACTCCTGGGTGTGGCCCAAAAACCAAGAAAGAGAAAAAAAAAAAGAATGCAGTGAAGCTCACTCCTGGAGAAGCAGTGGGTGGGAAGGGCGGGGGAAGGGGGTGTCTGACCTGGGAAGGGGGTCCCTGGGGGTGTGCTATGCAGAACCAAGCACGGGGGCCCCAACAAGACCAGAAGCTCGACCCCTAGCGGGAGGGCGCGGAGCCTGCTGGGGGGCCCCCCAGCCTCTGATGATGGGGAGTGCCCAGGCCCGTCAGGACGCTCCTGGCCCAGGGCCAGTCCCTTCCGGTCCCCAGTCAGTGTGAGGAATCACCCCGCTCGGGCGCCAGAACAAATGACACAGAGTGGCGTGGCTGTCTGCCAGGGGTGCTGGATTTTTTTTTTTTCTCAATCTTTTCAATTAAGTGAATGCTTGGAACTGGCCCAGATACAAGTGCTGGCGGCGTGAGCGGCCGAGAAGATGCTCAGTCGATGGTTCTGTTCTTGCGGCTTCCTGTCCATGGCGGAGGTGTGAGGGGTGGAGCAGGGTCTGGGTGCAGGGCTGGCGTGGGGAGGGGGAGGGGGCACCGAGGAGCGGGGTTGTGTGCCATTTGGAAAACAGAGGCCTGCTGTGTTCCAGGCTCCCTCTGAGTTGGGGGTGGGGGTGGGGCACAGCCGGGAGGACACGGGCACATGGCCACAGAGCTGGTGGGGCCGCGGGGGTCCCTTCTGCCCCCGCCTGAATGGGCCATCTTGTCTGGCAGGAGCTGTCCCTTTGCCATCAAGCAATGCCTCACTCCCCAGACCTCCAGGAAGCCTTACTGGGGCCCAAGTCTGGGTCTGGGGGCTGAGAGAGAGTCCAGCGGGTAGGGCGCTGGATGGCCTTGCACATGGCCCACCTGGGTTCAACCCCCAGCATCCTCTATGCTCCCCTGAGTCTCACCAGGGGATCCCTGAGTGCAGCGCCAGGAGCAACCCCTGAGCATCGCCAGGTGTGGTCCTGAAACAAAACAAATTCCGAGTCTGGTACCCACGCATTCCTGGGTCCCCCGGCCACGAGGGCCACTGATCCTCTGGGTTCTGTGAACCTGACCCTGAGTCCCCCAAGGGAGGCCAGGCAGACCTGGGAGGGACCAGTGGACACTCGGACAATGTGTAGAGGAGACGCAGAGTGGGAAACGCAGATGCCACCATGCTGGCTCTGGTGCGGCCAGGAACGAGACTGCTGAAAAGCACCCGGGCACACTCCACAGCTGCTCCAGAAACTTCTGGTCTGGAAACAGAAGCCACTTTGTGGCCGTGGAGAGCAGAGGCGAAGGGACGAGAAGGTCACCTCTCACCCCAGACCTCAGCAAGGGGCAGAGGAGGAAACGCGACACCACCCCACCCCGACTCCCTGGGGCCACACTCACAGAAGGAGGCTTCCTGTCTGCACCAACCTCAGTGGAAAAGTGACTCCCCACCCCTTGACATTTGGTTGGGGGGCCACACCCAGCGAGGCTCGGCGCTACTCCCTGCTTGTGCTTGGGCTTCATTCCTGAAGGTCCCTGGGGTGTGGGGGATTGAACCCAGGCCTCCGGCATGTGAAGCCTGTGTTCCCCACCAGCGGGTTCTCTCCCGGGTATCCAACATCACCACCGCACACACCAGGCCCTGCCTTTAGGAGAACCAGCCATGGCAACTCTAGCCAAAGCGGCCACCTCGTGATACGAGTCACTTGCAGCTCCCTTTCCTCCACTGTGAAGGGGCGGGGAGGAGATGGGAAGCCCACAACTCTGGGGCCGTGGGGGCCTGGCACCGGGCCCACCCTGACATCTCCGCCCGTCCACAGACCAACCCTCACCACCTTCCGCGAACAGCGCCTGCGACGGCCACCCTTGGCCCGCCCCGGCCCCCAACACAGTGTCCTTACAACACCCCCTTCCTTCCCAGCCGAGCCAGGAGACGCAGGCTGGGCCGAGAGCAGCTCGGGCCTGGGCCTCTGGCTGCCAAGCCCTGACCTCGTGCACATCTGGCCTGCAGTGGCGCTGGCAGCTGGAGGCCAGGCTCCGCCGAAACCAACCTGCAGGCCGGCTTTCGAGGAAAACCTCCAGGGCGGGCAGAGGGGCTGGGGCAGGGGGTCCGGGTGGCTGGGGCCGGGGGCTTCTATCGTATGGGCGGGGGCCCCTCTGCTGTACAAGGGTCTGTCTCGAGAGAACTGGGCAGCTCACAGGGGAAACTCCCGGTGTGCAAGGCCCACAGGCCGTAGGGGAAAACTGCCGAGAAAAAGAAAATCCAGATGGGGATCTGGAGAGATGGCCCCAGGGGCCAAAGTGTGTGCTTCGGGGAGCCCCGAGACCCACCCACAAACACTGGGCTGGGAGTCACCCCATGCACTCACTGCCAGGGAGGGCCCCAATTCCCCTTTTGTTCCCCCAAATCAAGGCACGGCTTACGGGGTGGGGGGCGGGCATTGTTAAGTACAGTGACGTGCCACAGCGCGATGCTTTGGTCAGGAGGAACTCTTGCCCAGTGGGGTGACACTAAACTGCCCCACCAACAGAGTGGCATTAGGATGTTCGCACCCCCACAAAATCACTTCACATGCAGGAGGCCCTGGGGCCCATCGCTGGCACCACACAGTGGCCCCTGCCCCCAAGCGCCAAGCTGGGAGCCTTTGAGTGCCACCGGGCGCGGCCCCGACGCTGACAACAGGAAGATGAGACTTCTTCCATGAAGCTGTCACCCTATGGTGCCCACGCTCTGGTTAGATGCTTCCAGCCCAGTCCCAGACACTGCTTGGTAACAAAGATCACAAAGCATATAATTACTGGGGGTGGGGAAACCGGGTCACACCCCGAGGTGCTCGGGAGACCTGAGGTGTCAGGGTCCGGTCCAGTCCAGGACCCCATGCAGGGTGGGTACGTGTGCCTGTCCCCTCTGAGTGGTATCCAATACAAGGTAAGCACGTTTCCATTTCAGGAACAACAAAAAAAAAACTTTGAACAAATCATCTTTAAAAAAAAATAAGAAATGAGATTTTATTTATTTAATTTTATTTATTTATTTTTTACTTTTTGGGTCACACCCAGCAATGCTCAGGGGTTACTTCTGGCTCTGCACTCAGGAATTACTCCTGGCGGTGCTTGGGGGACCATATGGGATGCTGGGAATCGATCTTGGGTCGGCCGCGTGCAAGGCAAATGCCCTACCCGCTGTGCTATCGCTCCAGCCCCAAACAAATCAGCTTTCATTTGGGGCTATTTTGCAGGTGAAGGGTCCACACTTGGCATTGTGCAGAGGGTACTCTCAGCACGGTACTCAGGGGTTTCTCCTGGTGGTGCTGGGACTCAAACCTGAGGCTCCCAGGGGCCAAACATGCGCACCAGCCCTTTGAGCTTGTCCCCGGCCTGAACACAGCATTTGTGTTTTTTTTTTCAAGGGCCACAGCTGGTGATGCTCAGCACTCCAGAATCACTCCTGGCAGTGTTTAGGGGACCCTATGGATACCAGGATCAAACCCAGGTTGGCTGTGTGCAAGGCAGGCACCCTCCGCGCAGTACTATGGCTCCGGCCCCTCACCACAGCGTTTCTAAATGAATCTAAAACAGTCACCGTACGACAGTCCGTGTCTGTTGTTCAATCACGCCCCCCACTGCCATGTAGGCTATTACGGGGGAAGCTGCTTTAGGTGGGAAGGGGTACATCCCACTTAGTCTTCCGGTGCTCCTCAGTGTGCGGTCACTCCCCACATCTTGGGGGGGAGGGGCTGTTTAAAACGCAGCTCACGGGACCAGGACAGGCTCAAGGGTCGGGAGCACAGGAGCACCTGCAGGAGGCCCGAGCTCACTCCCCTGCACTGTAAGTTCCTCCGAGCACTCACTCCTGGGACCGAGGCCCGATCACTGCACCAGGAGTTGGCCCTCATCACTGCCCCATGCGTGACCCCCAAAGAAACGACGATGCATTTCCCTAGCGAGGTGCCAAGAATAACCAAGGTCACAACCAGAGGTACAGACAGGTAAGGGTGGATGCAGCACCGTTTTGAGACAGCACGGCTGCAGGCCCCTGGGTGGAGTCGCCCACCAGAGGTGCTCCCTCGCCTTCCCCCCTTTTCATAGGAGAAACAGATGTGAGGTCACTTCCTCAATGCCCAGTCGGCTGTCCTCTAGAGGGGGCCTGTTGGCCGGCGGCTGAGCCCTCTCGGTCCTTTCCCAGAGTGATCAGTGAATAGAGCATGCAGGACCCTCAATGAGAAAGATGCTTGCAAAATGGTACCTCAAATGAGTGTGAACACACACTCACACACACCTTTACTGAAGCCATCACAATGGTACCTGGCGGGTCGACCAACAGCCAAGCCCGAAGCGGCTGCCTGGATCAAAGGTCTTTGGCAATCACGGGTGGCAGATGTCAGAGGCCTGCTGCCGGCCTCCACGAGGAAGGCAATGCCACGCGGCCTCGGGGACGGGCACAGCGAGGGACTCACTTCTGTCCACGTTCAGGAACAGCTCGCCCACCCCAAGACCTCACCTGCAGGCCAGCCTCGTCTGCCCCAGAGCGCCCTGTCTCCTCTGGGCCCCAGCATAAATGGTGCCCTCTGACCCAGAGGGGGCTGGGCAGTCCGGCCCCCAGTCACCCCTGCCAGGACACATCACAGCTCTCAGGCCTTGGCGGAGCGTGGAGAGGAGAGACAGCCTCTCTGGCCCCCGCCCAAGTCACACATGAAAGCCACGTCCGTGCCACAGACTGGCAGCCAAGGGTGGCCTGGAGTCACAGGCTGCTGACTCACACCTTGGCTGGGGCCGAGGAAACGCTGACGCCACATGTGGTGGGTGGGTGCGGGGAGCGGGGCGGTGGGGGGCTCTGCTTGGAGAGGCGGAACAGAGCACTTGGATCATGTGTGCTCAGAGGCCATGGTTCCCTCGGGACTGGGGGATCCGCTGACTGGACTGATCTCCAGCCATGGGAGGGGCAGCGCTGCCTGTGACCCGGGGCCAAGGGCGTCTCCGTCCAAAACCTCAGTTTCCTTATTTGTGAAATGGGCCAGGGAGCAGATGCCCAGGACCCCCTTCCTTCCGCAACTGTACCGCAGTCTCCTGAACCATGTTTCCTCCTTCCACTTGCCCCTCCAGCAGCTCTGGCCATCACAGTATCCTGCCCACTGGACAGTCAGGTGACCCGGCCGAGCTGATCGGATTCCTTCTTCCTGGACCAGGACTTGGAGACGCTCAAAGGAAGATTGGAGCCAGAGGCAGGGAAACTGCCCGCCTCTCCTGAGGGGCCGTGTGCTCACCCACCCCTCCCCAGCACCAGGTCTGCACGCGAACACACACACAGACACACACAAAGGAGACGCAAAGATAAAAACACACACACACAGACACAAATACACACAGATACACAGACACATTCAGAGAAAACACACACAGAAAGAAAAAACACAAAGACACACACACAGACCCAGGCACACCCAGAGAGACAAAGATACAGAGATATAAACACACACACACACAGAGAAACACACATACAAATATACACAGAGACACAGACACACATAGAGAGACACAGACAGATAGAGAGGCACAAACAGACACACACACACACATCCTATATAGAAACACAGACACATATGCACAGACACACACACAGAGACACACAGACACACACACAGACGTACAGAAACATCCCAGTTGTACGTCATGCCCGAGCAGTGATACTCTCCTGGGCATGGACGGTACCAGCTCCTTTCTGCCACTTGCACCCACGACTCGTAATGAAGTCGCTGTCGCTTGCAGGCCTGCAGCACCAACCGGGTAAGCGCGAAGCAACTCGGGCGCCTCGCGAACCCTCCGGGAAATGACGGCTTCCTGAGGAACATCCAAATAAAACTACAGGAGAGCTGCAGTGCCACCGCAGAAAGCGGGGAGGCCCAGGTTCAATCCCCAGCATCCCCGGACCCCCTGAGCACCATGAGAAGCAACCTCTGAGCACCACCGGGTGCGACCCCCAAACCAAACAAACCACAGCTACTGCTGAGTTGGGGGAATATGATGAATCTGAAGTTGGGTTGGAGACACAGGACGGCGGGAGGGCAATGGCCTTGCATACGCCAGCCCGGGTTCTGTCCCCTGCACCCAATGGGGGCTCCGAGTCCCACCAAGAGTGACCCCTGAGTCCAGAGGCTGGAGAAAGCCCTGAGTACTGCCAGGCGTGAGCCCTCCGCCCAATTTCACAAACCCCACTGGCGGCCCCGGTGCCCGCACAGCCCTCCCTCCCTCCCTCCCTCCCTCCCTTCCCCGGTACCCCACATCCCCCGCTGTGGACAGGAGGTGGACCTGCCCAGGGCTCTCATGCCACCAAGCCAGGGGCACGTCCCCAGACCAGCTCCTCCCAGCCAGCCGGGTGACTCTGGGGGCCCCTGGCCCTCACCTGCCTGTCAAGCTTCAGTGACCTGCCCCCCACACTCCCCTCCTTGAACACAAGCCAGGGTGGGCCCCACGGGCGGGCTCTGCCACCTTCTGCCTGACATTCCTTTCACCTTCTCCGCTTGGCAAGAGCTGCCCGTGCTTTGTAGTCGGCCTCAAGTTACCTCCCTGTCTGATCGCTCTAGAACTGCCGGCCCTGAGGCTCTGGCCGTGCCCCCATGTACCTGGCTGGCTGGAAACCCATGCACTAGCCGGCCTGGGCCCAGGAGGGATGGGCAGCCGCAGGAAGGGGCCGTGGAGATGGCTCCAAGGGCTGGGGCGTGGGCTCTGCACACAGGAGGCCTGGGGCCCATCCCTGGCCCTACAGGGTCCCCAGAACATTGCTGGGCACCACACACACACACACACACACACACACACACACACACACTACCTCCAGCTGGGCATCACACACACACACACACACACACACACACACACACACACACACACACACCCCACACCCCAGCAGCAGCAGCAGGAAGCCCTGAGAAAGTGGTCACCAACGGCACAGGAAGAGCCTGGCAGAACTGGGTCTTCCAGCCAATAAACAATGCACGGCTCTCCCAGACGGGGTCTTCCGGCCCAGCCGTGTCCCTGAGATCAAGTTTCACTGGCCATCGCGGGCTGGAGCTCAGGGGCAGAGCGCATGACCTGCGTGCAGGGGGCCTTGCCAGGCTCAGTCCTTGGCACCAAATAAACAAATAGGGCAACTAATCGAATCGAGCTGGGCCTTGGGGTGCAACTGTCCATCTAAGCGACACAGTTCCGGGGAGGGGCCTGCAGAACAGGTCGTCCTGCCTCACGCCTGCCCCTGAGATACGACCCTCTCCCCTTCCCCCCGGTCACCTCCTGGAGAAGGCTCTGGGCGGGGGTGCGTGCCAGCCTGCAACTCCCATCTGGTGAGACAAGCACTTGGCAAGGCTTGGGGCAAAGCTGAGGCCCCCGGGGAGGCAGACAGCCTGGCCCTGCCCACCCACCACAGCAGCCAGGCCCAGTCAGGGCAGCATAGACGCGGACCCCACTGACCCCATGGAGCAGATATCCAGGAAGGGACCTCAAGGCAGCTCCCCAGGCATCACACGCACACACAGACAGACAGACACACACACACACACAGACACTACCCCCAGCTGGGCATCACACACATACACACACTCAGACACTACCCCAAGCTGAACATAACACACACACTCAGGCATCACACACACACACACACACACACATTACACTACCCCCAGCTGCACATCACAAACACACACTACCCCCAGCTGGGCATTTCACACACACACACACATACACACTACCCCCAGTTGGGCATCTCTCTCTCTCTCACACACACACACACACACACACACACACACTACACTATCCCCAGCTGGACATCACACACACACACACACACACTCACACACATACTACCCTCAGTTGGGCATCTCTTACTCACACACACACACACACACACACACACTCTCACACACTACCCCAAGCTGGGCATCACACACACACACACACACACACACACACTCACACACACATTACACTACTCACAGCTGCACATCACACACACACATACACACTACACTACCCCCAGCTGGGCATCACACACACACACATACACACACACGCACACACACAACACCAGGCCGCCCGCAGCTCACTGTCTCCTTGGCCTTCTGGCGCCCTCCCTGCTGGTCACCCACTGCCCAGAGGAGGAGGAGCAAGGCCAGGAACCAGGGGTCCACAGAACCAGCCCGGACCTCGAGGCACCTGGCCACAGCCGGAAGCGTGGCTTCTTCCCCAGCCTTGGGGGCACTCTGCAGGCGCTGAAGCCTCCCGTGCACACGCACAGGCTGCGAGGACGCCCAGCTAGTGGCTCTCCTGCCCACGGCACAGGCGCCCACAGCTGGTCTAGCGCACGGCACCCCTCCCCGCCCACACCTGGCATGGGAGCGTCAGCCTGGAGGTGGAGGGGACGAGGCGTTGGGGGCTGGGGGCAGATCACAGTGGTGTCTCCCCGCGACCTCTCGCTGTGAGTCTACCCAGCACCCCTCTCTGGGGAGAGGCCAGGCTGGCCAAGTGGAGCAAAGCGGAGCGTGGGCAGATTTTCAACTCTCCCCTCTCCACCTCTGAGGTCTGGCAGGCTGGAAGCTGGTCCAGGGACCTCTCTCTGCAGTGGGGCTGGGGGAGCATCCGGAGCCCCGAGACCACCCAGGGCGAATGGACTCTCCGAGGAGTGGGGGAACCCCCACTCTGGGATGGGGCCAGAGCCCAGGCGGGGGGAGGACGGGGGTGGGCTGGGAGGGGCAGGATGTGGGAACCTGGCGGGGACTGCCCTAGCTCGGGGTGGCCCCTTTTTGTGTCTTCCGCTTGTCTGGGGTGTTTTTTTCTGTTTGTTTTGGGGGTGCCATACCCAGGAATGAAGCAGGAATGAGAACTGAGCACTGTGGATGCAGCCCAAGTTCCAGTAAAGCAAACAGAAAGACAGCAAGACGACACACTGAGCCAAACTGCCGACCTGTAACCCCACGGTGGCCAGGAGGGCACGGCCTGTGGTGGGGTGTGGGCAATGCAGGGGGCAGGGCGGGTGGAGGTCGTGCCCAGGGGGGCGTGCGCCGAGGGTCTGCTGTGAGGAGCAGGGCTCTGTCCAGGACGGGCGCCTGTCGCAGGGCTTGCACCTGGCAGTGCTCAAGGGACCCGACGTGGTGCCAGAGATGCAGCCCTGGTGACTCGCCTGTAAGGCAAGTGTCTTTCCCGTTGCCCTATCCTTCCGGTCCCACTGTGTGTTTTTACTAAAAACAGAAAAATGTGCTCACTGCAGCACATTTGAAAGACTGAGAAAAGCACGAATGAGACCCCCACACCTCCACACACACACACACACACACACACACACACACGGATATGGGTTTGATCAGGTAGACTTGTGTGCTGCAGAACAGGCAGAAAATAGTTGGCATGAGACATCCCTGTGGGAGGCATGCTCTCTTGATAAACTGGTAAGCTGATAGAAAGCCTTTGTTTATTCTTTCTGCTTTGGGGGGCCCACACTCAGAGGTGCTCAGGGACTACTCCTGGCCCAGTGCTCGGGGGTGACTCCTGGTGGTGTTTGGGATGCCCTGCAGTACTCCGGTCCTCTGAGCCACCTCCCCACCATCCTTCCCTGCTGCCTGCTGCCTGCAGGAGGAGGCCAAGGTGGGGGCCCCTATGCCCTGCCAGGAATCATCAAACCAGCCCCGCCCCCCCAGTGCCCACCATGCCCTCCAGCTTCAACTGTGCTCCGCCCACAGAATTTTGCTTGGGAAGAGCAATGACCAGGGTTCCCATTTGGAGGACGGTGACCGACCTCTGGCCACAGGGTGCGGAGAGGGCCAGCTTCCTATAATTGATTGTTTGAGGGGGGCCACACCCAATGATGCTCAGGGGTGACTCCTGGCTCTGTACTCAGGAATCACTCCTGGCAGTACTCGGGGGGCCCTCGGGGATGCCAGGGACCCGACAAGGTTCGGCCACAAGCAAGGCCAGCGCCCTCCCTGCTGTGCTCTCCACCTGGGCCCTCCCCGCCCCTGCTCCCTTTCTTTCTTACCAGGAGCACGGGAAGACGCAGGGCTGAAGGCCACACAGTGCCAGTCCCTGACCGTGCACACACACACACACACACACACACACAGGAGAGAAGCAGCACAAATTGAGTGCGAACAGTAAACACATAGGTGTGAAAAGTGGCCGACCTCAGCAAGGCACAGACACGGAAGCCAGATCCACAGAAGCAAGGTGCTCGTTGATGCCCGCCTGATGGGCCACCCGGGAGAAGCCTGAGGATTGGGGATGAGGCAGGAGGATAGAGAGTGCGGGGGAGGGGCAGGAGGCATGATCTCAGGAACCCCACGTGCAAGGAATGAGCAGGACCCAGCAGGGCGGGACAGGATTTTATGTCACTTTCAAACACTCGATATGGGGCAGTGGGGAGAGAAAAGGTCTGTGGGATCTGAAGAGAGTAGAGGTGAGGTGCCGGCCTGCCTCATAAGGTAAAGGTAAAGGTAAAGGCCCTCCTGTTGATCGTCGATTTGCTCGAGTGGGCCCAGTAACGTCTCCATTGGAGACTTTGTTGTTACTGTGTCTGGCCTCATAAGACCCCAGTTCAATCCCCGGCACTGCGTGGTGGCTCACCAGAGCACCACCAGGGGTCACTCCTGAGCACAGAGCCAGGAAGAGTCCCTGAGCACTGAGAGTGTAGCCGCCCCCCCCCCCCCATAAGTAAAAATAAAAAGGTCTGTGTTTGTGACAAACAGGCAGGAGGGATCTGCTGACAGGGGCTGGAGGAGTGGTGTTAAGAAAAGTCATGCAATAATGGTTACAGAGCTATCACTGTCACTGTCCTCCCGTTGTTCATCGATTTGCTCGAGCAGGCCCAGTAACGTCTCCATTGTGACACTTTTTACTGTGTTTGGCGTATCGAATACGTCACGGGGAGCTTGCCAGGCTTTGCTGTACGGGCGAAGATACTCTCGGTAGCTTGCCGGGCTCCCAGAGAGGGGCAGAGGAATCAAACTCGGGTCGGCCGTGTACAAGGCAAACACCCTACCCACTATGCTATCGCTCCAGCCCAGTTACAGAGCTTTAAAAAAAAAAAATTAAAAGTCAGCAAGTCACACCCTTACAATGGGTGAATTTTGTGGTCTGTAAATTAGATCTCAATAAAAACAATCGGACAAGAGAAATAATACCTATTAAAAGGTAAAGGTAAAGACCCTCCCGTTGATCGTCGATTTGCTCGAGCGGGCCCAGTAACGTCTCCATTGGAGACTTTGTTGTTACTGTGTCTGGCATATCGAATACTCTCGGTAGCTTGCCGGGCTCTCCGAGAGGGGTGGAGGAATCGAACTCGGGTTGGCCATGTTGGCTGCATGCAAGGTGAACGCCCTACCGCTGTGCTATCACTCCAGCCCAGTTCGAGATCACCTGGCCGGTGTGCACGGCTCGGTGGGGAGCTTGCCGCAGGGGGTGTCGGGCCGACCCCAGCCCGGCGCCCCCCCCACCCCCACGGGCTCCAGAAAGGCAGCACCGTTGTTGCTCTGGTGGTGAATACCTATTAAGTTTTAAAAATGTTAATGGTGGGGACATGGTGCACAGGGTTGGATAACTGGCCTGGCCTACAAGAGGCCCCACGTTTGATCCCCGACACTTCAAGGTTCCCCTGAGCACCCCCAGGGATCGTTTCCTCCTACCCCCCAGAAATAAAGTATGCAGGAATGAAAAATATCACGGGAAAACCGACGGGACTCTGAGGGGGATGGGCACAGCTGTTGGGGAGGGCACACTGGGGGAGGGGTCTGCATTGGCAATGTCTTATTACTCTTAAAAAAGTAGGAATACGGAGGCCGAAGAGACAGCACAGGGGTTAAGATGCCTCCTTGCACTTGGCCAACACCCATTTGGTTACTGGCGCACATGTGAGTCCCACCTACACATGTTGTTCCCCCCATCACCACCAGGGGTCACTCCTGTGTACAGCCAGGAATAGCCCCTGCCCACAGCCTCCCAATAAAGATTAAGAAAATAATAAAAAACAAGGGTTGGAGGGGCCAGAGAGATAGCACAGCCGGGAAGGCCCCTGCCTTGCGTGCAGCCAACCCAAGTTCAAACCCCAGCACCCCACAAGGGCCCCTGAGCCTTGCCAAGATTGATCCCTGAGCAAAGAAACAGAAGTAAACCCTGAGTACTGGTAGGTGTGGCCCAGAAACTAGAAAGAAAAATAAAAATTCCTGCCTGTGGGGTTGGGATGCCGGCTCAGAGGGAGGAACGCCAGCTTCGCACGTGGAAGCCCCCCCCATCCAACTCCCTCCACAGCATGGTCTTCTGACGGTGAGTCATAAGTCCCGGGGACCAGCACTGTTGGCTATGCCCCCACCTCCCACCAACAAGCAACTCTGCCTTGGAGAGACCCTGCAGTGTTCACAACGTGCAGACCACAGAGGTGGTGTTCAGAGAGGTCAAGAGACCAGCCTGAGGTCACACAGCACACAGCTGCCGAGCTCAGGAACCTCAGGAGGCCCTGCAATGCTCTCAGGGAAGGGGACACCAAATGAGACGGCCTTTGGGACACGGCCACCAGCTGCCACGCTCCCGCCCTTTCCTACTGGCGTGTGGGGGTGGGGCATAACAGCTGCCAAGCTGGGGAGAGGGTCTGTGGCAGAGTCTCCCTCCCACCCCCCAAGGTGCCCGCCACCCGGAAGGAGATGCTCTACTCCTACGAACAGCTCGGTCATCCATTCAAACTGCCACCCCTCTGCCGGGGATGAACCCAAAAGCCTGGCAAGAGGGGACGGGGTCCCCCTGAATCACAAGGGTGGCTCAACCAGAGGCAGGAAAACAAATGTGGTGGTGAAACCCTCCGCGTGACTCGGGCCGGTCCCTCGTCACGGGGACAGGGAGGCGGGCATCTCCCTGGCTAACCCTGGGCTCAGGGACCTCCAGCCTGGCCAAGCCCCTGCTCCCCCCACCAGGGAGCAGGCACCTCACCACATCATCTGGGGGGGGGGATCCCAAATTCAAGAGCACTGAGAGATCCCTCTGTTTCAGGGCCCCCTCCCCCACCCCTGGAAGGGCTTGGAGGTTGAGGGCGACGCCCCACAGGGCCCAGCACCTTGGCCACCCTGGCAGGGGCCCTGCGGGAGGGAGCTGACGCCAGGGAAGGAAAAAGCCACAGAGCAGCCACGGCGGAGGCTGACGGAGAAGCTGCGGGCGGCAGGATTCTGGGCTTCTCGGCAGGCCTGGCTTAGGGGAAGTGGGGTTCGGGGGTGCCGGATCCAGACAACCCTGAAACTGCACTTGTGTTTGGGGGGCCACACCCAGCCGTACTCAAGGTGGGGGCTATGCGGTGGCCTCGGCTTCCTGGGCCTTAATGTGCGCCTCTGTGAAACGGGCACCAGCCCCCCTTCCTGAAAGGCCAGAGCAGGCCCCAGGCCAGCTGACCGCCGGGGCTGCCAAGAAGCGGGTCTGTCCCGGCTCAAAAGAGAAACCGGTGGGCAGCATCTGACGCAGCTGGCCCCCAAAATAAGGTGGGGGGATGGGGTGGAGTAAGGGCAATCTGTGTGGTGGTGGGGGGGGGGCTGGAATTGAGGAAAACTTTGCTCTGTCATTATGGGGTGGGGGGCGGCCCTGGGCCACAGCCAGTGGTGCTCAGGACTCACTCCTGGCTCTGCACTCAGGGGTCACTCCTGGGGGTGCTCCGGCTGCCATATGGGGTGCCGGGGATCCCACCCAAGTCTGCCGCGGGCAAGGCAAGCACTTTACCCATTGGCCGTACTATCTCTCCGGGCCCCCAACTTCACTCTATTTAAAGATGCCACAAGTCCAGGAAATAGCTTCCCACCGCCCTGGCCAAGGGCTGAATAACAGCCTGCCCAGCCAATAACAATACACACTCAGCACACCCAGCGTGGCCCGGGTCTCCCGCTCCCTCCTGCCAGAATTTTACAGGCAGTTCCTGGGGAGGGGGGGGGTCAGCGCATGGGGGGGGGGCTCTTGAGATCAGCTCTGGAAGAACGGGCCTCTTCAGAGGAGACACCCCGGCCAGCCGCCGAGGCCAGCTCTAGCTGGGAGGCCAGGGAGGTGAATTTAAGCAGCCAACGCCTCGCCTTCTTCTGCTCCTCATTGTTCCCCACTTCTTTGTTAGAGCTTTTCTCCCTCCCTCTTGCTCCTTTCCCCTTCCTGGTTAACTTTGGGCAGCTGGACTCTGCCCCTTCTCACCACCAGGGACCCTGGTGTCCCCTTCGCTCCCTCTTCCCCCCAGCCACAGGGGCCTCCCAACGCTTCGTCACCCCCACAACCCCATTGCCCTGCACCCAGAACCTCCGAGATGTCCCAGGGACCCTGGAACCTGCAGATTCAGCTCAGAGGCGCCCCTGGGAAGCCAATTCCCCACCTGCGGGTACCCCCCCCCAAACCGCCACACACACCTTTCAGAATCCTGCAAGCCCGAAACCAGCTGGCCAAGGGAGCCTGCCCCCTCCCACCTCTGAGCCTCAGCCTTCCCATCTCTGCGAATGCAAGCTTTGAGCCCATTTCTCTCCCGCGGTGCCAGCTGAAAAGACGATCCCTGGAGGTGCCAAGGAGGAAACTTTCCCACAAGTAGAAGTTCTTGGGGGGGCGGGGGGCGGGGGCCGGGGGCGTGCTCAAGGTGCAGACGCTCGGAAAAAGGGTCTTTGCTGCAGAAAGGCTGGTCCGTGCAAAAGGAGGGGCACGGCCCAGGCGACCCCTAGGGGGGCTCCCAAGGGCTGGGCAGGGCAGGGCGGGTGGCCTGGAGGCGCTTCCCTCTCTCTCTCTCTGTCCCCGGCTCCTGCGGGCTTGCAAGCCGGGCTGGGGCCAGACTTCGGCAGGGGTGGGCCGGGACGGCAGTGGGGGCCCGGGAGGGCGGGCGGGAGAAGGGGCTGCGGCGGGCGAGGCGGGGGCAGCGCCGAGGGGCCGAGGGGCCGGAGCCCGGGGCCGGCGGGCGGGGGGAGGGGCGGCGCCGGCCGGGAGACCCGGGCAGCGCGGCGCTGGGCCCGGGGGCCGCGGGAGGCAGAAGTTTGCAGCGCGGGGCGTGGGGGGGGTGGGCTCCCGGGGCCCGAGGGGGCGTGGGGGGCGCGCGGCACTCACATAATGCTTGTTGGGCACCCGCCGCTTCTGCACGTCCAGCACCTTCACCTCCACGATGCTGCGCCGCGGCGGCATGGCCGCTCCTGCGCGGGGCCGAGCGCGGCTGCGGGGCGGGTGGACGCCGCCGCCGCGGCGGGGTCGAGAGCGGGAAGCGGAGCCGGGGCCGAGCTCGAGCCGCCGCCGCCGCCGCCGTCGCCGCCGCCGCCGCCGCCGCCCTTCGCTCCGCGCGCCCCAGGCCCGGCCCGCGCCGCCGCCAGCGCCAGACTCGCCCCGCGCCCCGCCCCCGGGCAGGCCCCGCCCCCACGGCGGCCCCGCCCCGGGCAGGCCCCGCCCCGCGCGGCTGGCCCCACCCCCGCGCCGCCGCCAGCCCCAGGCTCGCCCCGGGCCCCGCCCGCCCGGATGGCCCCGCCCCCGACAGGCCCCGCCCACACGTCTAGCCCCGCCCCGCGGCCCGTTCCAGGCTCGCCCTGCGCCCCGGACACGCCCCGCCCACACGGCTGGCCTCGCCCCCGCCAGCTCCGAGCTCCCCGCCCCTGGCGCCCCGCCCCTTTAAAGGGCCAGCCCACCCTCACCCCCCGCCCCGCGGGATGCTCGTGGACCAGGCTGGCTGTCCCACGTCCTGCCTGCATCGGGGCCTTTGTCCCGACGCGACCAAGGGAGGGGACGGGCGCGCGCCTTCGCCATCCGTTCGCTCCTGGACCCGCCGTGTCCTGCCCGCACTCGTTTGCTCCACTCGTTTGAGCCCAGGTGGAGCGCCGGGCTTTAGGGCCCGGGACCCCGCGGCTTTGCAAGTCGGCTGGCTCTGTGGCCTGGGGAGAGGGTCTTCACCTCCCGGCGCTGACTGTTCGTCCGCAAAACGGACTCGTGCCAGCCGGGGCTGTCCTCGCGGTGGCAATTTCTGACCGCCACGGTTTGGACGGGGACAGTGGTGAATCCAGGTCTCCGAGCCCTGGCGGGGAGGTGTTCAAGGAGGCGCCCGAAGCTAAAGGCTCCTGGGGTTCTAGACAGGGAGAGGAAATGCATAAGAAATGCAGGAGCTTGAAGCAGAACTGGTGACGCGGCGGCGGTGAGTGAGCCTGCGGGTGCTTTCAGATCCGGCTCGCAGGAATTGCCTAGGATTTTTTGAGGCCACACCCAGTGGTGCTCAGGGCTCACTCTCTGTTCTGCGCTCAGGGATCACACCCTCCCCCCCACCGCTAGGCTCAGAGGACCAAATGGGATGCTGAGGATGGAGCCCAGGTGAGTGGCGTGCAAGGCAAGTGGCCTTCCCTCTGGACCTTCTCTTCGACCCCCATCAGAAATATCTTTTCTCCACCATGTGCTCCCTAGCCTTCTCTGGGCAATGAATCATTTTTCAGAGTTGCTGGCAGGGCAAATGATTGAATAAACCTCCACCCCGGAGCCCAGCGCATATGGGAGGCATCATGACCTCACACTTGCAAGGCAGGAGCATTTACCCATTGGGCTAGAAATACACACACACACACACACACACAGAGGAAACGGACTCTTGAGCACACTTTTCCCTTAACCCATTCTGAGGCTTTGTCTGTTTCACAGATCTAGCTCTTGTGGATTTCAGGGGCAAGCTTAAGAACCGGGAAGTGTCCAGTTGGTGCCCATCTGGCTTCCCACACTTGTCACCTCAACTTCCGCAGGACTAGGACTCAATCCTTCCTAATAAGGCAGAGCCACAGGAGGCAGAGAGGAGAGGAAACGTGTGAATCAGCTTCCTGGGTTTTCCCTGGAAGGTGCTGAGACCTGGCACGCCCCCCACCCGCCCCCTCCGTCTGTCACACACTGAGCACCTTGCCCGCTGCCCCTCCCCCCTTATGCCTCACCCCTTCAGCCGCCTCAGGCCTAAACCACAAGCTTTCCGGGCCAAATGCCTGCCCTGTAAAAGGTAAGTCCCTTCCTCGTCCTTGTGCTTCTTTCAGTGGAGGGATGCTTAGACCAGGTGCAGTGGACCATTCCAGCCCGCTGCCGGGTTCCAGCAGCTTATGCTCACTGCTCTGCCCTCATCACTGCCATGCTTTGCCAGCTGAGACAGTCCCCGCACTAAACACTAACTCCCCAACAATCCCTGTCTCCACTGCTGGCCACTCCCAAAGGGTAGGGCTTTGTGCACATGCTGGGCCGCTCTCCACCCCCTCATCTGCAGGATGGAATAAGCATGGAGGCCAGGAGAGATAGTACAGAGGTTAAGGCGCTTGCTTTGCACATGACCGACCCGGATTCAGTCCCCCACAACCCATACGGTCCCCGAGCACCACCAGCACTGATCCCTGAGTACAGAACTAGGAGTAAGCTCAGGTGTGGCCCCAAAACAAAACAAACACAAACTAAACAGAAAACAAGAAAGAATCAACACTTAAAGTGGGCCAGGGAGATAATTCAACAGGCTGGAGCACATGTCTTGCATGTCATGTGAGAGTCCCAAGTTTGATCCCCCACACACTCTCTTGGTCCCAGAGTGTTGCCAGGCCCAAGTAGATCCCCACTACTTTGAGGTGTGGCCCCAACACCTCCCCCCCCCCCCAAATAATAACCCATTACAGAGCCCGGGGTGTGGATTGAGTGGTAGGGCACACACTTTGTCCCCTGTCTTAGCTTCTCCCGCCCTCACCAGCAGGAGTAAGTGCTTGGAGGCTTATTCTAATGAGATAATACACAAAAGCACCTGATTTTTGCTTTTTTTTATTAATCAGCCAGATACAACTCACCATTTGACCTGTTCAAATCCCACTGTCACTGTCTTCCCGTTGTTCATCGATTTGCACCAGTAATATCTCCATTGTGAGACTTGTTACTGTGTTTGGCATATTGAATACGCCACGGGGAGCTTGCCAGGCTCTGCTGTGCGGGCGGGATACTCTCGGTAGCTTGCCGGGGTCTCCGAGAGGGATGGAGGAATCAAACCCGGTTGGCTGCATGCAAGGTACACATGCTACCTACCCATTGTGCTATCGCTTCAGCCCGAATCCCACACTTGGCTTTGTTTGTTTTGGGGCCATACCCAGCTGTGCTCAGGGCTGACTCTTGGTTCTGTGCTCAGAGATGACTTCTGACAGGGCTGGGAGGACCCTATTGGGCGACAGGCATTGAACCTGGATCAGCTGCACTCAAGGCCAACATCCTACCGTTGTTCTAACTCTTCCCACACTTGACTTTAATCCTGCCATTTAATCCACTTCATGGCCAACCATTGCCTCCATTTTCCCCAAGCACCAATGATAGAAATGATTTATCATGTCCAGAAGCGAATATTTTTCCATCCACATGCTTGGGCAAATGCTATTCATTTCCTCGCCTTGTCTGTGGGTAACCTTGTCTCCTGACTTCAAAGCCCAGCTTGGATGTCACTTCCTCTAGGAAGCCTGGTGTCCCTGGTATGTAACTGCTTCCTTCCCCAGACAACAGCAATAGGTTCCGGACATCATTCTGGGCAGGTTCTGAATGAAGGTCTGTAAGACCATCCTACAGACCTGGGCAGATTCTTACAGCCCTCAGTTCTTACAGTTCCCAAGGAAATGGATTAGTCTTAAATACCTCAGCACCTGGCACAGACTGGCACAAAGGAGCCCCATGGATAGGCTTGTGGGATGAGAACGTTTCCTAACCCCATTTCCTTTTTGATTTTCTTGGGTGGGGATGCCCAGTGGAGCTTGGGAGGCTACTTTGGCTCATTGCTCGGGGGATGGTCCTGGCAGTGTTTGAGTTTAAGTGTCATCTCCAGGGCGGAAGAGATAGTCCAGGGCACCACCATGCCCTCAAATCATTGCCGGGTAAAATGGAGGCAATGAATGGGTAGGCAATGAGATGGGATTAACTGGTAGGATTAATGTCAGGTGTTGGAGTTAGATCAGCAGGTAGTGTGTCCACCTTACACTGCAGACCCCTGAGCACCATGGAGTGGTCCAGGAAATTGCCAGCAACAAGGGCCCAACCTGCCACAAACCCTCCAGTGCTCACAGGGACTCCCTGGCCCGCTGGTCTGAGAATCCTTCAAATAAACAGAGGAAAATGAATAAAATAAACACCATCTCTGGGGCCAGAGAGATGGATCTCTGAGCTGGAGCACACACTTGGCATGCCAGAGGCCTGGGTTGAAACCCTGACTCCGCGTGGTCCTGGAGTGCCCCTGGTCCCTGAAGAGGGAACCAGGAGTCGCCCCTGACCACTATTGGGAGTGGCCAGCTAATTACTGAACGTCATCTCTGCCGCAGTCTTCCCTGAAATAGCCCCCTCATCCTCTCTCCCACGAGGCCCTCCTCCACAGCACCGTCACTCTGGTTCTCTGTATCATTTGTTCTCTCCACCAGGGCCACCCTTACAACACCCTTACAGCTTGGTCAGTCTTACCCACCAATGCAAGCCCGGGGCCATTAGGATCTCCTCAGTCTTGTGGAAGAAGGGAAGGGCTGTCTTTCCCACTGGAGGGCCGTCTGTCCCACCACTGCTTCCCTGCGGCAACAGATCACAAGCTGCTCAGCAAATGAGTGAGTGAATGAATGAATGAACAAATAGAATGGATGATTCAGGCAAGATGAAATGTGCCCTGAGATTTAAAATGGGGGTTTCGAGTGCCTGAGAACAGGCGACTGTTTAAAGAAACTCCGGTACATCTACACAATGGAATACTATGCAGTTGTTAGAAAAGATGAAGTCATGAAATTCGCATATAGGTGGATCAACATGGAAAATATCATATTAAGTGAAAGAGAGTCAGAAAAAGGGGGACAGGCATAGAAAGATAGCACTCATTTGTGAAATATAAAGTAACAGAATGGGAGACTAACACCCAAGAACCAAGAACCCAAGAACCAAGAACCAAGTACCAGGAGGATTGCTCCACAGCTTAGAAACTGGACTTGCAATGCTGGGGGGGAAAGGCAGCTCAAATAGAGAAGGGACCACCAAGTAAAGGGTGCTAGGAGAGGGTGAATATGTCATGGTGGGTGAGAGCAGCACCACTTTGGTCTGAGACAAATAACTGAACAGCTCGGGATGGGAGATGCGGACTGAAAGTAGACTATAGACCGAACATGATGGCCGCTCATACCTCTATTGCGAACCACAACACCCAAAAGGAGAGAGAGATTAAAAGGGAATGCCCTGCCACAGAGATGGGGTGGGGCGGAGGGGACAGGGCAGGGGTGGTGGGAGGGATGCTGGGACCATGGGTGGTGAAAAATGGGCACTGGTGGAGGTATGGGTACTCAACCATTGTATGACTGAAACGCAAACAAGAAAGTTTGTAATTCTATAACTGTACCCCACGGTGATTCACTAATAAAAAATTTAAACAATAAAATAAAACGGGGGCAGTCACTGTGTTTCCTGGTCTGCCACCAGGTGGCAGCCTTGTCTCAATGTGCCCTCCAGGTCCAGCACCCACCCCCAAATGACCAGGAAATCATTCCAGGGTATCCTACACCAGATGCGTTCTTTGGTGAATCCATTTAATGAGGCTGCCCCCACTGGATGAGTTATGGCTAAGCCTGCCCTCACAGAGCAAGTGTATCAGGGTGTCACCTCCAAGTTCAGTCTTGGGAGCCCCATTAACGCATTCATCAGGGATTTCAATTTCCGGGGTTGGGATGTCCCCAGGGCCATCATCTTTATCAGAGGTTGGGACAGGGGAGCCAAGGTCCTATAGGCACTGAGAGGAGCAGGGGAGCCCCTGGGGCAGGGGCAAAGATGGGTACAGGAGTGGTCTGGGAGGGCACCACCGGCAAGGTTCACCCTGGGGGAAAGGGGTTCTGGGAGACTGCGGTGCGGGTTATCTACAGAGGCAGTAGAAAGCAGAGATGACAAAAACGGCGATCGTGGTCTCTGCTTGCCCCAAACGACCCACAGGCCTAGCAGCGGTCGTGAAGACTGGCGTCCAGACCTTGAGAACTCAGAAGGGGAAAGGTGGAGAGAAGGGAGGGGAAGAGGGTGAATGTCGTGGCGGGGGAAAGGGAGTAGCACTGCTTTGGTCTGAGACGAATAACTGAACCGCCAGCGAGCAGAGGGGAGGGCTGGATCAGCGGAAAGAGGAGAGGAGAAATGTATGGACTTGAGGAAAACTCTGCTTCTGTTCCTTGGGGGGCCACACCCAGTGCTGCTTGGGGGTCACTCATGTTGGTATTAAATCTCTCCAGCCCCTAAGTAATATATGTTTGGGGGAAAGTTTGGGTCCCACCTGGTTGTGCTCGGGGATCACTCCTGGCAGAGCTTGGGAGACCCTACCCGGTGCAGGGGATCAAACCTGGATGGGCCTTCTGCATGGGAAGCACCCTGCCCTGTTGTACTATATCTCTGGCCCTCAAATGGGATGTATTTTTTTTATTTGGCTTTTTGGGTCACACCTGGCGATGCACAGGGGTTCCTTCTGGCTCTGTGCTCAGGAATTACCCCTGGCGGTGCTCAGGGGACCATATGGGATGCTGGGAATTGAACCCGGGTCGACCGCATGCAAGGCTAACGCCCTACCTGCTGTACTGTAGCTCCAGCCCCAAGTTGGGTGTATTTTAAAGATGAAAAGAGCCTCCCATGAATCACGACCTTGTCTTCACCCGCAGGGTTTTGTGGGTGCTGCGTGAAGAGTGGAGGCAGTGATTGGCATGTTCCCGGGGATAGAGCGAATGTATCCATATCATCGTGACTCCGGCTTCTTGCTGACACCGTAAGTCATGGGAGGCGTGTGGAAGCTGCCCGTGGTGTCACAGCAGAACCCCAACAGTCAGAAGAATGACTGGAGGCAAAGTAAACTAGCGGTGCGGAGCACAGCTCTCTCCAGACCAGCTCTCCCGTGATTGAGATCCTGGAGGAAATAGCTTCCCCCTGCGTGTGGGCAGGGAATGTGGAAACAGGTTTGGAACCCAGAGAAACTCAGAGAAGGCTGAGGGCCGAGTAAAGGGCTGGGGGCTGCAGGCTTTGCACACGGGGTCCCCAGATCCAAGCCCTGCAGACCAAGCCCCGAGCACCACCGGATGTGACTCCCAAACCAAGCCTAACAAAACAGGAAAGACCCTTGGGGGTATGATGGCAGGGCTGGAAGGACAGCGAAGGACTCCTGAGGTCAGTCAGGGAGGAGAGATGGGGAGGGACCATAGTGGGTGGACTTGAACAATCCCTGAGTTCATCATACCAGAGAAAGAAAAGAAGCTTCTCCTTCATGTGCCCTTGAGTTCAGAAGTATCATTCTGTGTCAATCATAGATTCAGGCAAAACCCCCAAGAGACCAAACAGAGGGGATCAAACCAAGATCGGTTGCATGCAAGGCAAGTGCCTTAATGCCTAGACTGTTCACCTGGCCCAGGATGTGTGGTCTTAAAGCACCACACCCAGAGGGTTTGCCGGTTACAACAGGAGACTGATGTGACCCCTGGCCGGGCCAGCCTTTGAGTTTGCCTGTTCAGACTCCTTTTGAGGCCGACCCTCCAAGCCTTCCCCTTTTCTCCTGTAGAATGGGGTCTTGCGAGGCCATAGTGAGGATAGAGTGAGAGCACAGGACTTAGCAGGGGCTCATGAAAATGTAACTTCCAGTGGCTGGAGCCAGAGTAGAGCGGGCAGGGCGTTTGCCTTGCACATGACTGACCAGAGTTTGATCCCCAGAACACTACATGATCCTCCTCGCCCAGCCAGGTGTGATCCCTGAGTAGAGATCCAGGAGTAAGCCTGAACACCACTGAAATAAATTAAATGAAAATTAAAAAAAAAAATAAACTAGCTTTCAAAAGAATTTGCTGTCCTTACCTCTCTGCTCCCAGCAAGAGTCCTGCGTTTCCGACTCCTGCCAGATCATGGCAGCCTCGGCCTGCTAATTCCCTAGTACTCCAGGCCAGCCCCTCGCGGGAGGGGCTTTGTCACCGCCAGAGGGCTCTGCCGGGTCTCTGGAAAGCAGACTGACAAACCTGTAAGCACACCCATGTCCCCGTGTGTCTCAGTCGATGGCTTTCCCAGCCAAGAGGCCTCAGATAGCTCCTCCGTTCCGGGGGCCCCTGCCGCAGACCCTGTCTTGGGTCTTCTAGTGAGAAGGCACCCAGGGGAGCCCCAGGGAGCGTCGCCCTTATTGGAGCAGGCGCCCCAGCAGACTCAGATCTCAGCCCATCCGTCTGCCTCCAGCCTGGCCAGCCCACACGGATGCGAAGGTGGCGGGGGACCAGTTTGCTCCAGCCTCTGCAAGCCAGCTTTCCACTCATTCACAATTTCTGGTGGATTCACCCGGGGCAGAAGCAGCATCGAAGCTGCATGTGACTCAGCCCGGATTGCTGGGGGAGGGAGGGGCCCAGAGGGGTCCCTGGCCCTATGAGCCCTACATACCCAGCACTTTTCAGTCAGATATGGAATCGCCTGGCTGGGGTCAGGGTGACTTGACTGAGGTCGGACATCGAGGGGGTTGAGGGGGGGTCTGGATAGAAACCCCAGAATCCAGGCTTCTGGGCATCGTGAGCCCCCTTCCCCCACCCTGCACCTCCGTCCTGTCACAGGTTGGCGGCCTTCGTGGGGTCCCCCTCTGAGACCCTGATCCTAAGAGAAGGAATCAGGATGTTGACAGGGAGGGCAGGCTTTGCTGCACCCCAACCTGCATGGCCACCACTTTTTTTGTGTTTTCGGTTTGTGTTTAGTTCATTTTGTATGGGGCTGGAGCGATAGCACAGCGGGTAGGGCGTTCGCCTTACACGCGGCCAACATGGCCGACCCGAGTTCGATTCCTCCGCCCCTCTCGGAGAGCCCGGCAAGCTACCGAGAGTATTCGATATGCCAGACACAGTAACAACAAAGTCTCCAATGGAGACGTTACTGGGCCCGCTCGAGCAAATCGACGATCAACGGGAGGGCCTTTACCTTTACCTTTACCTTTACCATTTTGTTTGGGGCCACACCCGGCGGTGCTCAGGGCTTCCTCCTGGCTCTGCACTCTGAGATCTCTCCTGGCAGGGGCTTGGGGGGGGGGGCCCTATGGGGTGCCGGGGATTGAACTCAGGTCGGCCATGTGTGAGGCCAGTGCCTGACCTACTGAGCTATTGCTCCAGTCCCTGGAGGGCCACTTCTTCTGTGGCTGTTGATCTCTAATGCTGCCGGAACATTCTGGGGCTACGCTGGCATCTCCCTCCCCCAAGTGACCCTCCTTGTGCACCGTGAATGCCATCAGGGCTCATTTTGGGCCCCGTGAAGGTCTTCTCAAGCTTACGGGTGTCTCCACTCCTCCTTGTTCACGCGCTGGGGTCTGGAGCACGGACATGTGCTCATGACATGTATGCGTGTATGTGCATGGGGCGGCAGATATGCATCTGTGTGTGTTCCATGCCCGTGTGAGCATGTGCAGATGTTCACGGGGACATGTGTGTGGACGCACATGCATGTGTCCACTGCAGAATGTATGTGTGTGTTTGTGTGTGTGAATATCTGAACAGGCGCCAGCGTGCCCACGTATGTTGGGCATAGACGTACACGGGTGTGTTTCCACACCTGCTTGCTCAAGCATGTACCAGCGGGTGCCTGCACCTATTGGGGGAGGGTGTGTGTCACTGTCACCTCACCTCCCTGCGCCCCCGGAGTCTTTTTCCAGGACCTCTGCATGACTCAGATCTGCTCAGGCCTCGGCACCCAATGGCCTCAGAGAATACAGATGGCATTAATGAAATGAGCAGGATGCCAGGGTGGATGAGAACCCATTTGGTTGCCATGGCAACTGCAGCACAGACCGAGGACCACTCAAGAGCAGGCCAGGCCGGCTAAGGCCACCTTGGGGCCTGGCAGTTGGGGGTGGGGAAGAGGTGGCCCTGCTCCAGTGACCCCCTACCAGGTCCCCTCCCCTAGTTCCACATCCTCAGTGGCTCCTCAAAACTACCTCATGTCTGCCTATGTTGACCGAAGACCTACTGTGTGCAGGTTTCTCTGCCCAGTGCTGATCTGAGCATCCTCACCAGAACATACTCATTCTCTCTTTCTCTCTCTCTCTCTCTCTCTCTCTCTCTCTCTCTCTCTCCTCTCCCACCCCCAGTACAGAGCAAGTGTACATGGTGTGTTTCATGAGTGGGATAGATGGAGATGGACAGATACATAAAATGAATGAACAAGTGACCCCCACTGACCCCACAAAAAAAAAGATGAAAGGAAATCAGCATGGAAAGTTTTAGGTAAAGGAAGGGAGAAGGCCTGGTAGGGAGGTTGGGAAGGATAGTCCAGACCCAGGGAAAGCACGTGCAAAGGTCCTGGGGTGATAACAAGCTTACGGTCAGCATCCCCGCCCCCTTGTTTCCATAAGTGGCATTGTCCACTGTCTTCAGGGCAAACTGCTCTAAGTAAAAATCTTCCACTCTCAACATGGAAAGTTCTTGCCAGTCCCCATGGGGTGAGGTCACAGGAGTGTGTGGTAGAGTAGTTTGGAGAACAACAGGCTGGGGGAACTGACTGCCCCTGAGGAGGCTTGCCTCAGTCTCCATACCTGCAAAGTGGGGTCAGGAATAAGAAGGGGTACCTGGTGAGATTGTCTGTCACCAAAGCAGCATGGGGCTGAGAGGACTTAAAAACCTGCAGGGAATACTTTTGTGGGGGGAGATCGAGTCCAAATTAGGTTCTTGAGGAGGATAACCCTCCTTTTTTATTGAGAGGAGTGCCAGCCAGGACAGAGAAGGGAGACCACCCCACGGCGAGAGGCGGGGGTCTTCCCCTCTGTCCTGCCTGACTCCTCTGGTCCCCACTTCCATGTCCCTGCACCGTCGGGGAGGAGACTGAATACAGAGGTTCCATCCTTGGCATGAGCCTGGCCTCTGCGAGGGGGTGGGGGAGGGGGGTCCTGCCTCCTGTTCCAGACGCTTCCAGACAAAATCAACTGTGTCTGTGCCAGAGAGCCTGGAGTGAGACCAAGCTGCGATTCCAAGGCAGCCTGGAGCTGTGTGATTTCTCGTCACGGGCCTGGGAGATTAGATGGGGTGCTCAAGAGCACCATTAGGCAGCCCCAGGGCCTGGGGCGGGGAGAGGGGATCTTCTCCGGGGCCACTCACAGTCCCGAGGAACCCCAACATGACAGAGGAAAATCAGATCTAGCCGGGGGACTCCCCACCCTCAGTGCGACATCAACAAGGGGCAGAGAAGGTGTGATAGATCGTAGACTCTGCTCGCAGAGAACAAAATGTAGATGGTTGCCTCAGTTTTCCAGCAGGGGAAACTGAGGTCCAGAGATGGGGGTGGGATGGAGCATGACTTTCTCTGAAAAACAAAAACAAAAAAAACCAAATCCCAGTTCTTTGTGTAAATACAATAGTGCATATTAAATAGTTAAATAACGCCTGGCACCTTTATACAGAGTGCCTTGTTGGTTATTTAAGAAGAACAAAGAGGATTTGCGATTTGCAGGAACTCCCTTAGATCTTTAAGACTTCCTGAAAGAAAAAAAAAACAACAACAACGTTGTGGAAGATGACAGCCACGTGTTACTTATTCAAAAGTCAAGCTAGGTCACCCGCTGATGGTGCATGCAACAGAGCAGGTGTATGTATGTGTGTGTGTGGGGGGGTGGGGGGACGCAGAACCATAGTACAGTGGGGAGAATGGTCGCCTTACACATGGTTGACCTGGGTTTATCCCCACAACTCTGTATGGTCCCCTAAGCCTACCAGGAGTGATCCCTGAGCGCAGAGCCAAGAGTAAGTCCTGAGCACTGCTGGGTGTGGCCCCCAAACAAACCCGTCATCAGTAATGCTGAAGAACAAAGCAGAACAAACAAAATCCTGAAATACCCCGCCCGGCACGAGCACACATTCCCACAGGTCCAGGTAGGCAAATAAAGGTCCCGAGAAAATTCTGGATGTTCTTTGAGTTGGGAAGGACGGTCCTTTTCAAGAGGGAACCAAGTGGAGAGTGTAGGGAAGACGGAACCTCGGCTCCCTGGCAGTGTTTGGAACTGTTAAGAGGATCTTCTCATATGTTACTTGTAAAATTCAATAGTGATTTGTGGGACCAGACTTAGTACAGAGCGTAGATCATGTGTCTTGCATGCAGCTGACCCGGGTTCAATCCCCAGCACTCGATGTGTTCCCAACCAAGTCCCACTGGGAGTGATGTGAGTGCAGGAGTAACCTCTGAGCACTGCCAGGTGCTCCCCCAAATTTTTATAAATGGGGGCCATAGCAATAGTGCAGTGAATAGGTTGAGAACGAGTCTTACATGCAGCCTTCCCGGGTCCAATCCCTGGCATCCCATACGGTCCCCTGAGCCCCACCAGGAGTGATTCTTAAGTGCAGAGATAGGGGTAACCCCTGAGCATTGCTGGGCATGTCCCCAAAACAAAACAAAACAAAACAAAAATTTTAACAAAATTAAACTTTTTTTTTTTTTTTTTTTTGGCCAGAGGTCCTCTGGCCTGGTCTGGGTTTTTCCAGAAAACAGCTCTCTTCTGGGGACCAGACCCGCCTAGTAAAATGTTGACCACTCCTCTCTGAGCTTCATCCCTCCACCGAGGGTTTGGACTTTGGAAAATAAGGGAAAAAATGACGAGAATGCTAATTAAAAGGCACCCCGCACACACCAACCCCCGACTTCCTTTGTCCAAAAACCGTGAGAAGATGATGTTTTTCTCTAGTGTTTCAGGCCTCCAGGAAATTCCCCAGCCCCAAGGGCAAGGCTCTGGGGGTGCAGAGCCCCCCAGCAGCGCTTAGAGGCCCTGGCTTCCTTCCTGAGCGTCTGGGTCGGCCCCTTCCCCGGCTGGAGTTCCTTCTGCTCCTTGCCTTGACACCAGTGGTCGGGAAGCTCTTTCAAAAATAAAACGTGTTTGCGTTCAGACACACCGAGCGTGTGGCTGCATCCGTGAGACCCAAGTCGAGCCTCAGGCTGAGGAACACAGGGTGAGGAACAAGGAGGAGACATCAGTGCTAACGACTTGATGGCTATTTCAAAATTACATTTTTAAAATGAATTATTTATTTTTTTTTTGGGGGGGGGGAGCTATTCCTGGCTACTCAGGGATCGCTCCTGGGAGATGCACCAGGGGCCATGGGGTGGCTAGGACTGACCTCGGGGTCCAGCAGCCAAAGCCTATATGCTCAGTGCGTTGAGATCTCCCTCCAGCATGCCCTTATTTCTTTAATAGAGGCCACACCCAACCGGCGTGATGCTGGGGATCAAACTCAAGGCCTCGTGCCCTGCCCCTTGAGCCATGTCTTCTTCCAGAATTAATATTTGGGGCCGGAGAGATAGTATGGGGCCGCCTTGCATGGGGCCAGTCCTGGGTTCCATCCATCTCACCGCATAGGGTCCCCGAGCACCGCCAGGAGTGATCCCTGAAAACAGAGTGAGGAGTAGCTGCTGCTATCTCCACTTTGGGGGCTTAGGGACTTCTCCTGGCTCTGTGCTCAGGAGTGCTCCCTGTGGAAGTGCTCAGGGGACCCCATGTGGTGCTGGAGATTCGAACCTGGGCCTCGGCAGCTGAAGCCACATACAAGGCAAGTGTTTTTCCCTCCGGTGCCATCTATCAGGCCTCGAGTTCCATTCTGACGGGTGGTCTGGGATGGTGATGGTGGTCTCCCTCCACCCTCAGCTGCTGGCCAGGCTGCTCAATGCTGTGTTCAGCACCGAGGTGGGGTTCCCCCAGCTTTCTGGGCTGCTTATGGACTAGGGAGGGAGGCCTCTGGGCAGCCCGATTGATCTCTGAACCCTTGCTTCAGACGGGACCTGGGAGGCTCGGCTTGGGGCCGCGTGGGTGAGGCCTGAGTCCACTGCCTCTGCAAACGCCTAGGAGCTGAGCCCCCGTGGGGGAGCCCCAAAGCCTAGAACCCCACTTCTCACAAAGACAACAACGTCTATTACTATTACTTGCCAAGCGGGTAATGGGATGGTCCTGACTAGCCCACAGCAAGACGTGCTCTGGGACTGAACTGAGGGTGACTAAGGAGTTTCAACTCCCTGGGTGCTCTGTATGGGACCCAAGGACACTGCCCGGGGGTGGCATGCCATGGGCGGTGGGGGGCATTACCCCCCGTGATTCTTCATTGAGAGCTGGAGGGGGCCAGGAGCTGGCTGGGATCTCTGTACCCTGATGCTGCTCCAGGCCCTGGTGACCCCACCAGCACAGAGCCAGGGGCCACTCCTGACGGTGCTGGGGCTGGAACCAAGGCTCCATGTCTAACATGAGCGCTGTGCTGTCACTCCAGCCCTCGCCCACACTTTTGAGAAGTTCCTGGGGCTTTGAGGAGATGAGATGCAGGACAAAGACAGGGTGACTCGAGGCTAGAGTGATAGTACAGTGGGGAGGGCATTTGCCCTGCATGCAGCTGACCCGGGTTTGATTCTCAGCGTCCCATATGGTCCCCCGAGCGCCGCCAGGAGTAATTTCTGAGTGGAAAGCCAAGAGTAACCCCTGTGCATTGCCGGGTGCCTCTCTCTCTCTCTCTCTCTCTCTCTCTCTCTCTCTCTCTCTCTCTTTCACACACACACACACACACTCACACATACACGGTCACGGTCACGGTCCTCCCGTTGTTCATCGATTTGCTCGAGCGGAACACACATACACACACACACACACACAAAGACAGGGTGATTCATGACTCACAGAGAGGCCAGTCGGGGTGCCAGGAAGGTGGAAAAAGTGTTAAAGAAACTTTGGTACATCTACACAATGAAATACTACACAGCTGTTAGAAAAGATGGAGTCATGAAATTTACGTACAAGTGGTTCTACATGGAAAGTATCATACTAAGTGAAATGAGCCATAAAGAGAGGGACAGATATAGAAAGACTGCACTCATCTGGGGAATATAAAGTAACAGAATGGGAGTCGAACACCCAAGAATAATTGAGATAAGTACCGGGAGGTCTGCTCCAGGGCTTGGAAGCTGGCCTCACATACTAGGGGAAAAGGCAGCTCAGATAGGGAAGGGAACACCAAGTAAAGGATGTTTGGAGAACTCACTCAGGAAGCGAGATGCATGCTGAAAGTAGACTATAGACTGAACACGATGGCCACTCAAAACCTCTATTGCAAACAACAACACCCTAAAGGAAAGAGTGAGCAAAAGGGAATGTCCTGTCACAGAGGCGGGGTGGGGTGTGGGGGTGGGAAGGTTACTAGGATCACTGGTGGTGGAGAATGAGCATTGGTGGAGGGATGGGTACTCGATCATTGTATAACTGAAACTCAAGCACGAAAGTTTGTAAGTCTACAATGGTACCTCATGGTGTTTCACTAATAAAGAAAAGAAAAGAAAAGAAAAGAAAAGAAAAAAAACTTTGGTACATCTACACAGTGGAATACTATGCAGCTGTTAGGATGGATGAAGTCATGAAATTTGCTTATAAGTGGATAGACATGGAGAGTGTCATGCTAAGTGAAACGAGTCAGAAAGAGAGGGACAGACATAGAAGGACTGCACTCATTTGTGGAGTATAGAATAACATAACATGAGGCTGACATCCAAGGAATAGTAGACACAAGGGCCCCATAGCTGGAAGCCTGCCTCATGAGCAAAGGGGAGAAGGCAGATGGAATAGAGAAGGGATCACTTAAAAAATGATGGCTGGAGGAATCAATCAGGATGGGAGACGTGTGCCGAAAGTAGATAATGGACCAAACATGATGACCTCTCAGTGTCTGTATTGCAAACCATAATGCCCAAAAGTAGAGAGAGAGTATGGGGAATATTGTCTGCCATGGAGGCGGGGAGTGGTGGTGGGGGTATAATGGGGATATTGGTGGTGGGGAATGTGCACTGCTGGAGGGATGGGTGTCCGATCATTGTGTGACTGTAATCCAAACATGAAAGCTTGTAACTTTATCACAGTGATTCAATAAAATAAAAAAAAAATAAGTCTGCCTCCCCCATGGCTGGGGACTATGGGATGCTCCAAGAGGGACTCACATATCCTCAACTCTTCCCAAGGCGTGAGGACACCTGTGCAGCTGGGCATCAGGCAAGGTAAGAAGCAGAAACTGCCCCCCAGCTAAGCAGCACTCTCTACCACACTCGGTCAACCAGGCTGCATGGTTCAGTGCTTGACTCAACAGTACTGAGGGGTCAGTGGGGCCACCCCTGATGGTGTCAGGGAGCCATGTGGTACTGGGGCTCAAACTCATGCCCTGCCCCCTGGGGTGTGTCCCCAGCCCCCGGCTTCTGTTTTATCAGGAACAGCCTTCCTGAGAAGGTAGTGCTTCAGCTGCTGCCTAGAAAGAGTAAAGTGCCTGGAACAACCAGGGAGCACTTTCCCAGTGGAAGCTCAAAATGCATGTGCAAAGGCCCTGTGGCAGGAATGCATTCACGGCTCTCCCTGAAGGCTGACCTGGTGCAGGGAGGAAAGAGAGGTCCAAAGTGGGGTTTAAAAGCAGCGTGAGGGGTGCACGGGTCCATTTTCACCTCCATCAACATCCTCGGCCCTAGCCCTACCATTTCCTCAGCGCGTGTGGCCAGTCTCAGGGAGACATGGTCATGTGTGGTCCTCGGAGCCCAGAAAAGAGGCAGGTCCAGTCCCAGATGAAGAAACTGAGGCTGGGTCAGGAGAGTCTGGCTCAGGGCCACACACTGTGCGTGTCAGACATCAGGGAGCACTGCCTAGGCCCAGAGCCTCTCCCCCTTGGTTTGTTTACTTTGGTTTGGGACCATATTTCAGGGTGCTCAGGGGCAACACAGTGCTGGGGATGGGGCCCAGGACCCCTGTGTGAAGCCTGCACTCTGTCCTCTGTGCCACCCCCTTCCCCTGGACAGGACTTTGAGAACTCTGAGGGCTGAGACTACACTGCCCAGCAGTTCACACACTCCCTCTCTGTGGAGCCAGGCCGGGCCTGCTCGCTCAGAGGCCATGGGAAAGAGCGCCCCTTCCCCCGCTCACACCTCCAATTCCCCACCCTCGGCTTGACCCCCGGACCCGGGACAGCCCCTGAGCCATTAGCATTATCAGCCTGTGATAGGAGCCAGCCACAAGTCCGGCTGACCAAGGAGCTTCTGGCAAGAAATTCCACCCGGGACTTCTTGACCCCCCCCTCCCACACCCTGTCTTGGATCAGCAGCCCTGGGAATGGAAGATGGCGGGGGGGGGACCGGGAATGGGAGGGGTTGCTTATAAAGTGATGGAGACACTCAGGGGTAAGTGTCAAAAGTCTGAAAAGTCTCACTTATCCCTTGGGCCACCCAGAAATGTCACTTCTTGGAACTTACCCAGTGGAAACCACAGGATATACACGAAGATCAATACCCATGGGGACAGGAAGATAACAGAGAGGATGGGGAACCCGTCCCGTTCCTGCAACCACACGAGGATACTGGGGTGTCCTGTGTGATCCCCAACACTGCAAACGCCAGCAGCAGCGTGTTCTCTGGTCATGGCTCTGTGCTGTCTGTTCTGGATGACCGAGTATCTCCCGGAGTGGCTGTTATTTTGGGACCCCTGCCCACCCCCAGTACAGACAAATATCCAGGTGATGGGGGCAGCAGGCACTGCCAAACCGGCTCTCACGACCAGCGCCTGCTCCACCTGCCTGGCCAGTGCCGAGCCCAGACAGCTGCCTGTTGTTAAGATAGTTTGAAAGTCGCATGGGTTAGTGTGTTCACACCCTCTCTAATGGGGACTGTGAGAAACTGAAAGCAACCTGAGTGCCCACCAAGGGGGGACACACGAGAGCAACATAGGTAAAGGTAAAGGCTCTCCCGTTGATCATCGATTTGCTCGAGCGGGCTCAGTAACGTCTCCATTGGAGACTTTGTTGTTACTGTGTCTGGCATATCGAATACTCTCGGTAGCTTGCCGGGCTCTCCGAGAGGGGCGGAGGAATCGAACTCGGGTCGGCCATGTTGGCTGCGTGCAAGGCAAACGCCCTACCCACTGTGCTATCACTCGAGCCCACGAGAGCAACATATCATGCAAAAGCCGCTGGGCAGAGAGCAATGGAGACTCATGACTGCTGTCAGACACAAGGGGCCTCCCTCCGGAGAGCCGCTCCCGGACCAGAGGACACCAACACACACACTTTCCTGAGCTGGGCAGCGCGGCCAACTGAACAGACACATCTCCGTCCTCACCGAATCCCACAGAAGCCTCGAGAAGGGCTGGGTAAAATACGAGAGTTAAAAACTGAGCTGATGGAGCCAGTACAGCAGGGAGGGCAGAGGTATCCATGAGGCCGACTTGGGTTGGATCCCCGGCACCCCAGAGGGTCCTCTAAGCCTCTCCAGGAATGATCCCTGAGCACAGAACCAGGAGTAAGCTCTGAGCACTGTCAGGTGTGGCCCCCAAGTCAAAATTCTCAAGGCAAGCTCCTAAACCCCTGTGTTATCTCTCCAGCCCTCTCTTGAGAGTTTTGAAATCTCCAGCCTGGAGCCTGTGAGTGAGCAGAGATTACATTGACAGGAAACAGAACCCAGAGACGGCAAACGTAAAACTCAACTGGTGCGGACTTGGGAGCACGGGGAGGGCAGGCTGGGGTTCTGATGGCTGGGCTGCAGTGCTGGTTTTTGTTTTCTTTTCCTTCCCACTTTGTACTGTGGATAGACTTGAATGTTACAGACAAAAAAATTCAGCATTGAATGAAAGTGATGAAAACAGGCCTGTCACTCTTAATCCATTTAGAACATTCATAAAATTAAAAGAAAGAACTATAGCCTTTGGAGGATATTACGTTTTAGCTGTCACGTGTAAAAATAGCCAGTACTTAGTGAAATGGAAGGAGGAGGAGAGGGAGGCAACAGGGGGGGAGGGAGGGTGGAGGAAAAGA
Source organism: Sorex fumeus (assembly GCF_029834395.1). NCBI lineage: Eukaryota > Metazoa > Chordata > Mammalia > Eulipotyphla > Soricidae > Sorex > Sorex fumeus. The sequence goes on along the minus strand of NW_026606074.1, from coordinate 3,144,066 downwards.
AAGGAAGAAAGGAAGGAAGAAAGAAATAATGAGAGAGAGAGAAAAGAGAAAAAAGAAGGGAGGGAGAGAAAGAGAAAGAAAGAAAGAAAGGAAGGAAGGAAGGAAGGAAGGAAGGAAGGAAGAAAAAGAGAGAAAATAAAAGGAAAGAAAGAGAGAGAAAGAGAGGGGCTGGAGCGACAGAACAGCAGGAAGGGCATTTGCCTTGCACGCGGCCGACCCAGGTTTGATTCCCAGCATCCCTTATGGTCCCCTGAGCATCGCCAGGAGTAATTCCTGAGTGCATGAGCCAGCAGTAACCCCTGTGCATTGCCGGTTGTGACCCAAAAGGCGAAAAAAAGAGAGAAAGAAAGAAAGAAAGAAAGGGGGAGGGAGAGAGAAAGAGAGAGGGAGAAAAAATGAAAGAGGGAGGGAAAGAGAGAGAAAGAGAGAGGAAGGGAGGGAGGGAGGGAGGGAGGGAGGGAGGGAGGGAGGAAGGAAGGAAGGAAGGAAGGAAGGAAGGAAGGAAGGAAGGAAGGAAGAAATCCGGCTCTAACAACACTTCTCCAATCCAGGGCATGCACAGGAGACTCCCACAGAAGTCACAGCCTGGGGGTATGTATGAGTTGACACTAAAAACTACCAATGATGCCAGGAAGACGATCAAGCATGGGGCACAGCCCACGAACAGCACCACCATCCAGGATGAGTGTGACCTGATAGCCCAGCACTGGGGTGAAATTAGAGACTTGGTTTTCTTCAAAGACGTTTGAAATTTCACAATGACTAAATTTTTAAATTTTAAACATTTGAAAAAGAGGCTTGAAAAAAAGTGGCCATGAGTGATTTGTGTAAAGGGATTCAGAGTGTTGAGGATAAGGAAAAGGTGAAATCCATTCATTTTCGATCAACCCACTAACCCCCTAATCATCTACCAATCTCCTACCAGTCCTGGAGGTTTTCAGTTTTGACGCCTCACGATACGCAGGTTCCTTTCCATTTAAAAACGTCTTCATAGTGCTGGGGAAATAGATAACACAGTGGGTAGGCACTTGCCTTGGACTCATCGACCTGGTTTGATCCCAACATCCCATATGGCCCTGCGGCCCCACCAGCAGTGATGCCTGAGCACAGATCCAGGAGGAAGCCCTTAGCACTACTGGGTGTGCCCCTGCCCCTCTCCCCCCAAACCCCCAACTATCCATGGCCCGGTTTTGCATACAGGAAGCCCAGGCTCAATCCCCTGCACCACGAGGTCCCTTAGAGCACCGCCAGGATTGACCCAAGAGCACAGAGCTGGGAGTAGTCCCTGAGCACCACCAGGTGTTGTCCCCAAACAAACAAAAACAAAGAACTCAACTGGTTTTCAAAACAGTCAAGTGCCAGGGAACAAGGTTCTGATTGGTGGGTGCCTCTGGGGGCTGGTCTGCCTTTTGGAGGAGAGTGGCCAGCTTGTCCCCGGTGAGACAGCCATCTCAGGCTTCTGAGCATGGAGGATGCCACTCAGTGTCACTTCTGGTGGGGCCGCAGGACCATATGGGATGTTGGGATCAAACCAGGTCGATGAGTCCAAGGCAAGTGCCTACCCACTGTGTTATCTATTTCCCCAGCACTATGAAGACATTTTTAAATGGAAAGGAACAAAGTGCAAAGTGCAGAGGATGCAGCGGCCAGAGAAAGTGGGTTGGAACACGCCATCAGCCTGACCCTTCTTTCACCTGCTCCACTGGGCTCCGGACTATTTTTGGCTAAGGTGCCAGCTTGCTCTCGACAGGAGTGATATGAAGCTCGAGTCAATACATTATCAATAAGTACACTCCAATCACACATTAGGGTTCGTGGAAGGGGGGAGGGACGGGAAGCCTGATACTTGACTGAGTAGGGGTCATGTGGGTGGACCCGAGAAGTGATATGCATTCCGCGGAATTGTCTCAGGACAGCGTCCTGGAGGTACCTTACATGGCCATGAAACAGCCTGAAAAACAGTCCCCTAGAAATGAACATAACCCCTGTCCAAGGCTGGCAGGGAACCGGGGCGTCCCCTAACACTCCACTCCCTCCCTTCCCCATCCCTGGGCTCCAAATCCTTCCCTGCTCTCTGAACATCTTGTTTCTGAGTTCTGATCTCAGGGGTCTTTATCCAGGTGCTGGTCCTCCCATTTTTCCCTTGTGTAGGAAGGAGATATTCCCCCCATCCCCATCTCTCAGGCATATGTCTAACCTCCTCTTCCTGGCTCCCCATCTGTAAAGTGGGTACCAGGTTTGTATGTTGAGGGAGGGGCTGTTGGATTGGGCCACGGCTGATGGTGCTCAGGGGCTATTCCTGCTCTCTGCTCGGGAGTGAACCCTTGGCAGTGCTCGGGGAGCATAAATGGCGCCAGGATTTGGACCAGGGTTGCCAATACTGCAGCCACATGCAAAGCAAGTTCCTTCCCTCCTGTGAGCTCTCTCCAGCCCCAGATTTGTATCTTGAAACAGAGGATTAAATTTAAGGGACTGAATGACATAAGATTGTTATTATTGCCCAAAAGAGGAGATAACAGGCTTGAGGAGGTAGCTCAGTTGTCGGGGCACATGCTTTGCATGCTGGGGGCTCTAATTTGATTCCTGATGCTCCCTCATACCATAGGTCCCTAACATTGAGCCACTTGTCTGGTTCACTGACTATCGCCCGAAATGATACTGAGGCCACTGAGCATGACTTAGGAGACACCCCCAAAGGAATCTAAAATACATAATAATAAAGTGAGGACCAGGAGCTAGGTCAATGGGCTAGAGAGCATACTTAGCATGTAACAGCTCCAGGTTTGATCCCCAGCATCATAGGGTCCCCCAAGTACCATCGGGAGTGTCCCCCAAAGATCTTTCTTTTTTGACTTTTTGAGTCACACCTGGCGATGCACAGGGGTTATTCCTGGCTCATGCACTCAGGAATTACTCCTGGTGGTGCTCGGAGGACCATCTGGGATGCTGGGAATCCAATCCGGGTTTGCCGCGTGCAAGCCAAACACTCTACCCACTGTGCTGTTGCTCCAGCGCCCCCACCCCAAAGTTCTGAGCCAGGAGTAGCCCTCAACTCACAGTTCCCATCCAGGAAGAAAGGAAGAATTGTGACCTAAATGAGAATTTTGGTCAATCTGGTGCCCAAACTGCTGATTTGTTGTTGCTGCTTGTTTTGGTGGTGGGGGACACACCCATTGATGCTCAGAGGTTATTTCTGGCTCTGTGCTGGGGATGGGGAACAGGGTACATTCCTGATTCTTGGCGGGAGCAGGGGGTTACCATGCGGTGCTGGGGATTCAACCCAGGCCTCCGGTATGCAAAGTCTACACAGCCCTCTGAGCCATGGCCCCAGTCCCAGCCCTGTGGAGCTGTAGCCCTGGTATCAAAGCCGCAGGGTGGAAGGGGGACCGCAGCTAAATGTCATGTCCACAGGGAAGGGCTTGGGTTTTTTTGGAGGTGGAGCCTGTGGGCCTGGGCCAAGCTCCCCAGGAGCAGAGCAGGGTCAGGAGAGAGGGAAGGCGCTTTCCTGTGGGAAAACGTAGGGCGTGCACCCACACGGCCCAGAGATTGGGTCTGGAGGCCCAGTGCCTATGATGTCACCCACCCTCTGTGGCTTCTGAAGTCTCCGGGGACAGCGGGTTTGGGGGAGGATGGGCTGAAGGGCCAGGATCTGGGGAGAATGAGATATGAACATGAATCAGGGCTTGGGGCTGGAGTGGCAGGGCCCCAGGCAGAAACAGCTGGGGAGAGGGGGGGCAGTACATGGTGGTCAGGGCTGAATGAGTGGATGGATGAGTGAATGGATGAATGAATGAAGTGATGGATGAGAGAATGGATGAATGAAGGGACAGATAAGAGAATGGATGAATGAATGAAGGGATGGATGAGCGAATGAATGAATGAATGAATGAAGGGATGGATGAGCAAATGGATGAATGAATGGATGAGTGAACAGATAAATGAATGAAGTGATATATGAGTGAATGGATGAATTAAAGGGTGGATGTGTGTACGGATGAATGGATGAATGTGTGAATAAATGAGAGAATGAATGCAGGGTGCCCGAGTAAATGTGTGGCTTTCCTGTGGTGCCAAGGAGTGCAGTGAGAGTCCTGCCAGGCAAGTGAGTATAGGCTGGGCACTGTGACACTTGTATGAGTGAGTAGGAAACAAACCTACAGAAGTGCATCATGGGCGTACACAAAGTAGAGGCCTTCGTGTCCTGAACACCCATCATTCTGATTCCCAAATTCTCAGCATTTCCCCGCTGAAACCTGCCCCCTCTGACTTTCGAAAGGGGTCATTTCAAAATGGCCACACCAAAAAAAAAAAAGAGAGAGAGGCAACTCACAAAAATACAGAACAATCCACCCTAAACCATGCTCTCGTGTTAGGTTCCCAGAGTGAGGGGCGGTTTGTTACCAGCTCGCCCTGACACAGAAACACTAGGACCCCGGCTTGTAAATAGCTCCTCACTTGCCTACTTTCCTCGTTGCCCGGCAAGCCCAGCACAGCTGCCAGGGTCCTTCTCTTGAGGGTCCTTCTCTTGTTTCTGCCCCAGCAGCACGCATTCGCCTGGCCCTCCCCAAACACCAACTTCTCCTCCTTCCAGGCCCTTGGCTAGCCCCTCCACCCTGTCCACCAAGGAGGGTTTTCTAGGCCCTGGGCTGGCCGGGCTTGTGCTGGATGTGGTGGGGCGAGGTTCTGTTGAATGAGCCAAGAAACAAATGTGAGACACCCAGAGATTAGCAGCAGGGGTTGGGACCGGGTGGATCAACCTTTTGTGCTGTTAGCTCGGCCTATGCCCCTGAAGCACAAGGCAGCTATGGGGGCTTAGTGGCCAGTCTCTTGGGTGGGTCTGGGTCTGTTCCAAGTGTCATTTGGGAGCTGGGCTGGGAGGAGACAGCCCTGTGCCAGAGGCCCAGAGGCACAAAAGGGCCTGGGATCCTGCCCCTCCACCCCACCAGTCCCATTCCCCTCCCTCCTGCTTTGAGCTGGGCTCCTTTACTCTGGCAAGCCTTAGGCCCCTCCAGGCACTGCTGAAGAGGATGGAAATAGCCCCCAGGCTGGGCCCTGGGGAAAAGCACCAGGATGTGCAAGAGCCTGGTACTGTAGTGACTCAGAGTAACCTATTGATAACTGTAAACAACACGGGCCCTGTCCAGGAGATGGGCACCCTCTCAGGAACTCTTCCCAAAGACAAACAGAAAAAATGCCAGGGGTATGGGGGGATTGGGGTTTGTTGTCTCTGGGGGTGGCCCGGTCTAATTTGGGGTGCCAGATAGGTGCATGGGTGGGGCTCCTTCCTATTCTAGGGCTCAGTCAGCCACAGAAGGTCGACCCCTAGAGAACAACCTCACCATGGTTTGGGAGAAGCAACCGCGTGGTTTTGCTAAAAAGAGGTGGGTGGTCATTCCTGAGGGTTACAGAAAGAAAGCAGGAGTGACAGGACCTGTGCCCACTGGCCAAGAAGTGCCAAGAGGGCAGGAGTAATGGTGCAGCAGGTAGGGCACTTGCCTTGCATGTGGTGGACCCAGTTTCAATTCCCAGCACCATATATGGTCCCCAAGCCCTGCTGGGAGTGACCCCTGGGAGCTGTCAAGAGTAAGCCCTGAGCACCACTCACAGACAAAAGTGCCAAGAGCGATTTGCTACAATCTCAATCTCCAGCTGACTCCTGGGACAGCAGATGCAGCATTCTGGAACTCCGCTGGGACATGCAGTCCCTGAGGTCAGGGCAGTCATTCACTGGGACATGCAGTCCCTGAGGTCAGGGCAGTCATTCACGACAGTACAAGGAGCACCTTACTGCCTGCTCACTCATGTCCTGACCTCCAGAAAAAAATACTCTCGGTCTACCACAAATAGGCTTAGCCTGTGGGCTTCAGATGGGGGTGTATCTGGCCTTGGACTCCAAGTTAGGACTGAGGGGGGTTGCTAGGTACCCCATTGTAAAATCTTATCACGCCGAAGGTTGTGTGTTCACGGGCTCACTGGACGACACTGTCTCACCACCTGCGTTTGGTGCTCTTGAGCCGCTGTGTGTGGCCTGGATCGGAACGGCTGTTGGCCAAGGGCAGACGGAAGAAGAAACGAGGGACAGGCTGGTCTATATCAATAGTAGTTTATTCCAATCCTCTTCACTCCTGTCTTTCTCTGCCTCCTTCTCTCCTGGGCCCCAATCTCTCTGCCTCCTCTCCTGGGCCCCAAACCTCTCTCCTTCTGGCTCTGACTCTGGATCTCTGGAGCCCGAGCTCTCTCACTTCTGACTCCCTTTCCGAGCTTACGTCTTAGTTTATATAGCAGTCACATAAGGCGGTGACATAAAGGTGGGTTGAATACTGACGAATCAACAAAGAGAGGTAAGACCACTCCTCCAGGAGATTAACTCAAGGATAAAATCTCATCTACAGAGATTACTTTAGATTACTAGGAGATCCACCCAAGGGTGGGATCCCAACAAGGGTGTGTTCTTCCCTCAGTTAGTAATCTACTTAAATAGTTGTAATAAATCTACTTCTAATATTTCTAGCAATGTCATTCTGTATGAGCACAGTAAGAGATATAAATTTAGTTTGGTTCTTCCTGAGAACATCTCACAATACATTTCGCAGTCCTCAGGCCAGGTTAATCTTCCTAGCTCCAGCAGGGTCCTAGTCTCGTCATTACTTACTTTTGGATCATGACAGCATTTGCCCATGATCATGCCCTCAACTTACAGTTGAGTATCGTGGCTCTTTGGCCTGGCCCATTTCGATGCCAGGGTAGCTCACTGCTTGCCCTGGGTCCATTCAGTCCCTCGTCGGGACCCTGCTTTTGGGGTGCTAGGAACTAAGGGCAACTGAGTCAAGAAATCAGATGCCCAGGAGTAAATATTATTCGGAGTCAATCAACTCCCAAGTTACAAAGCATAATATTAACTGTCTTCCTGTGTCCACACAGAAAGGACATTGCTTACAATACAAGTTCAGTGTTCTTAGATGGGTGTGACTTGACAAACCTAAGCTACCTGAGGAAGGACAAAAGAGTGTTATCCTACATTTCCCCCTTTTTCTTTTTACAAAAACACAAAATTTGAAACAGGAACAATTCCAGTATAAAACAGTCTCATTAGTTGTACTAAGATTTCAGTCTAACCCTGGACTCAGAGCAGTTCTTTAGTGAAGCGTCCAATTGTCCTGACTGTCCAGGGGTGATAAGAGTCACCAATGATGAGAGTCATTTAGTCCCATTCTGAAGAAATGAAGTGTCTGGATCAAAACTGAAGAGTTGTTCCTGTAACAGCATCAGTAGTGGTTGCAGCAATCAGTCCCAGGGGAATAGCTATTAGGAGTCCAATAAATTTCAGGAAGCACTTGATCAGTCGAGGAGTACTGGAACAGGGGCATCACAACTTCTGGCAGGAGCACTTCAGTAGGGGAATGCAGCCATTCTTCGGTCAGGTTCATCAGAGTCATAGATGTGCAACCTAGCTTATGTTTGAGAAAAACACTTTTTTAAAGTTATAAGAGGCTTTGACCATCGGGGTTTGGTCTCTGTGTCTGTGAGTAGAGAGAAAGACAGGGAAGCTCCAATACAAATGGATATCCTAGAGAGAAATGAAAAGGTGTTTGTCAAACCATTCCGTTCTCATTCCGGAACCTGTGAATTCCAAGGGAAGGGAAGAGTAGAGAAATGTTAATTCAAAATATGGAGGCCTGGCAGTGTCTAATCCACAACCTGTAAAAAGAGAGGTATGAGGAATGTCTTCATGTGAACTCATGATATGTTAAAGGATCCAGAGGCCTTGCTGCAGTTCCTCTGATGCTGGCTCCTCTTCTTTCCCTTGTGACTTCCAGCTGAAATCATTTTGGTGATAACTTGGGTCTGGAATTTGAAGGGTTGTGAGTCTCTGGTGGTCTGCGATCCAACTCAGGTGGATGAATTCTACTCCTGATGAGACGTAACGGAACCCAAAGTTTTTCAATAGGGTTATCATCCGTTGAAACAAAAGCATAGCCTTTTCCTCGAATGAGGAGTTTTCCTGCTACCCATTCCTTGTAAATTTTAATCCAAATAGGAGAATTAATAGTTTCCTGAGTCTGGGCACCTTCCCCTGCCTGCTTCACTCAGTCAGTTAATGGGTCTCCCACCCTCCCCTCTCATTTGATCCTGCCTCTCAAGGCCACTGCCACAACCCCACCCACATCTCCTTCCCCTCTGAAGCTTCTGCCCTAGCACCTGTCTCTCACCCCTGCCACCTCCATTTCCTGCAAGTAACAAGAAAACAATTTTCTAACGGCAAATTTTTCAAAATCTAAAACTCAACTCTAATTGGATAGTGAGGGTCATGTGCTCATCTCTGAGCCAATCACCATGGCCTGGGGGGAGTTTGCATTTTGACAGCAGGTGGGTGGGCTGTGGATGCAGCAACATTGCTCAGAATGACCCTCTTCGGGGCTGTAACCTGTTGTCGTGCAAGTCCATGTCCATCTGTCAAGAAGGAGACAAGAGTTTCAGTTCTGATTCCTCTCCTTTACTGTCTGTGGGTCTCTGGACTACAGTTCACTGTGCCCAGAATCCCTCCTTGGCAACAGTGCCCATGAGTATAGGACAAAGGGGCTGGGGAACTGACTAAAAGGACTGGGGCTCCTGCGAACTGCCACCCGCAGTCCCCAGCAGAAGACTGGGTGGGGGAGTAGACAGCCCCCAGCACCCTTGGATGAGGATGATATGCATGGAATGTGCTTCAGGGGTTAGTTCCTACACTAGACTGAGCTTCAAGATGGCAAGGCCCATGATCTTATCTCCATCCCTTACCAGAGAGGATATCCACAATTGGTACCCATAGCCAGTATCTACAACCAGTATGCACATCCAGTATCCAGAACTGGTTTCTACAGACAGTGTCCACAGCCAGTATCCACAAAAAGTATCCACAGCTGGTTACTACAAAGGGTATCCATAGCTTATTCACAGCCTGTATCCATGACGCGTATCCACAGCAGGTAACTACAGCTAACCACAGCCGGTATCTGCAGTTGGTCTCAAAAAAGGGAATTCACAGCTGGGATCCACAGCCGGGATCCACAATAGGTATCCACAGAGAATGTTGAGAGCAGGTATCTACACCAAGTTCAAAGTCAGTATTCATGTCCAGTATCCATGGCCAGTATCCACAGCAGGTATCCACAGCAGGTATCCACAGCGGGTATGCACAGCAGGTATCCAGAACTGGTATCCACAGCCAGTATCCAGAGCTAGTATCCACAGCAGGGTATCCACAGAGAGTATATACAGCAGGTATCCACAGAAGGTATCCACAGACAGTATCCACAGCAAGTATCCACAGCAGGTATCTGCAGAGGGTATCCACAGCAGATATCCAGAACTGGTATCCACAGCAGGTATCCAGAGAGTATCCACAGCAGATATCCACAGCAGACATCCACAGTCAGTATCCACAGTGGGTATTCACAGCAGGTTTCCACAGCCAGTATCCACAGCAGGTATCCACAGCCAGTATCAACCTTGGGTATCCATAGTAGGTATTCACAGCAGATATTCACAGCTGGTATCCACAGCCAGTGTCTACAGCCAGTATCTACAGCCAGTATCCACAGCATGTATCCACAGCGGGTATCCACAGCAGGTATCCAGAGCTGGTATCCACAACAAGTATACACAGCCGGCATCCACAACAGGTATTCACAGTGGGTCTCCACAGTAGGTATCCACAGCAGATATCCAAAGCGGGTAGCCATAGCTGGTATCCACAGCAGTATCCACAGAGATAGGTATCCATAGCCAGTATCTACAGCCAGTATCCACAGCCGGTATACACAGCATGTATCCACAGCTGGTATCCACAGCAGGTATCCAAAGCGGATATCCACAGCTGGTATCCACAGCCGGTATGCACAGCCGGTATCCACAGCGGGTATCCACAGCGGGTATCCACAGCTGGTATCCACAGCCAGTATCCACAGCAGGTATCCACAACTGGTATCCACAACGGGTATCCACAGCGGGTATCCATAGCAGGTATCCAAAGCGGGCATCCACAGCAGGTATCCAAAGTGGGTATCCACAACCGGTATCCACAGCTGGTATCCACAGCCAGTATCCACAGCAGGTATCCACAACTGGTATCCACAACGGGTATCCACAGCGGGTATCCATAGCAGGTATCCAAAGCGGGCATCCACAGCAGGTATCCAAAGCGGGTATCCACAACCGGTATCCACAGCCAGTATCCACAGCTGGTATCTACATAGGTATCCACAGCCAGTATCCATAGCAGGTATCCACAGCGGGTATCCACCACCAGTATTCACAGCAGGTAACACAACCCGTATCCATAGCAGGTATCCACAGCGGGTATCCACAAAGAGTATTCAGATCAGATATCCACAGCCAGTATCCACATCTGGTATCTACAATAGGTATCCACAGCCAGTATCCATAGCAGGTATCCAGAGTGAGTACCCACAGCAGGGATCCACAGCAGGTATCCATAGCCAGTATCCACAGCAGGATATCCACAGAGAGTATCCACAGCAGGTATCCACAGTAAATATCCACAGCAGGTATCCAAAGTGGGTATCCACAGCCAGTATCCACAGCCGGTATGCACAACCAGTATCCACAGTGGGTATCCACAGCAGGTATCCACAGTGGGTATCCACAGCAGTATCCACACCTGGTATCGACAATGGGTATCCACAGAGAGTATTCAGATAAGGTATCCACAAGCCAGTATCCACAGCAGGGGACCAGTATCCATAGCAGGTATCCACAGCGGGTATCCATAGCCAGTATCCACAGCAGGTATCCTCAACCGGTATCCATAGCCAGTATCAACAGCAGGTATCCACAGAGAGTATCCACAGTGGGTACCCACAGTGGGTATCCACAGCTGGTATCCACAGTGGGTATCCACAGCAGGTATCCACAACCAGTATCCACAGCCGCTGTCCAGAGCCAGTATCCACAGCCAGTATCAATAGCCGGTATGCACAGCCTGTATCCACAGCGGGTATCCACAGCAGGTATCCACAGCAGGTATCCAGAGCAGGTATCCACAGCAGGTATCCAGAGCAGGTATCCACAGAGAGTATTCAGATAAGGAATCCACAGCCAGTATCCACAGCAGGGTATCCACAGAGAGTATCCACAGCTGGCATCTACAATAAGTATCCACAGCCAGTATTGACAGCAGGTATCCACAGTGGGTATCCAAAGCAGGTATCCACAACTGGCATCCACAGCCAGTAACCACAGCGGGTATGCACAGCCGGTATCCACGGCGGGTATCCACAGAGAGTATTCAGATAAGGTATCCACAGCCAGTGTCTACAGCAGGTATCCACAGTGAGTATTCACAGCAGGTATCCACAACTGGCATCCACAGCCAGTATCCACAGTGGGTATCCACAGAGAGTACTCAGATAAGGTATCCACAGCCAGTATCCACAGCAAGGTATCCACAGAGAGTATCCAAAGCTGGTGTCTACAATAGATAGCCACAGCCAGTATTCACAGTGGGTATCCAAAGCAGGTATCCACAACCAGTATGTATCCACAGCGGATTCCACAGCAGGTATCCACAACTGGTATCCACAGCCAGTATCCACAGTGGGTATCCACAGCAGGTATCTACAGTCAGTATCCACAGCAAGTATCCACAGCAGGTATCCATAAAGAGTATTCTAATCAGGTATCCACAGCCAGTATCCACAGCAGGTATAGACAGCAGGGTATCCAGAGCTGGTATGTACAACAGGTATTCACAACTGGTATAAAGAGCAATTATCTACAGCCGCTATCCACAGCCAGTATCTGCAGCAGGTATCCACAGCCAGTATCCACAGCTGGTATCCACAGTGGATATTCACAGCAGGTATCCACAGCGGGTATCCACAAAGAGTATTTAGGTAAGGAATCCAGAGCCAGTATCCATAGCAGGGTATCCACAGAGAGTATCCACAGCTGGCATCTACAATTGGTATCCACAGCCAGTTTCCACAGCAGGTATCCGCAGTGGGTATGCACAGTAGGTATCCACAGCAGGTATCCACAACTGGCATCCAAAGCCAGTATCTACAGCCAGTATCCACAGCAGGTATCCTCAGAGAATATTCAGAGCAGGTATCCACAGCCAGTATCCACAGCAGGTATCCACAGCAGGGTATCCACAGCTGGTATGTACAACAGATATCCACAGAAAGTATTCACAGCAGGTATCCACAGCTGGTATCCACATCCAGTATCAACAACAGGAATCCACAGTGGGTATCCACAGCAGGTATCCAGAGCAGGCATCCATAACTGGTATCCACAGCCAGTATCCACAGCAGGTATCCTCAGAGAATATTCAGAGCAGGTATCCACAGCCAGTATCCACAGCAGGTATCCACAGCAGGGTATCCACAGCTGGTATGTACAACAGATATCCACAGAAAGTATTCACAGCAGGTATCCACAGCTGGTATCCACATCCAGTATCAACAACAGGAATCCACAGTGGGTATCCACAGCAGGTATCCAGAGCAGGCATCCATAACTGGTATCCACAGCCAGTATCCACAGCAGGTATCCACAGCCATTATCCAGAGCCGGTGTCCACAGCGGGTATCCACAGCCAGTATCCACAACAGGTATCCACAGCCATTATCCATAGCTGTTGTCCACAGCAGGTATCTACAGCAGGTATCCACAACAGGTATCCACAACCAGTATTCACAGCAGGTATCTACAATAGGTATCTACAGAGAGTATTTAGAGCAGGTATTCACAGCCAGTATCCACAGCAGGGTATCCACAGATGCTATCTACAATAGATAACCACAGAAAGTATTCAGAGCTGGTATCCACAGCGGATTCCACAGCAGGTATCCACAGCAGGTATCCACAACTGGTATCCACAGCAGTATCCACAGCCGGTATCCACAGTCAGTATCCACAGCAGATATCCACAATAGGTATCCACAGCAGGTATCCACAACTGGCATCCAAAGCCAGTATCTACAGCCGGTATCCACAGCAGGAATCCTCAGAGAGTATTCAGAGCAGGTATAGACAGCCAGTATCCACAGCAGGTATCCACAGCAGGGTATCCACAGTTGGTATGTACAACAGATATCCACAGAAAGTATTCACAGCAGGTATCCACAGCTGGTATCCACAGCCAGTATCCACAACAGGAATCCACAGTGGGTAACCACAGCAGGTATCCAGAGCAGGCATCCATAACTGGTATCCACAGCCAGTATCCACAGCAGGTATCGATAGCAGATATCCACAGAGAGTATTCAGAGAAGGTATCCACAGATGGTATCCACAGCAGGTTTCCACAGCAGGTATCCACAGTGGGTATCCACAGCAGGTATCCATAGCCAGTATCTACAGCAGATATCCACAATGGGTATCCACAGCAGGTATCAACAGCAGGTATCCACAACCGGTATCCACAGCCAGTATCTACAACCGGTAATCACAGCAGGTATCCAGAGCAGGGTATCCACAGCTGGTATGTACAACAGGTATCCACAGAAAGTATTCACAGCAGGTATCCACAGCTGGTATCCACAGCCAGTATCCACAACAGGAATTCACAGTGGGTATCCACAGCAGGTATCCAGAGCAGGCATCCATAACTAGTATCCACAGCCAGTATCCATAGCAGGTATCCACAGCAGGTATCCACCTCAGGTTTCCACAGCAGGTATCCACAGGGAGTATTCAGATAAGGAACCCACAGCCAGTATCCACAGCAGGTATCCAGAGCAGGCATCCATAACTGGTATCCACAACCAGTATCCACAGCAGGTATCCTCAGTGAGTATCCACAGCAGGTATCCACAGCCAGTATCTACAGCCGGTAGCCACAGAAGGTATCCACAGCAGGGTATCCAAAGCGATTATCCATAGCCAGTGTTTACAGCAGGTATCCACAATAGGTATCCACAACCAGTATTCACAGCAGGTATCCACAGCTGGTATCCACAGCCAGTATCCACAACAGGAATCCACAGTGGGTATCCACAGCATGTGTCCAGAGCAGGCATCCATAACTGGTATCCACAGCAGGTATCCAAAGAAAGTATTCAGAGCAGGTATCCACAGCAGGGTATCCACAGCTGGTATGTACAACAGGTATCCACAGCAGGTATCCAGAGCAGGTATCCATAACTGGTATCCACAGCCAGTAACCACAGCAGGTATCCACAGAGTGTATCCACAGCTGGCATCTACAATAGGTATCCACAGCGAGTATCCACAGCGGGTATACACAGTGTGTATCCACAGCAGGTATTCACAGCCTGTATCTAAAGCAGATATCCACAATGGGTATCCAGAGCAGGTATCAAAAGCAGGTATCCACAACCGGTATCCTCAGCCAGTATCTACAGCCGGTACCCACAGCAGGTATCCAGAGCAGGGTATCCACAGCTGGTATGTACAACAGGTATCCACAGAAACTATCCATAACAGGTATCCACAGTGGGTATCCACAGCAGTTATCCACAACCAGTATCTACAGCAGGTATCCACAACCAGTATCCACAGCCGGTATCCACAGCCAGTATCCGCAACAAGAATCCACAGTGGGTATCCACAGCAGGTATCCAGAGCAGGCATCCATAACTGGTATCCACAGCCAGTATCCACAGTTGATATCCACAGCAGGTATCCACAGAGAGTATTCAGAGCAGGTATCCACAGTTGGTATCCACAGCAGGTATCCACAGCTAGTATCCACGCAGGATATCCACAGCTGGTATCTACAACAGGTATCCACAGCAGGTATCCACAGCAGGTATCCGAGGCCATTATCCATAGCCGGTGTCCACAGCGGGTATCCACAGACTGTATCTACAGCAGGTATCCACAGCAGGTATCCACAGCTATTATCCATAGCCGGTGTCCACAGCAGATATCCACAGCCAGTATCCACAGCAGGTATCTACAACAGGTATCCACAACCAGTATTCACAGCAGGTATCCACAGAGAGTATTTAGAGCAGGTATCCACAGCCAGTATTCACAGCTGGTATCCACAGCAGGTATCCACAACCAGTATCCACAGCCAGTATTCACAACAGGTATCCACAGCAGGTATCCACAGAGAGTATTCAGAGCAGGTATCCACAGTTGGTATTCACAGCAGGTATCCACAGCTAGAATTCACAGCAGGGTATCCACAGCCATTATCCACAGCCGGTGTCCACAGCGGGTATCCACATCCAGTATCCACATCAGGTATCCACAGCGGGTTTCCACAGTAGGTATCCATAGCCATTATCCATAGCCGGTGTCCACAGCAGGTATCCAGAGCAGGCACCCATAACTGGTATCCACAGCCAGTATCCACAGCAGGTATCCACAGAGAGTATTCAGAGCAGGTATCCACAGCCAGTATCCACAGCAGGTATCCACAGCGGGTATCCACAGCAGGTATCCACAGCCATTATCCATAGCCGGTGTCCACAGCGGGTATCCACAGCCAGTATCCAAAGCGGGTATCTACAGCAAGTATCCACAGCCATTATCCATAGCTGGTGTCCACAGCAGGTATCCACAGCCGGTATCCATAGCAGGTATCCACAGCGGGTATCCACAGCAGGTATCCACAGCTAGTATCCACAGCAGGTATCCACAGCTAGTATCTACAACAGGTATCCAGAGCCGGTATCCACAGCAGGTATCCACAGCCATTATCCAAAGCTGGTGTCCACAGCGGGTATCCACAGCCAGTATCCAAAGCGGGTATCTACAGCAAGTATCCACAGCCATTATCCATAGCTGGTGTCCACAGCAGGTATCCACAGCCGGTATCCATAGCAGGTATCCACAGCGGGTATCCACAGCAGGTATCCACAGCTAGTATCCACAGCAGGTATCCACAGCTAGTATCTACAACAGGTATCCACAGCCGGTATCCACAGCAGGTATCCACAGCCATTATCCAAAGCCGGTGTCCACAGCGGGTATCCACAGCCAGTATCCAAAGCGGGTATCCACAGCAGGTATCCACAGCCATTATCCATAGCGGGTCTTCACAGCAGGAATCCACAGCCATTATCCATAGCTGGTGTCCACAGCAGGTATCCACAGCCAGTATCCATAGCAGGTATCCACAGCGGGTATCCACAGCAGGTATCCACAGCTAATATCCACAGCAGGTATCCACAGCTGGTATCTACAACAGGTATCCACAGCCGGTATACACAGCAGGTATCCACACCATTATCCATAGCCGGTGTCCACAGCGGGTATCCACAGCCAGTATCCAAAGAGGGTATCCACAGTAGGTATCCACAGCCATTATCCATAGCTGGTCTTCACAGCAGGAATCCACAGCCAGTATCCATAGCAGGTATCCACCACAGGTATCCACAACCAGTTTTCACAGCAGATATCCACAATAGGTATCCACAAAGAGTATTTAGATCAGGTATCCACAGCCAGTATCCACAGCAGGGTATCCACAGCTGGTATTTACAACAGGTATCCACAGAAAGTATTCAGAGCAGGTATCCACAGCGGATTCCACAGCTGGTATCCACAGCAGGTATCCACAACTGGTATCCTCAGCCGGTATTCACAGCCTTATCCAAAGGCAGTATCCACTGTTGGTATCCACAGCAGGTATCCACAGCTAGTATCCACAGCAGGTATCCACAGCCGGTATCCACAGCAGGTATCCACAGCCATAATCCATAGCCGGTGTCCAGAGCGGGTATCCACAGCCAGTATCCAAAGCTGGTATCTACAGCAGGTATCCACAGCCATTATCCATAGCTGGTGTCCACCGCAGGTATCCACAGCCAGTATCCATAGCAGGTATCCACAGCAGATATCCACAACCACTATCCATAGCCGGTGTCCAAGGCGGGTATCCACAGCCAGTATCCAGAGCGGGTATCCACAGCAGGTATCCACAGCCATTATCCATAGCTGGTCTTCACAGCAGGAATCCACAGCCAATATACATAGCAGGTATCCACCACAGATATCCACAACCAGTTTTCACAGCAGATATCCACAATAGGTATACACAGAGAGTATTTAGAGCAGGTATCCACAGCTAGTATCCACAGCAGGGCATCCACAGCTGGTACTTAAAACAGGTATCCACAGAAAGGATTCAGAGCAGGTATCCACAGCAGATTCCACAGCTGGTATCCACAGCAGGTATCCACAACTGGTATCCACAGTCAGTATTCACAGCGGTATGCAAAGGCAGTATCCACTGTTGGTATTCACAGCAGGTATCCACAGAGAGTATTCAGAGCAGGTATCCACGGTTGGTATCCACAGCAGGTATCCACAGCTAGTATCGACAGCAGATATCCACAGCTGGTATCTGCAACAGGAATCCACAGTGGGTATCCACAGGAGGTATCCACAGCCATTATCCATAGCCGGTGTCCACAGCTGGTATCCAAAGTCAGTATCCACAGCACGTATCCAAAGCCATTATCCAAAGCCGGTGTCCACAGCTGGAATCCACAACCAGTATCCACAACCGGAATCCACAGTGGGTATCCACAGCAGGTATCCAGAGGAGGCATCCACAACTGGTATCCACAGCCAGTATCCACAGCAGGTATCGACAGCAGGTATCCACAGAGAGTATTCAGAGAAGGTATCCACAGTTGGTATCCACAGCAGGTTTCCACAGCAGGTATCCACAGTGGGTATCCACAGCAGGTACCCACAGCAGGTATCCACAGCGGGTATCCACAATGGGTATTCACTGCAGGTATCAACAGCAGGTATCCAAAACGGGTATCCACAGCCACTATCTACAACCGGTAATCACAGCAGCTATCCACAGCAGGGTATCCACAGCTGGTATTACAACAGGAATCCACAGAAAGTATTCACAGCGGGTATCCACAGCCAGTATCCACAGCAGAGTATCCACTGCTGGTATGTACAACAGGCATCCACAGAAAGTATTCACGGAAGGTATCCACAGTGGGTATCTACAGCCGGTACCCACAGCCAGTATCTGCAACAAGAATCCACAGTGGGTATCCACAGCAGGTATCAAGAGTAGTCATCCATAACTGGTATCCACAGCAGGTATCCACAGAGAATATTCAGCGTAGGTATCCACAGTTGGTATCCAGAGCAGGCATCCACAGCAGGTATCCACAGTAGGTATCCACAGACAATATCCACAGCAGGGTATCCACAGATGGTATGTACAACAGGTATCCACAGAAAGTATTCAGAGCAGGTATCCACAGCAGATTCCACAGCAGGTATCCACAGCAGGTATCCACAACCAGTATCCACAGCCGGTATCCACAGCGGGTATCCACAGCAGGTATCCACAGCCATTATCCATAGCCGGTGTCCACAGCGGGTATGCACAGCCAGTATCCAAACTGGGTAACTACAGCAGGTATCCACAGCCATTATCCATAGCTGGTGTCCACAGCAGGTATCCACAGCCAGTATCCATAGCAGGTATCCACAGCGGGTATCCACAGCAGGTATCCACAGCTAGTATCCACAGCTGGTATCTACAACAGGTATCCACAGCCGGTATCCACAGCCAGTATCCATAGCAGGTATCCACAGCGGGTATCCGCAGCAGGTATCCCCAGCTAGTATCCACAGCAGGTATCCACAGCTGGTATCTACAACAGGTATCCACAGCCGGTATCCACAGCAGGTATCCACAGCCATTATCCATAGCAGGTATCCACCACAGGTATCCACAACCAGTTTTCACAGCAGACATCCACAATAGGTATCCACAGAGAGTATTTAGAGTAGGTATCCACAGCCAATATCCACAGAAGGGTATCCACAGCTGGTATTTACAACAGGTATCCACAGAAAGTATTCAGAGCAGGTATCCACAGCAGATTCCACAGCTGGTATCCACAGCAGGTATCCACAACTGGTATCCACAGCCAGTATTCACAGCCGTATCCAAAGGCAGTATCCACTGTTGGCATCCACAGCAGGTATCCACAGCCAGTATCCACAGCAGGTATCCACAGCTAGTATCTACAACAACTATCCACAGCGGGTATCCACAGCAGGTATCCACAGCCATTATCCATAGCTGGTGTCCACAGCGGGTATCCACAACCAGTATCCAAAGCGGGTATCTACAGCAGGTATCCACAGCCAGTATCCATAGCAGGTATCCACAGCAGGTATGCACAGCAGGTATCCACAGCAGGTATCCACAGTCACTATCCATAGCCGGTGTCCAAGGCGGGTTTCCACAGCCAGTATCCAAAGCGGGTATCCACAGCAGGTATCCACAGCCATTATCCATAGCTGGTCTTCACAGGCAGATACCCACAGCCAGTATCCATAGCAGGTATCCACTACACGTATCCACAACCAGTTTTCACAGCAGATATCCACTATAGGTATCCAGAGAAAGTATTCAGAGCAGGTATCCACAGCGGATTCCACAGCCGGTATCCACAGCAGGTATCCCCAACTGGTATCCACAGCCAGTATTCACAGCCGTATCCAAAGGCAGTATCCACTGTTGGTATTCACAGCAGGTATCCACAGAGAGTATTCAGAGCAGGTATCCACGGGTGGTATCGACAGCAGGTATCCACAGCTAGTATCGACAGCAGGTATCCACAGCTGGTATCTACAACAGGAATCCACAGCGGGTATCCACAGCAGGTATCCACACCCATTATCCATAGCCGGTGTCCACAGAGGGTATCCACAGCCAGTATCCAAAGCAGGTATCTACAGCAGGTATCCACAGCCATTATCCATAGCTGGTATCCACCGCAGGTATCCACAGTGATTATCCATAGCAGGTATCCACAGCAGGTATCCACAGCCACTATCCTTAGCCGGTGTCCTAGGCAGGTATCCACAGCCAGTATCCAAAGCGGGTATCCACAGCAGGTATTCACAGTCATTATCCATAGGTGGTTTTCACAGCAGGTATCCACAGCCAGTATACATTGCAGGTATCCACCACAGGTATCCACAACCAGTTTTCACAGCAGATATCCACAATAGGTATACACAGAGAGTATTTAGAGCAGGTATCCACAGCCAGTATCCACAGCAGGGTATCCACAGCTGGTATTTACAACAGGTATCCACTGAAAGCATTCAGAGCAGGTAACCACAGCGGATTCCACAGCTGGTATCCACAGCAGGTATCCACAACTGGTATCCACAGTCAGTATTCACAGCCGTATCCAAAGGCAGTATCCACTGTTGGCATTCACAGCAGGTATCCACAGAGAGTATTCAGAGCAGGTATCCACGGTTGGTATCCACAGCAGGTATCCACAGCTAGTATCGACAGCAGGTATCCACAACAGGAATCCACAGCGGGTATCCACAGCAGGTATCCACAGCAGGTATCCACAGCCATTATCCATAGCCGGTGTCCACAGCGGGTATCCACAGCCAATATCCAAAGCGGGTATCTACAGCAGGTATCCGCAGCCATTAACCATAGCTGGTGTCCACTGCAGGTATCCACAGCCAGTATCCATAGTAGATATCCACAGCGGGTATCCACAGCAGGTATCTACAGCCATTATCCATAGCCGGTGTCCATGGCGGGTATCCACAGCCAGTATCCACAGCAGGGTATCCACAACTGGTATTTACAACAGGTATCCACAGAAAGTATTCAGAACAGGTATCCACAGCGGATTCCACAGCTATTATCCACAGCAGGTATCCACAGCTGGTATCTACAACAGGTATCCACAGCGTGTATCCACAGCAGGTATCCACAGCCATTATCCATAGCCGGTGTCCACAGCTGGTATCCACAGTCAGTATCCACAGCACGTATCCAAAGCCATTATCCATAGCCGGTGTCCTCAGTGGGTATCAACAGCCAGTATCCACAGCAGGTATCCACAGCGGGTATCCACAGCAGGTATCTACAGCCATTATCCATAGCCGGTGTCCATAGCAGGTATCCACAGCCAGTATCCAAAGCGGGTATCTACAGCAGGTATCCACAGCTATTATCCATAGCTGGTGTTCACAGCAGGTATGCACAACCAGTATCCACAGCAGGTATCCACAACAGGTATCCATAACCAGTATTCACAGCAGGTATCACAATAGATATCCACAATCAGTATTCACAGTAGGTATCCACAACAGGTATCCACTGAAAGTATTTAGAGCAGGTATCCACAGCCAGTATCCACAGCAGGCTATCCACAGCTAGTATCTACAACAGGTATCCACAGAAAGTATTCGGAGCAGGTATCCAAGGCGGATTCCACAGCAAGTATCCACAGCAGGTATCCACAACTGGCATCCAAAGCAAGTATCTACAGCTGATAATCCACAGCAGGTATCCACAGAGAGTATTCATAGCAGGTATCCACCACCGGTATCCACAGCAGGTACCACAGATGGTATCCACAGCTGGTATGTACACCAGATATCCACAGAAAGTATTCACAGCAGGTATCCACAGCTGGTATCCACAGCCATTATCCACAACAGGAATGCTCAGTGGGTATCCACAGCAGGTATCCAGAGGAGGCATCCATAACTGGTATCCACAGCAGGTATCCACAGAGAGTATTCAGCGTAGGTATCCACAGTTGGTATCCAGAGCAGGCATCGACAGCAGGTATCCACAGCAGGTATCCACAGACAGTATCCATAGCAGGTATCCACCACAGGTATCCACAACCAGTTTTCACAGCAGATATCCACAATAGGTATCCACAGAAAGTATTCAGAGCAGGTATCCTCAGCGGATTCCACAGCCGGTATCCACAGCAGGTATCCACAACTGGTATCCACAGCCAGTATTCACAGCCGTATATAAAGGCAGTATCCACTGTTGGTATTCACAGCAGGTATCCACAGAGAGTATTCAGAGCAGGTATCCACGGTTGGTATCCACTGCAGGTATCCACAGCTAGTATCGACAGCATGTATCCACAGCTGGTATCTACAACAGGAATCCACAGCCGGTATCCACAGCTGGTATCCAGAGGAGGCATCCATAACTGGTATCCACAGCAGGTATCCACAGAGAGTATTCAGCGTAGGTATCCACAGTTGGTATCCAGAGCAGGCATCCACAGCAGGTATCCACAGCAGGTATCCACAGCAGATATCCACAACTGGTATCCACAGC
Organism: Sorex fumeus; assembly: GCF_029834395.1. Lineage (NCBI taxonomy): Eukaryota > Metazoa > Chordata > Mammalia > Eulipotyphla > Soricidae > Sorex > Sorex fumeus. The sequence continues at coordinate 3,121,964 of NW_026606074.1, read as the reverse complement.
CAGTATCCACAGCAGAGTATCCACAGCTGGTATGTACAACAGGCATCCACAGAAAGTATTCACGGCAGGTATCCACAGTGGGTATCTACAGCCAGTATCCACAGCCAGTATCTGCAACAAGAATCCACAGTGGGTATCCACAGCAGGTATCAAGAGTAGTCATCCATAACTGGTATCCAAAGCAGGTATCCACAGCAGGGTATCCACAGCTGGTATGTACAACAGGTATCCACAGAAACTATCCATAACAGGTATCACAGTGGGTATCCACAGCAGTTATCCACAACCAGTATCCACAGCAGGTATCCACAACCAGTATCCACAGCCAGTATCCACAGCCAGTTTCCGCTACAAGAATCCACAGTGGGTATCCACAGCAGGTATCCAGAGCAGGCACCCATAACTGGTATCCACAGCCAGTATCCAGAACAGGTATCCACAGAGAGTATTCAGAGCAGGTATCCACAGTTGGTATTTACAGCAGGTATCCACAGCTAGAATCCACAGCAGGGTATCCACAACCATTATACACAGCCGGTGTCCACAGCGGGTATCCACATCCAGTATCCACATCAGGTATCCACAGCGGGTTTCCACAGTAGGTATCCACAGCCATTATCCATAGCCGGTGTCCACAGCAGGTATGCAGAGCAGGCATCCATAACTGGTATCCACAGCCAGTATCCACAGCAGGTATCCACAGAGAGTATTCAGAGCAGGTATCCACAGCCAGTATCCACAGCAGGTATCCACAGCGTGTATCCACAGCAGGTATCCACAGCCATTATCCATAGCCGGTGTCCACAGCAGGTATCCACAGCCAGTATCCAAAGCGGGTATCTACAGCAAGTATCCACAGCCATTATCCATAGCTGGTGTCCACAGCAGGTATCAACAGCCGGTATCCATAGCAGGTATCCACAGCGGATATCGACAGCAGGTATCCACAGCTAGTATCCAGAGCAGGTATCCACAGCTGGTATCTACAACAGGTATCCACAGCCGGTATCCACAGCAAGTATCCACAGCCATTATCCATAGCCGGTGTCCACAGCGGGTATCCACAGCCAGTATACAAAGCGGGTATCCAAGCAGGTATCCACAGCCATTATCCATAGCTGGTCTTCAAAGCAGGAATCCACAGCCATTATCCATAGCTGGTGTCCACAGCAGGTATCCACAGTCAGTATCCATAGCAGGTATCCACAGTGGTATCCACAGCAGGTATCCACAGCTAGTATCCACAGCAGGTATCCACAGCTGGTGTCTACAACAGGTATCCACAGCCGGTATCCACAGCAGGTATCCACACTATTATCCATAACTGGTGTCCACAGCGGGTATCCACAGCCAGTATCCAAAGCGGGTATCCACAGCAGGTATCCACAGCCATTATCCATAGCTGGTCTTCACAGCAGGAATCCACAGCCAGTATCCATAGCAGGTATCCAATACTGGTATCCACAACCAGTTTTCAGAGCAGATATCCACAATAAGTATCCACAGAGAGTATTTAGATCAGGTATCCACAGCCAGTATCCACAGCAGGGTATCCACAGCTGGTATTTACAACAGGTTTCCACAGAAAGTATTCAGAGCAGGTATCCACAGCGGATTCCGCAGCAGGTATCCACAACAGGTATCCACAGACGGAATTCACAGCCATATCCAAAGGCAGTATCCACTGTTGGTATCCACAGCAGGTATCCACAGCTAGTATCCACAGCAGGTATCCACAGCTGGTATCTACAACAGGTATCCACAGCCGGTATCCACAGCATGTATCCACAGCCATTATCCATAGCCGGTGTCCACAGCGGGTATCCACAGCCAGTATCCAAAGCGGGTATCTACAGCAGGTATCCACAGCCATTATCCATAGCTGGTGTCCACCGCAGGTATCCACAGCCAGTATCCATAGCAGGTATCCACAGCGGATATCGACAGCAGGTATCCACAGCTAGTATCCAGAGCAGGTATCCACAGCTGGTATCTACAACAGGTATCCACAGCCGGTATCCACTGCAGGTATCCACAGCCATTATCCATAGCTGGTGTCCACAGCAGGTATCCACAGCCAGTATCCATAGCAGGTATCCACAGCACGTATCCACAGCTAGTATCCACAGCAGGTATCCACAGCTGGTGTCTACAACAGGTATCCACAGCCGGTATCCACACCATTATCCATAACCGGTGTCCACAGCGGGTATCCACAGCCAGTATTCAAAGCGGGTATCCACAGCAGGTATCCACAGCCATTATCCATAGCTGGTCTTCACAGCAGGAACCCACAGCCAGTATCCATAGCAGGTATCCAATACTGGTATCCACAACCAGTTTTCAGAGCAGATATCCACAATAGGTATCCACAGAGAGTATTTAGATCAGGTATCCACAGCCAGTATCCACAGCAGGGTATCCACAGCTGGTATTTACAACAGGTTTCCACAGAAAGTATTCAGAGCAGGTATCCACAGCGGATTCCGCAGCTGGTATCCACAGCAGGTATCCACAACAGGTATCCACAGACGGTATTCACAGCCGTATCCAAAGGCAGTATCCACTGTTGGTATCCACAGCTAGTATCCACAGCAGGTATCCACAGCTGGTATCTACAACAGGTATCCACAGCCGGTATCCACAGCAGGTATCCACAGCCATTATCCATAGCCGGTGTCCACAGCGGGTATCCACAGCCAGTATCCAAAGCGGGTATCTACAGCAGGTATCCACAGCCATTATTCATAGCTGGTGTCCACCGCAGGTATCCACAGCCAGTATCCACAGCAGGGCATCCACAGCTGGTATTTAAAACAGGTATCCACAGAAAGGATTCAGAGCAGGTATCCACAGCGGATTCCACAGGTGGTATCCACAGCAGGTATCCACAACTTGTATCCACAGCCAGTATTCACAGCCGTATGCAAAGGCAGTATCCACTGTAGGTATTCACAGCAGGTATCCACAGAGAGTATTCAGAGCAGGTATCCACGGTTGGTATCCACAGCAGGTATCCACAGCTAGTATCGACAGCAGATATCCACAGCTGGTATCTACAACAGGAATCCACAGCGGGTATCCACAGCAGGTATCCACAGCCATTATCCATAGCCGGTGTCCACATCTGGTATCCACAGTCAGTATCCACAGCACGTATCCGAAGCCATTATCCATAGCCGGTGTCCAAAGCTGGTATCCACAGCCAGTATCCACAACAGGAATCCACAGTGGGTATCCACAGCAGGTATCCAGAAGAGGCATCCATAACTGGTATCCACAGCAAGTATCCACAGCAGGTATCGACAGCAGGTATCCACAGAGAGTATTCAGAGAAGGTATCCACACTTGGTATCCACAGCATGTTTCCATAGCAGGTATCCACAGTGGGTATCCACAGCAGGTACCCACAGCTAGTATCTACAGCAGATATCCACAATGGGTATCCACAGCAGGTATCAACAGCAGGTATCCACAACTGGTATCCACAGCCAGTATCTACAACCGGTATTCACAGCAGGTATCCACAGCAGGGTATCCACAGCTGGTATGTACAACAGGAATCCACAGAAAGTATTCACAGCAGGTATCCACAGCCAGTATCCACACCAGGAATCCACAGCAGATATCCACAACTGGTATCCACAGCCAGTATCCACAGCAGAGTATCCACAGCTGGTATGTACAACAGGCATCCACAGAAAGTATTCACGGAAGGTATCCACAGTGGGTATCTACAGCCGGTACCCACAGCCAGTATCTGCAACAAGAATCCACAGTGGGTATCCACAGCAGGTATCAAGAGTAGTCATCCATAACTGGTATCCACAGCAGGTATCCACAGAGAATATTCAGCGTAGGTATCCACAGTTGGTATCCAGAGCAGGCATCCACAGCAGGTATCCACAGCAGGTATCCAGAGACAGTATCCACAGCAGGGTATCCACAGCTGGTATGTACAACAGGTATCCAGAGAAAGTATTCAGAGCAGGTATCCACAGCAGATTCCAAAGCAGGTATCCACAGCAGGTATCCACAACCAGTATCCACAGCTGGTATCCACAGCGGGTATCCACAGCAGGTATCCACAGCCATTATCCATAGCTGGTGTCCACAGTGGGTATGCACAGCCAGTATCCAAACTGGGTATCTACAGCAGGTCTCCACAGCCATTATCCATAGCTGGTGTCCACAGCAGGTATCCACAGCCAGTATCCATAGCAGGTATCCACAGCTAGTATCCACAGCAGTTGTCCACAGCTGGTATCTACAACAGGTATCCACAGCCGGTATCCACAGCAGGTATACACAGCCATTATCTATAGCCGGTGTCCACAGCGGGCATCCACAGCCGGTATCCACAGCAGGTATCCACAGCCATTATCCATAGCCGGTGTCCACAGCGGGCATCCACAGCCAGTATCCAAAGCGGGTATCCACAGCAGGTATCCACAGCCATTATCCATAGCAGGTATCCACCACAGGTATCCACAACCAGTTTTCACAACAGATATCCACAATAGGTATCCACAGAGAGTCTTTAGAGTAGGTATCCACAGCCAGTACCCACAGCAGGGTATCCACAGCTGGTATTTACAACAGGTATCCAAAGAAAGTATTCAGAACAGGTATCCACAGCGGATTCCACAGCTGGTATCCACAGCAGGTATCCACTACTGTTATCCACAGCCAGTATTCACAGCCGTATCCAAAGGCAGTATCCACTGTTGGCATCCAAAGCAGGTATCCACAGCTATTATCCACAGAAGGTATCCACAGCTGGTATCTACAACAGGTATCCACAGCCGGTATCCACAGCAGGTATCCACAGCCATTATCCATAGCCGGTGTCCACAGCGGGTATCCACAGCCAGTATCCAAAGCGGGTATCCACAGCAGGTATCCACAGCCATTATCCATAGCTGGTCTTCACAGCAGGAATCCACAGCCAGTATCCATAGCTGGTGTCCACAGCAGGTATCCACAACCAGTTTTCACAGCAGATATCCACAATAGGTATCCACAGCCAGTATTCATAGCAGGTATCCACCAAAGGTATTCACAACCAGTTTTCACAGCAGATATCCACAATATGTATCCACAGAAAGTATTCAGAGCAGGTATCCACAGCTGATTCCACAGCCGGTATTCACAGCAGGTATCCACAACTGGTATCCACAGCCAGTATTCACAGCCGTATCCAAAGGCAGTATCCACTGTTGGTATTCACAGCAGGTATCCACAGAGAATATTCAGAGCAGGTATCCACGGTTGGTATCCACAGCAGGTATCCACAGTTAGTATCGACAGCAGGTATCCACAGCTGGTATTTACAACAGGTATCCACAGAAAGTATTCAGAGCAGGTATCTACAGCGGATTCCACAGCTGGTATCCACAGCAGGTATCCACAACTGGTATCCACAGCCAGTATTCACAGCCGTGTCCACAGGCAGTATCCACTGTTGGTATTCACAGCAGGTATCCACAGAGAGTATTCAGAGCAGGTATCCACGGTTTGTATCCACAGCAGGTATCCACAGCCATTATCCATAGCCGGTGTCCACATCTGGTATCCACAGTCAGTATCCACAGCACATATCCAAAGCCATTATCCATAGTCGGTGTCCACAGCGGGTATCTACAGCCAGTATCCAAAGCGGGTATCTACAGCAGGTATCCACAGCCATTATCCATAGCTGGTGTCCACAGCAGGTATCCACAGCCACTATCCATAGCCGGTGTCCAAGGCGGGTATCCACAGCCAGTATCCAAAGCGGGTATCCACAGCAGGTATCCACAGCCATTATCCATAGCTGGTCTTCACAGGCAGGTATCCACAGCCAGTATCCATAGCAGGTATCCACCACAGGTATCCACAACCAGTTTTCACAGCAGATATCCACTATAGGTATCCACAGAAAGTATTCAGAGCAGGTATCCACAGCGGATTCCACAGCCGGTATCCACAGCAGGTATCCACAACTGGTATCCACAGCCAGTATTCACAGCCGTATATAAAGCCAGTATCCACTGGTGGTATTCACAGCAGGTATCCACAGAGAGTATTCAGAGCAGGTATCCACGGGTGGTATCCACAGCAGGTATCCACAGCTAGTATCGACAGCAGGTATCCACAGCTGGTATTTACAACAGGTATCCACAGAAAGTATTCAGAGCAGGTATCCACAGCGGATTCCACAACTGTTATCCACAGCAGGTATCCACAACTGGTATCCACAGCCAGTAATCACAGCCGTATCCAAAGGCAGTATCCACTGTTGACATCCACAGCAGGTATCCACAGGTAGTATTCACAGCAGGTATCCACAGCTGGTATCTACAACAGGTATCCACAGTCGGTATCCACAGCAGGTATCCACAGCCATTATCCATAGCCGGTGTCCACAGCGGGTATTCACAGCCAGTATCCAAAGCTGGTATCTACAGCAGGTATCCACAGCCATTATCCATAGCTGGTGTCCACCGCAGGTATCTACAGCCAGTATCCATAGCAGGTATCCACAGCAGGTATCCACAGCAGGTATCCAGAGGAGGCATCCACAGCAGGTATCCACAGCAGGTATCCACAGACAGTATCCACAGCAGGGTATCCACAGTTGGTATCCAGAGCAGGCATCCACAGCAGGTATCCACAGCAGGTATCCACAGACAGTATCCACAGCAGGGTATCCACAGCTGGTATGTACAACAGGTATCCACAGAAACTATCCACAGCAGGTATCCACAGTGGGTATCCACAGCAGTTATCCACAACCAGTATCCACAGCAGGTATCCACAGCCATTATCCATAGCCGGTGTCCACAGCAGGTATCCACAGCCAGTATCCAAAGTGGGTATCTACAGCAGGTATCCAGAGCCATTATCCATAGCTGGTGTCCACAGCAGGTATCCACAGCCAGTATCCATAGCAGGTATCCACAGCGGGTATCCACAGCAGGTATCCACAGCTAGTATCCACAGCAGGTATCCACAGCTGGTATCTACAACAGGTATCCACAGCCGGTATCCATAGCAGGTATCCACAGCCATTATCCAAAGCAGGTGTCCACAGCGGGAATCCACAGCCAGTATCCAAAGTGGGTATCTACAGCAGGTATCCACCGCCATTATCCATAGCTGGTGTCCACAGCACGTATCCACAGCCAGTATCCATAGCAGGTATCCACAGCGGGTGTCCATAGCTAGTATCCACAGCAGGTATCCACAGCTGGAATCTACAACAGGTATCCACAGCCGGTATCCACAGCAGGTATCCACAGCCATTATCCATAGCCGGTGTCCACAGCGGGTATCCACAGCCAGTATCCAAAGCGGGTATCCACAGCAGGTATCCACAGCCATTATCCATAGCTGGTGTCCACAGCAGGTATCCACAGCCACTATCCATAGCCGGTGTCCAAGGCGGGTATCCACAGCCAGTATCCAAAGCGGGTATCCACAGCAGGTATCCACAGCCATTATCCATAGCTGGTCTTCACAGGCAGGTACCCACAGCCTGTATCCATAGCAGGTATCCACCACAGGTATTCACAACCAGTTTTCACAGCAGATATCCACAATAGGTATCCACAGAAAGTATTCAGAGCAGGTATCCACAGCGGATTCCACAGCCGGTATCCACAGCAGGTATCCACAACTGGTATCCACAGCCAGTAATCACAGCCGTATCCAAAGGCAGTATCCACTGTTGACATCCACAGCAGGTATCCACAGGTAGTATCCACAGCAGGTATCCACAGCTGGTATCTACAACAGGTATCCACAGCCGGTATCCACAGCAGGTATCCACAGCAGGTATCCACAGCCATTATCCATAGCTGGTCTTCACAGGCAGGTATCCACAGCCAGTATCCATAGCAGGTATCCAACACAGGTATCCACAACCAGTTTTCACAGCAGATATCCACAATAGGTATCCACAGAAAGTATTCAGAGCAGGTATCCTCAGCGGATTCCACAGCCGGTATCCACAGCAGGAATCCACAACTGGTATCCACAGCCAGTATTCACAGCCGTATATAAAGCCAGTATCCACTGGTGGTATTCACAGCAGGTATCCACAGAGAGTATTCAGAGCAGGTATCCACGGTTGGTATCCACTGCAGGTATCCACAGCTAGTATCGACAGCATGTATCCACAGCTGGTATCTACAACAGGAATCCACAGCCGGTATCCACAGCAGGTATCCAGAGGAGGCATCCATTACTGGTATCCACAGCAGGTATCCACAGAGAGTATTCAGCGTAGGTATCCACAGTTGGTATCCAGAGCAGGCATCCACAGCAGGTATCCACAGCAGGTATCCACAGACAGTATCCACAGCAGGGTATCCACAGCTGGTATGTACAACAGGTATCCAGAGAAAGTATTCAGAGCAGGTATCCACAGCAGATTCCACAGCAGGTATCCACAGCAAATAGCCACAGCCAGGACCCACAGCAGGTATGCACAGCAGGGTATCCACAGCTGGTATGTACAACAGGTATCCACAGAAACTATCCACAGCAGGTATCCACAGTGGGTATCCACAGCAGTTATCCACAACCAGTATCCACAGCAGGTATCCACAACCAGTATCCACAGCCGGTATCCACAGCGGGTATCCACAGCAGGTATCCACAGCCATTATCCATAGCCGGTGTCCACAGCAGGTATCCACAGCCAGTATCCAAAGTGGGTATCTACAGCAGGTATCCACAGCCATTATCCATAGCTGGTGTCCACAGCAGGTATCCACAGCCAGTATCCATAGCAGGTATCCACAGCGGGTATCCACAGCAGGTATCCACAGCTAGTATCCACAGCAGGTATCCACAGCTGGTATCTACAACAGGTATCCACAGCCGGTATCCACAGCAGGTATCCACAGCCATTATCCAAAGCCGGTGTCCAGAGCGGGAATCCACAGCCAGTATCCAAAGTGGGTATCTACAGCAGGTATCCACAGCCATTATCGATAGCTGGTGTCCACAGCAGGTATCCACAGCCAGTATCCATAGCAGGTATCCACAGCGGGTATCCACAGCAGGTATCCACAGCTAGTATCCACAGCAGGTATCCACAGCTGGAATCTACAACAGGTATACACAGCCGGTATCCACAGCAGGTATCCACAGCCATTATCCATAGCCGGTGTCCACAGCGGGTATCCACAGCCAGTATCCAAAGCGGGTATCCACAGCAGGTATCCACAGCCATTATCCATAGCTGGTGTCCACATCTGGTATCCACAGTCAGTATCCACAGCACGTATCCAAAGCCATTATCCACAGCCGGTGTCCACAGCGGGTATCCACAGCCAGTATCCAAAGCGGGTATTTACAGCAGGTAGCCACAGCCATTATCCATAGCTGGTGTCCACAGCAGGTATCCACAGCCAGTATCCATAGCAAGTATCCACAGCGGGTATCCACAGCAGGTATCCACAGCTAGTATCCACAGCAGGTATCCACAGCTGGAATCTACAACAGGTATACACAGCCGGTATCCACAGCAGGTATCCACAGCCATTATCCATAGCCGGTGTCCACAGCGGGTATCCACAGCCAGTATCCAAAGCGGGTATCCACAGCAGGTATCCACAGCCATTATCCATAGCAGGTATCTACAGCTAGTATCCACAGCAGGTATCCACAGCTGGTATCTACAACAGGTATCCACAGCCGGTATACACAGCCGGTATCCACAGCAGGTATCCACACCATTATCCATAGCCGGTGTCCACAGCGGGTATCCACAGCCAGTATCCAAAGAGGGTATCCACAGTAGGTATCCACAGCCATTATCCATAGCTGGTCTTCACAGCAGGAATCCACAGCCAGTATCCATAGCAGGTATCCACCACAGGTATCCACAACCAGTTTTCACAGCAGATATCCACAATAGGTATACACAGAGAGTATTTAGAGCAGGTATCCACAGCCAGTATCCACAGCAGGGCATCCACAGCTGGTATTTAAAACAGGTATCCAGAGAAAGTATTCAGAGCAGGTATCCACAGCAGATTCCACAGCAGGTATCCACAGCAGGTATCCACAACTGGTATCCACAGCCAGTATTCACAGCCGTATTCAAAGGCAGTATCCACTGTTGGTATTCACAGCAGGTATCCACAGAGAGTATTCAGAGCAGGTATCCACGGTTGGTATCCACAGCAGGTATCCACAGCCATTATCCATAGCCGGTGTCCAAGGCGGGTATCCACAGCCAGTATCCAAAGCGGGTATCCACAGCAGGTATCCACAGCCATTATCCATAGCTGGTCTTCACAGGCAGGTATCCACAGCCAGTATCCATAGCAGGTATCCACCACAGGTATCCACAACCAGTTTTCACAGCAGATATCCACAATAGGTATACACAGAGAGTATTTAGAGCAGGTATCCACAGCCAGTATCCACAGCAGGGCATCCACAGCTGGTATTTAAAACAGGTATCCACAGAAAGGATTCAGAGCAGGTATCCACAGCGGATTCCACAGCTGATATCCACAGCAGGTATCCACAACTGGTATCCACAGCCAGTATTCACAGCCGTATCCAAAGGCAGTATCCACTGTTGGTATTCACAGCAGGTATCCACAGAGAGTATTCAGAGCAGGTATCCATGGTTGGTATCCACAGCAGGTATCCACAGCCATTATCCATAGCCGGTGTCCAAGGCGGGTATCCACAGCCAGTATCCAAAGCGGGTATCCACAGCAGGTATCCACAGCCATTATCCATAGCTGGTCTTCACAGGCAGGTATCCACAGCCAGTATCCATAGCAGGTATCCACCACAGGTATCCACTACCAGTTTTCACAGCAGATATCCACAATAGGTATCCACAGAAAGTATTCAGAGCAGGTATCCTCAGCGGATTCCACAGCCGGTATCCACAGCAGGTATCCACAACTGGTATCCACAGCCAGTATTCACAGCCGTATATAAAGGCAGTATCCACTGTTGGTATTCACAGCAGGTATCCACAGAGAGTATTCAGAGCAGGTATTCCTGGGTGGTGTCCACAGCAGGTATCCACAGCTAGTATCGACTGCAGGTATCCACAGCTGGTATTTACAACAGGAATCCACAGCGGGTATCCACAGCAGGTATCCACAGCCATTATCCATAGCCGGTGTCCACAGAGGGTATCCACAGCCAGTATCCAAAGCGGGTATCTAAAGCAGGTATCCACAGCCAAATCCATAGCTGGTGTCCACCGCAGTTATCCACAGCGATTATCCATAGCAGGTATCCACAGCAGGTATCCACAGCCACTATCCATAGTCGGTGTCTAAGGCGGGTATCCAAAGCCAGTATCCAAAGCGGGTATCCACAGCAGGTATCCACAGCCATTATCCATAGCTGGTTTTCACAGCAGGTATCCACACCCAGTATACATAGCAGGTATCCACATATAGTATCGACAGCAGGTATCCACAGCTGGTATCTACAACAGGAATCCCCAGCGGTATCCACAGCAGGTATCCACAGCCATTATCCATAGCCGGTGTCCACAAAGGGTATCCACAGCCATTATCCATAGCTGGTGTCCACCGCAGGTATCCACAGCCATTATCCATAGCAGGTATCCACAGCCACAATCCATAGCCGGTGTCCAAGGCGGATATCCACCGCCAGTATCCAAAGCGGGTATCTACAGCAGGTAGCCACAGCCATTATCCATAGCTGGTGTCCACAGCAGGTATCCACAGCAGGTATCCACAGCCACAATCCATAGCCGGTGTCCAAGGCAGGTATACACAGCCAGTATCCAAAGCGGGTATCCACAGCAGGTATCCACAGCCATTATCCATAGCTGGTCTTCACAGGCAGGTATCCACAGCCAGTATCCACCACAGGTATCCACAACCAGTTTTCACAGCAGATATCCACAATAGGTATCCACAGAAAGTATTCAGAGCAGGTATCCACAGCGGATTCCACAGCCGGTATCCACAGCAGGTATCCACAACTGGTATCCACAGCCAGTATTCACAGCCGTATCCAAAGGCAGTATCCACTGTTGGTATTCACAGCAGGTATCCACAGAGAGTATTCAGAGCAGGTATCCACAGCAGGTATCCACAGCTAGTATGGACAGCAGGTATCCACAGCTGGTATTTACAACAGGTATCCACAGAAAGTATTCAGAGCAGGTATCCACAGCGGATTCCACAACTGGTATCCACAGCAGGTATCCACAACTGGTATCCACAGCCAGTATTCACAGCCGTATCCAAAGGCCGTATCCACTGTTGACATCCACAGCAGGTATCCACAGCTGGTATCTACAACAGGTATCCACAGCAGGTATCCACAGCCATTATCCATAGCCGGTGTCCACAGCGGGTATCCACAGCCAGTATCCAAAGCTGGTATCTACAGCAGGTATCCACAGCCATTATCCATAGCTGGTGTCCACCGCAGGTATCTACAGCCAGTATCCATAGCAGGTATCCACAGCAGGTATCCACAGCCATTATCCATAGCTGGTCTTCACAGGCAGGTATCCACAGCCAGTATCCATAGCAGGTATCCACCACAGGTATCCACAACCAGTTTTCACAGCAGATATCCACAATAGGTATCCACAGAAAGTATTCAGAGCAGGTATCCTCAGCGGATTCCACAGCCGGTATCCACAGCAGGAATCCACAACTGGTATCCACAGCCAGTATTCACAGCCGTATATAAAGCCAGTATCCACTGGTGGTATTCACAGCAGGTGTCCACAGAGAGTATTCAGAGCAGGTATCCACGGTTGGTATCCACTGCAGGTATCCACAGCTAGTATCGACAGCATGTATCCACAGCTGGTATCTACAACAGGAATCCACAGCCGGTATCCAGAGGAAGCATCCATGACTGGTATCCACAGCAGGTATCCACAGAGAGTATTCAGCGTAGGTATCCACAGTTGGTATCCAGAGCAGGCATCGACAGCAGGTATCCACAGCAGGTATCCACAGACTGTATCCACAGCAGGGTATCCACAGCTGGTATGTACAACAGGTATCCAGAGAAAGTATTCAGAGCAGGTATCCACAGCAGATTCCACAGCAGGTATCCACAGCAAATAGCCACAGCCAGGACCCACAGCAGGTATGCACAGCAGGGTATCCACAGCTGGTATGTACAACAGGTATCCACAGAAACTATCAACAGCAGGTATCCACAGTGGGTATCCACAGCAGTTATCCACAACCAGTATCCACAGCAGGTATCCACAACCAGTATCCACAGCCGGTATCCACAGCGGGTATCCACAGCAGGTATCCACAGCCATTATCCATAGCCGGTGTCCACAGCAGGTATCCACAGCCAGTATCCAAAGTGGGTATCTACAGCAGGTATCTACAGCCATTATCCATAGCTGGTGTCCACAGCAGGTATCCACAGCCAGTATCCATAGCAGGTATCCACAGCGGGTATCCACAGCAGGTATCCACAGCTAGTATCCACAGCAGGTATCCACAGCTGGTATCTACAACAGGTATCCACAGCCGGTATCCACAGCAGGTATCCACAGCCATTATCCAAAGCAGGTGTCCAGAGCGGGAATCCACAGCCAGTATCCAAAGTGGGTATCTACAGCAGGTATCCACAGCCATGATCCATAGCTGGTGTCCACAGCAGGTATCCACAGCCAGTATCCATAGCAGGTATCCACAGCGGGTATCCACAGCAGGTATCCACAGCTAGTATCCACAGCAGGTATCCACAGCTGGTATTTACAACAGGAATCCACAGCGGGTATCCACAGCAGGTATCCACAGCCATTATCCATAGCCGGTGTCCACAGAGGGTATCCACAGCCAGTATCCAAAGTGGGTATCTACAGCAGGTATCCAGAGCCATTATCCATAGCTGGTGTCCACAGCAGGTATCCACAGTCAGTATCCATAGCAGGTATCCACAGCGGGTATCCACAGCAGGTATCCACAGCTAGAATCCACAGCAGGTATGCACAGCTGGTATCTACAACAGGTAACCACAGCCGGTATCCACAGCAGGTATCCACAGCCATTATCCAAAGCCGGTGTCCACAGCGGGTATCCAGAGCCAGTATCCAAAGCGGGTATCCACAGCAGGTATCCACAGCCATTATCCATAGCTGGTTTTCACAGCAGGTATCCACACCCAGTATACATAGCAGGTATCCACAGATAGTATCGACAGCAGGTATCCACAGCTGGTATCTACAACAGGAATCCACAGCGGTATCCACAGCAGGTATCCACAGCCATTATCCATAGCCGGTGTCCACAAAGGGTATCCACAGCCATTATCCATAGCTGGTGTCCACCGCAGGTATCCACAGCCATTATCCATAGCAGGTATCCACAGCCACTATCCATAGCCGGTGTCCAAGGCGGATATCCACCGCCAGTATCCAAAGCGGGTATCCACAGCAGGTATCCACAGCCATTATCCATAGCCGGTGTCCACAGTGGGTATCCACAGCCAGTATCCAAAGTGGGTATCTACAGCAGGTATCCAGAGCCATTATCCATAGCTGGTGTCCACAGCAGGTATCCACAGTGAGTATCCATAGCAGGTATCCACAGCGGGTATCCACAGCAGGTATCCACAGCTAGAATCCACAGCAGGTATGCACAGCTGGTATCTACAACAGGTAACCACAGCCGGTATCCACAGCAGGTATCCACAGCCATTATCCAAAGCCGGTGTCCACAGCGGGTATCCACAGCCAGTATCCAAAGTGGGTATCTACAGCAGGTATCCACAGCCATTATCCATAGCTGGTGTCCACAGCAGGTATCCACAGCCAGTATCCATAGCAGGTATCCACAGCGGGTATCCACAGCAGGTATCCACAGCTGGAATCTACAACAGGTATCCACAGCCGGTATCCACAGCAGGTATCCACAGCCATTATCCATAGCCGGTGTCCACAGCGGGTATCCACAGCCAGTATCTAAAGCGGGTATCCACAGCAGGTATCCACAGCCATTATCCAAAGCCGGTGTCCACAGCGGGTATCCACAGCCAGTATCCAAAGTGGGTATCTATAGCAGGTATCCACAGCCATTATCCATAGCTGGTGTCCACAGCAGGTATCCACAGCCAGTATCCATAGCAGGTATCCACAGCGGGTATCCACAGCAGGTATCCACAGCTGGAATCTACAACAGGTATCCACAGCCGGTATCCACAGCAGGTATCCACAGCCATTATCCATAGCCGGTGTCCACAGCGGGTATCCAGAGCCAGTATCCAAAGCGGGTATCCACAGCAGGTATCCACAGCCATTATCCATAGCTGGTCTTCACAGCAGGAATCCACAGCCAGTATCCATAGCAGGTATCCACCACAGGTATCCACAACCAGTTTTCACAGCAGATATCCACAATAGGTATACACAGAGAGTATTTAGAGCAGGTATCCACAGCCAGTCTCCACAGCAGGGCATCCATAGCTGGTATTTACAACAGGTATCCACAGAAAGGATTCAGAGCAGGTATCCACAGCGGATTCCACAGGTGGTATCCACAGCAGGTATCCACAACTGGTATCCACAGCCAGTATTCACAGCCGTATCCAAAGGCAGTATCCACTGTTGGTATTCACAGCAGGTATCCACAGAGAGTATTCAGAGCAGGTATCCACGGTTGGTATCCACAGCAGGTATCCACAGCCAATATACGTAGCCGGTGTCCACACCTGGTATCCAAAGCCATTATCCACAGCCGGTGTCCACAGCGGGTATCCACAGCCAGTATCCAAAGCGGGTATCTACAGCAGGTAGCCACAGCCATTATCCATAGCTGGTGTCCACAGCAGGTATCCACAGCAGGTATCCACAGCCACAATCCATAGCCGGTGTCCAAGGCAGGTATACACAGCCAGTATCCAAAGCGGGTATCCACAGCAGGTATCCACAGCCATTATCCATAGCTGGTCTTCACAGGCAGGTATCCACAGCCAGTATCCACCACAGGTATCCACAACCAGTTTTCACAGCAGATATCCACAATAGGTATCCACAGAAAGTATTCAGAGCAGGTATCCACAGCGGATTCCACAGCCGGTATCCACAGCAGGTATCCACAACTGGTATCCACAGCCAGTATTCACAGCCGTATCCAAAGGCAGTATCCACTGTTGGTATTCACAGCAGGTATCCACAGAGAGTATTCAGAGCAGGTATCCACAGCAGGTATCCACAGCTAGTATGGACAGCAGGTATCCACAGCTGGTATTTACAACAGGTATCCACAGAAAGTATTCAGAGCAGGTATCCACAGCGGATTCCACAACTGGTATCCACAGCAGGTATCCACAACTGGTATCCACAGCCAGTATTCACAGCCGTATCCAAAGGCCGTATCCACTGTTGACATCCACAGCAGGTATCCACAGCTGGTATCTACAACAGGTATCCACAGCCGGTATCCACAGCAGGTATCCACAGCCATTATCCATAGCCGGTGTCCACAGCGGGTATCCACAGCCAGTATCCAAAGCTGGTATCTACAGCAGGTATCCACAGCCATTATCCATAGCTGGTGTCCACCGCAGGTATCTACAGCCAGTATCCATAGCAGGTATCCACAGCAGGTATCCACAGCCATTATCCATAGCTGGTCTTCACAGGCAGGTATCCACAGCCAGTATCCATAGCAGGTATCCACCACAGGTATCCACAACCAGTTTTCACAGCAGATATCCACAATAGGTATCCACAGAAAGTATTCAGAGCAGGTATCCTCAGCGGATTCCACAGCCGGTATCCACAGCAGGAATCCACAACTGGTATCCACAGCCAGTATTCACAGCCGTATATAAAGCCAGTATCCACTGGTGGTATTCACAGCAGGTGTCCACAGAGAGTATTCAGAGCAGGTATCCACGGTTGGTATCCACTGCAGGTATCCACAGCTAGTATCGACAGCATGTATCCACAGCTGGTATCTACAACAGGAATCCACAGCCGGTATCCAGAGGAAGCATCCATGACTGGTATCCACAGCAGGTATCCACAGAGAGTATTCAGCGTAGGTATCCACAGTTGGTATCCAGAGCAGGCATCGACAGCAGGTATCCACAGCAGGTATCCACAGACTGTATCCACAGCAGGGTATCCACAGCTGGTATGTACAACAGGTATCCAGAGAAAGTATTCAGAGCAGGTATCCACAGCAGATTCCACAGCAGGTATCCACAGCAAATAGCCACAGCCAGGACCCACAGCAGGTATGCACAGCAGGGTATCCACAGCTGGTATGTACAACAGGTATCCACAGAAACTATCAACAGCAGGTATCCACAGTGGGTATCCACAGCAGTTATCCAAAACCAGTATCCACAGCAGGTATCCACAACCAGTATCCACAGCCGGTATCCACAGCGGGTATCCACAGCAGGTATCCACAGCCATTATCCATAGCCGGTGTCCACAGCAGGTATCCACAGCCAGTATCCAAAGTGGGTATCTACAGCAGGTATCTACAGCCATTATCCATAGCTGGTGTCCACAGCAGGTATCCACAGCCAGTATCCATAGCAGGTATCCACAGCGGGTATCCACAGCAGGTATCCACAGCTAGTATCCACAGCAGGTATCCACAGCTGGTATCTACAACAGGTATCCACAGCCGGTATCCACAGCAGGTATCCACAGCCATTATCCAAAGCAGGTGTCCAGAGCGGGAATCCACAGCCAGTATCCAAAGTGGGTATCTACAGCAGGTATCCACAGCCATGATCCATAGCTGGTGTCCACAGCAGGTATCCACAGCCAGTATCCATAGCAGGTATCCACAGCGGGTATCCACAGCAGGTATCCACAGCTAGTATCCACAGCAGGTATCCACAGCTGGTATTTACAACAGGAATCCACAGCGGGTATCCACAGCAGGTATCCACAGCCATTATCCATAGCCGGTGTCCACAGAGGGTATCCACAGCCAGTATCCAAAGTGGGTATCTACAGCAGGTATCCAGAGCCATTATCCATAGCTGGTGTCCACAGCAGGTATCCACAGTCAGTATCCATAGCAGGTATCCACAGCGGGTATCCACAGCAGGTATCCACAGCTAGAATCCACAGCAGGTATGCACAGCTGGTATCTACAACAGGTAACCACAGCCGGTATCCACAGCAGGTATCCACAGCCATTATCCAAAGCCGGTGTCCACAGCGGGTATCCACAGCCAGTATCCAAAGTGGGTATCTACAGCAGGTATCCACAGCCATTATCCATAGCTGGTGTCCACAGCAGGTATCCACAACCAGTATCCATAGCAGGTATCCACAGCGGGTATCCACAGCAGGTATCCACAGCTGGAATCTACAACAGGTATCCACAGCCGGTATCCACAGCAGGTATCCACAGCCATTATCCATAGCCGGTGTCCACAGCGGGTATCCACAGCCAGTATCTAAAGCGGGTATCCACAGCAGGTATCCACAGCCATTATCCAAAGCCGGTGTCCACAGCGGGTATCCACAGCCAGTATCCAAAGTGGGTATCTATAGCAGGTATCCACAGCCATTATCCATAGCTGGTGTCCACAGCAGGTATCCACAGCCAGTATCCATAGCAGGTATCCACAGCGGGTATCCACAGCAGGTATCCACAGCTAGAATCCACAGCAGGTATGCACAGCTGGTATCTACAACAGGTATCCACAGCCGGTATCCACAGCAGGTATCCACAGCCATTATCCAAAGCAGGTGTCCAGAGCGGGAATCCACAGCCAGTATCCAAAGTGGGTATCTACAGCAGGAATCCACAGCCATGATCCATAGCTGGTGTCCACAGCAGGTATCCACAGCCAGTATCCATAGCAGGTATCCACAGCGGGTATCCACAGCAGGTATCCACAGCTAGTATCCACAGCAGGTATCCACAGCTGGTATCTACAACAGGTATCCACAGCCGGTATCCACAGCAGGTATCCACAGCCATTATCCAAAGCAGGTGTCCAGAGCGGGAATCCACAGCCAGTATCCAAAGTGGGTATCTACAGCAGGAATCCACAGCCATGATCCATAGCTGGTGTCCACAGCAGGTATCCACAGCCAGTATCCATAGCAGGTATCCACAGCAGGTATCCACAGCTAGTATCCACAGCAGGTATCCACAGCTGGTATTTACAACAGGAATCCACAGCGGGTATCCACAGCAGGAATCCACAGGCATTATCCATAGCCGGTGTCCACAGAGGGTATCCACAGCCAGTATCCAAAGCGGGTATCTAAAGCAGGTATCCACAGCCAAATCCATAGCTGGTGTCCACCGCAGTTATCCACAGCGATTATCCATAGCAGGTATCCACAGCAGGTATCCACAGCCACTATCCATAGTCGGTGTCCAAGGCGGGTATCCAAAGCCAGTATCCAAAGCGGGTATCCACAGCAGGTATCCACAGCCATTATCCATAGCTGGTGTCCACCGCAGGTATCTACAGCCAGTGTCCATAGCAGGAATCCACAGCAGGTATCCACAGCAGGTATCCACAGCCACTATCCATAGCCGGTGTCCAAGGCGGGTATCCACAGCCAGTATCCAAAGCGGGTATCCACAGCAGGTATCCACAGCCATTATCCATAGCTGGTCTTCACAGCAGGAATCCACAGCCAGTAAACATAGCAGGTATCCACCACAGGTATCCACAACCAGTTTTCACAGCAGATATCCACAATAGGTATACACAGAGAGTATTTAGAGCAGGTATCCACAGCCAGTATCCACAGCAGGGCATCCACAGCTGGTATTTAAAACAGGTATCCACAGAAAGGATTCAGAGCAGGTATCCACAGCGGATTCCACAGCTGATATCCACAGCAGGTATCCACAACTGGTATCCACAGCCAGTATTCACAGCCGTATCCAAAGGCAGTATCCACTGTTGGTATTCACAGCAGGTATCCACAGAGAGTATTCAGAGCAGGTATCCACGGTTGGTATCCACAGCAGGTATCCACAGCCATTATCCATAGCCGGTGTCCAAGGCGGGTATCCACAGCCAGTATCCAAAGCGGGTATCCACAGCAGGTATCCACAGCCATTATCCATAGCTGGTCTTCACAGGCAGGTATCCACAGCCAGTATCCATAGCAGGTATCCACCACAGGTATCCACTACCAGTTTTCACAGCAGATATCCACAATAGGTATCCACAGAAAGTATTCAGAGCAGGTATCCTCAGCGGATTCCACAGCCGGTATCCACAGCAGGTATCCACAACTGGTATCCACAGCCAGTATTCACAGCCGTATTCAAAGGCAGTATCCACTGTTGGTATTCACAGCAGGTATCCACAGAGAGTATTCAGAGCAGGTATCCACGGTTGGTATCCACAGCAGGTATCCACAGCCATTATCCGTAGCCGGTGTCCACATCTGGTATCCACAGTCAGTATCCACAGCACGTATCCAAAGCCATTATCCACAGCCGGTGTCCACAGCGGGTATCCACAGCCAGTATCCAAAGCGGGTATCTACAGCAGGATTCCACAGCCATTATCCATAGCTGGTGTCCACAGCAGGTATCCACAGCAGGTATCCACAGCCACTATCCATAGCCGGTGTCCAAGGCGGGTATCCACAGCCAGTATCCAAAGCGGGTATCCACAGCAGGTATCCACAGCCATTATCCATAGCTGGTCTTCACAGGCAGGTATCCACAGCCAGTATCCATAGCAGGTATCCACCACAGGTATCCACAACCAGTTTTCACAGCAGATATCCACTATAGGTATCCACAGAAAGTATTCAGAGCAGGTATCCACAGCGGATTCCACAGCCGGTATCCACAGCAGGTATCCACAACTGGTATCCACAGCCAGTATTCACAGCCGTATCCAAAGGCAGTATCCACTGTTGGTATTCACAGCAGGTATCCACAGAGAGTATTCAGAGCAGGTATCCACAGCAGGTATCCACAGCTAGTATGGACAGCAGGTATCCACAGCTGGTATTTACAACAGGTATCCACAAAAAGTATTCAGAGCAGGTATCCACAGCGGATTCCACAACTGGTATCCACAGCAGTTATCCACAACTGGTATCCACAGCCAGTATTCACAGCCGTATCCAAAGGCAGCATCCACTGTTGACATCCACAGCAGGTATCCACAGCTGGTATCTACAACAGGTATCCACAGCCGGTATCCACAGCAGGTATCCACAGCAGGTATCCACAGCCATTATCCATAGCCGGTGTCCACAGCGGGTATCCACAGCCAGTATCCAAAGCTGGTATCTACAGCAGGTATCCACAGCCATTATCCATAGCTGGTGTCCACAGCAGGTATCTACAGCAGGTATCCACAGCCATTATCCATAGCCGGTGTCCACAGCAGGTATCCACAGCCAGTATCCAAAGTGGGTATCTACAGCAGGTATCCACAGCCATTATCCATAGCTGGTGTCCACAGCAGGTATCCACGGTAGGTATCCACAACCACTATCCATAGCCGCTGTCCAAGGCGGGTATCCACAGCCAGTATCCAAAGCGGGTATCCACAAGCAGGTATCCACAGCCATTATCCATAGCTGGTCTTCACAGGCAGGTATCCACTGCAAGTATCCATAGCAGGTATCCACCACAGGTATCCACAACCAGTTTTCACAGCAGATTTCCACAATAGGTATCCACAGAAAGTATTCAGAGCAGGTATCCTCAGCGGATTCCACAGCCGGTGTCCACAGCAGGAATCCACAACTGGTATCCACAGCCAGTATTCACAGCCGTATATAAAGCCAGTATCCACTGGTGGTATTCACAGCAGGTATCCACAGAGAGTATTCAGCGTAGGTATCCACTGTTGGTATCCAGAGCAGGCATCGACAGCAGGTATCCACAGCAGGTATCCACAGACTGTATCCACAGCAGGGTATCCTCAGCTGGTATGTACAACAGGTATCCAGAGAAAGTATTCAGAGCAGGTATCCACAGCAGATTCCACAGCAGGTATCCACAGCAAATAGCCACAGCCAGGACCCACAGCAGGTATGCACAGCAGGGTATCCACAGCTGGTATGTACAACAGGTATCCACAGAAACTATCCACAGCAGGTATCCACAGTGGGTATCCACAGCAGTTATCCACAACCAGTATCCACAGCAGGTATCCACAACCAGTATCCACAGCCGGTATCCACAGCCGGTATCCACAGCAGGTATCCACAGCCATTATCCATAGCCGATGTCCACAGCAGGTATCCACAGCCAGTATCCAAAGTGGGTATCTACAGCAGGTATCCACAGCCATTATCCATAGCTGGTGTCCACAGCAGGTATCCACAGCCACTATCCATAGCAGGTATCCACAGCGGGTATCCACAGCAGATATCCACAGCTAGTATCCACAGCAGGTATCCACAGCTGGTATCTACAACAGGTATCCACAGCCGGTATCCACAGCAGGTATCCACAGCCATTATCCATAGCCGGTGTCCACAGCGGGTATCCACAGCCAGTATCCAAAGCGGGTATCCACAGCAGGTATCCACAGCCATTATCCATAGCTGGTCGTCACAGCAGGAATCCACAGCCAGTATCCATAGCAGGTATCCACCACAGGTATCCACAACCAGTTTTCACAGCAGATATCCACAATAGGTATACACAGAGAGTATTTAGAGCAGGTATCCACAGCCAGTATCCACAGCAGGGCATCCACAGCTGGTATTTAAAACAGGTATCCACAGAAAGGATTCAGAGCAGGTATCCACAGCGGATTCCACAGGTGGTATCCACAGCAGGTATCCACAACTGGTATCCACAGCCAGTATTCACAGCCGTATCCAAAGGCAGTATCCACTGTTGGTATTCACAGCAGGTATCCACAGAGAGTATTCAGAGCAGGTATCCACGGTTGGTATCCACAGCAGGTATCCACAGCCACTATCCATAGCTGGTGTCCCAGGCGGGTATCCACAGCCAGTATCCAACGCGGGTATCCACAGCAGGTATCCACAGCCATTATCCATAGCTGGTCTTCACAGGCAGGTATCCACAGCCAGTATCCATAGCAGGTATCCACCACAGGTATCCACTACCAGTTTTCACAGCAGATATCCACAATAGGTATCCACAGAAAGTATTCAGAGCAGGTATCCTCAGCGGATTCCACAGCCGGTATCCACAGCAGGTATCCACAACTGGTATCCACAGCCAGTATTCACAGCCGTATATAAAGGCAGTATCCACTGTTGGTATTCACAGCAGGTATCCACAGAGAGTATTCAGAGCAGGTATTCCTGGGTGGTGTCCACAGCAGGTATCCACAGCTAGTATCGACTGCAGGTATCCACAGCTGGTATTTACAACAGGAATCCACAGCGGGTATCCACAGCAGGAATCCACAGCCATTATCCATAGCCGGTGTCCACAGAGGGTATCCACAGCCAGTATCCAAAGCGGGTATCTAAAGCAGGTATCCACGGCCAAATCCATAGCTGGTGTCCACCGCAGTTATCCACAGCGATTATCCATAGCAGGTATCCACAGCAGGTATCCACAGCCACTATCCATAGTCGGTGTCCAAGGCGGGTATCCAAAGCCAGTATCCAAAGCGGGTATCCACAGCAGGTATCCACAGCCATTATCCATAGCTGGTTTTCACAGCAGGTATCCACACCCAGTATACATAGCAGGTATCCACAGATAGTATCGACAGCAGGTATCCACAGCTGGTATCTACAACAGGAATCCACAGCGGGTATCCACAGCAGGTATCCACAGCCATTATCCATAGCCGGTGTCCACAAAGGGTATCCACAGCCAGTATCCAAAGCGGGTATCTACAGCAGGTATCCACAGCCATTATCCATAGCTGGTGTCCACCGCAGGTATCCACAGCCATTATCCATAGCAGGTATCCACAGCCACTATCCATAGCCGGTGTCCAAGGCGGATATCCACTGCCAGTATCCAAAGCGGGTATCTACAGCAGGTATCCAGAGCCATTATCCATAGCTGGTGTCCACAGCAGGTATCCACAGTCAGTATCCATAGCAGGTATCCACAGCGGGTATCCACAGAAGGTATCCACAGCTAGAATCCACAGCAGGTATCGACAGCTGGTATCTACAACAGGTAACCACAGCCGGTATCCACAGCAGGTATCCACAGCCATTATCCAAAGCCGGTGTCCACAGCGGGTATCCACAGCCAGTATCCAAAGTGGGTATCTACAGCAGGTATCCACAGCCATTATCCATAGCTGGTGTCCACATCTGGTATGCACAGTCAGTATCCATAGCAGGTATCCACAGCGGGTGTCCACAGCAGGTATCCACAGCTAGTATCCACAGCAGGTATCCACAGCTGGAATCTACAACAGGTATCCACAGCCGGTATCCACAGCAGGTATCCACAGCCATTATCCATAGCCGGTGTCCACAGCGGGTATCCACAGCCAGTATCCAAAGCGGGTATCCACAGCAGGTATCCACAGCCATTATCCATAGCTGGTCTTCACAGCAGGAATCCACAGCCAGTATCCATAGCAGGTATCCACCACAGGTATCCACAACCAGTTTTCACAGCAGATATCCACAATAGGTATACACAGAGAGTATTTAGAGCAGGTATCCACAGCCAGTATCCACAGCAGGGCATCCATAGCTGGTATTTACAACAGGTATCCACAGAAAGGATTCAGAGCAGGTATCCACAGCGGATTCCACAGGTGGTATCCACAGCAGGTATCCACAACTGGTATCCACAGCCAGTATTCACAGCCGTATCCAAAGGCAGTATCCACTGTTGGTATTCACAGCAGGTATCCACAGAGAGTATTCAGAGCAGGTATCCACGGTTGGTATCCACAGCAGGTATCCACAGCCATTATCCATAGCCGGTGTCCACATCTGGTATCCACAGTCAGTATCCACAGCACGTATCCAAAGCCATTATCCATAGCCGGTGTCCACAGCGGGTATCCACAGCCAGTATCCAAAGCGGGTATCTACAGCAGGTATCCACAGCCATTATCCATAGCTGGTGTCCACAGCAGGTATCCACAGCCACTATCCATAGCTGGTGTCCACAGCAGGTATCCACAGCAGGTATCCACAGCCACTATCCATAGCCGGTGTCCAAGGCGGGTATCCACAGCCAGTATCCAAAGCGGGTATCCACAGCAGGTATCCACAGCCATTATCCATAGCTGGTCTTCACAGCAGGAATCCACAGCCAGTATCCATAGCAGGTATCCACCACAGGTATCCACAACCAGTTTTCACAGCAGATATCCACAATAGGTATCCACAGAAAGTATTCAGAGCAGGTATCCACAGCGGATTCCACAGCCGGTATCCACAGCAGGTATCCACAACTGGTATCCACAGCCAGTATTTACAGCCGTATCCAAAGGCAGTATCCACTGTTGGTATTCACAGCAGGTATCCACAGAGAGTATTCAGAGCAGGTATCCACGGTTGGTATCCACTGCAGGTATCCACAGCTAGTCTCGACAGCATGTATCCACAGCTGGTATCTACAACAGGAATCCACAGCTGGTATCCACAGCAGGTATCCACAGAGAGTATTCAGCGTAGGTATCCACAGTTGGTATCCAGAGCAGGCATCCACAGCAGGTATCCACAGCAGGTATCCACAGACAGTATCCACAGCAGGGTATCCACAGCTGGTATGTACAACAGGTATCCAGAGAAAGTATTCAGAGCAGGTATCCACAGCAGATTCCACAGCAGGTATCCACAGCAAATAGCCACAGCCAGGACCCACAGCAGGTATGCACAGCAGGGTATCCACAGCTGGTATGTACAACAGGTATCCACAAAAACTATCCACAGCAGGTATCCACAGTGGGTATCCACAGCAATTATCCACAACCAGTATCCACAGCAGGTATCCACAACCAGTATCCACAGCCGGTATCCACAGCGGGTATCCACAGCAGGTATCCACAGCCATTATCCATAGCCGGTGTCCACAGCAGGTATCCACAGCCAGTATCCATAGCAGGTATCCACAGCGGGTATCCACAGCAGGTATCCACAGCTAGTATCCACAGCAGGTATCCACAGCTGGTATCTACAACAGGTATCCACAGCCGGTATCCACAGCAGGTATCCACAGCCATTATCCAAAGCAGGTGTCCAGAGCGGGAATCCACAGCCAGTATCCAAAGTGGGTATCTACAGCAGGTATCCACCGCCATTATCCATAGCTGGTGTCCACAGCACGTATCCACAGCCAGTATCCATAGCAGGTATCCACAGCGGGTGTCCACAGCAGGTATCCACAACTAGTATCCACAGCAGGTATCCACAGCTGGAATCTACATCAGGTATACACAGCCGGTATCCACAGCATGTATCCACAGCCATTATCCATAGCCGGTGTCCACAGCGGGTATCCACAGCCAGTATCCAAAGCGGGTATCCACAGCAGGTATCCACAGCCATTATCCATAGCGGGTCTTCACAGCAGGAATCCACAGCCAGTATCCATAGCAGGTATCCACCACAGGTATCCACAACCAGTTTTCACAGCAGATATCCACAATAGGTATACACAGAGAGTATTTAGAGCAGGTATCCACAGCCAGTATCCACAGCAGGGCATCCATAGCTGGTATTTAAAACAGGTATCCACAGGAAGGATTCAGAGCAGGTATCCACAGCGGATTCCACAGCTGGTATCCACAGCAGGTAGCCACAACTGGTATCCACAGCCAGTATTCACAGCCGTATCCAAAGGCAGTATCCACTGTTGGCATTCACAGCAGGTATCCACAGAGAGTATTCAGAGCAGGTATCCACGGTTGGTATCCACAGCAGATATCCACAGCCATTATCCATAGACGGTGTCCACATCTGGTATCCACAGTCGTATCCACAGCACGTATCCAAAGCCATTATCCACAGCCGGTGTCCACAGCGGGTATCCACAGCCAGTATCCAAAGCGGGTATCTACAGCAGGTAGCCACAGCCATTATCCATAGCTGGTGTCCACAGCAGGTATCCACAGCAGGTATCCACAGCCACTATCCATAGCCGGTGTCCAAGGCGGGTATCCACAGCCAGTATCCAAAGCGGGTATCCACAGCAGGTATCCACAGCCATTATCCATAGCTGGTCTTCACAGGCAGGTATCCACAGCCAGTATCCATAGCAGGTATCCACCACAGGTATTCACAACCAGTTTTCACAGCAGATATCCACAATAGGTATCCACAGAAAGTATTCAGAGCAGGTATCCACAGCGGATTCCACAGCCGGTATCCACAGCAGGTATCCACAGCCAGTATCCATAGCAGGTATCCACCACAGGTATTCACAACCAGTTTTCACAGCAGATATCCACAATAGGTATCCACAGAGAGTATTCAGAGCAGGTATCCACGGTTGGTATCCACAGACGGTATCCACAGCCATTATCCATAGCCGGTGTCCACATCTGGTATCCACAGTCAGTATCCACAGCACGTATCCAAAGTCATTATCCATAGCCGGTGTCCACAGCGGGTATCCACAGCCAGTATCCACAACAGGAATCCACAGTGGGTATCCACAGCAGGTATCCAGATGAGGCATCCATAACTGGTATCCGCAGCCAGTATCCACAGCAGGTATCGACAGCAGGTTTCCAAAGAGAGTATTCAGAGAAGGTATCCACAGTTGGTATCCACAGCAGGTATCCACAGACAGTATCCACAGCAGGGTATCCACAGCTGGAATGTACAACAGGTATCCACAGAAAGTATTCAGAGCAGGTATCCATAGCAGATTCCACAGCAGGTATCCACAGCAGGTATCCACAACTGGCATCCAAACCCAGTATCCACAGCAGGTATCGACAGCAGGTATCCACAGAGAGTATTCAGAGAAGGTATCCACAGTTGGTATCCTCAGCAGGTATCCACAGAAACTATCCACAGCAGGTATCCACAGTGGGTATCCACAGCAGTTATCCACAACAAGTATCCACAGTGGGTATCCACAGCCAGTATCCACAAGAATCCATAGTGCGTATCCACAGCAGGTATCCACAGCCAGTATTCACAGCAGGTATCCACAGCGGGTATCCACAGCAGGTATCCACAGCCACTGTCCATAGCAGGTGTCCAAGGCGGGTATCCACAGCCAGTATCCACAGTAGGGTATCCAAAGCTGGTATATACAACAGGTATCCACAGAAAGTATTCAGAGCGGGTATCCACAGCGGATTCCACAGCTAGTATCCACAGCAGGTATCCACAGCTGGTATCCACAGCAGGTATCCACAGCAGGTATCCACAGCCATTATCCATAGCCAGTGTCCACAGCTGGTATCCACAGTCAGTATCCACGGCAAGTATCCAAAGCCATTATCCATAGCCGGTGTCCATAGTGGGTATCAACAGCCAGTATCCACAGCAGGTATTCACAACTGGTATCCACAGCCAGTATTCACAGCCGTATCCAAAGGCAGTATCCACTGTTGGTATTCACAGCAGGTATCCACAGAGAGTATTAAGAGCAGGTATCCACGGGTGGTATCCACAGCAGGTATTGACAGCTGGTATCCACAGCTGGTATTTACAACAGGTATCCACAGAAAGTATTCAGAGCAGGTATCCACAGCAGATTCCACAACTGGTATCCACAGCAGGTATCCACAACTGGTATCCACAGCCAGTAATCACAGCCGTATCCAAAGGCAGTATCCACTGTTGACATCCACAGCAGGTATCCACAGGTAGTATTCACAGCAGGTATCCACAGCTGGTATCTACAACAGGTATCCACAGCCGGTATCCACAGCAGGTATCCACAGCCATTATCCATAGCCGGTGTCCACAGCGGGTATCCACAGCCAGTATCCAAAGCTGGTATCTACAGCAGGTATCCACAGCCATTATCCATAGCTGGTGTACACCGCAGGTATCAACAGCCAGTATCCATAGCAGGTATCCACTGCAGGTATCCACGGTAGGTATCCACAGCCACTATCCATAGCCGGTGTCCAAGGCGGGTATCCACAGCCAGTATCCAAAGCGGGTATCCACAGCAGGTATCCACAGCCATTATCCATAGCTGGTCTTCACAGGCAGGTATCCACAGCCAGTATCCATAGCAGGTATCCACCACAGGTATCCACAACCAGTTTTCACAGCAGATATCCACAATAGGTATCCACAGAAAGTATTCAGAGCAGGTATCCTCAGCGGATTCCACAACTGGTATCCATAGCAGGTATCCACAACTGGTATCCACAGCCAGTATTCACAGCCGTATCCAAAGGCAGTATCCACTGTTGGCATCCACAGCAGGTATCCAGAGCTAGTATCCACAGCTGGTATCTTCAACAGGTATCCACAGCCGGTATCCACAGCAGGTATCCACAGCAGGTATCCATAGCCGGTGTCCACAGCGGGTATCCACAGCCAGTATCCAAAGCTGGTATCTACAGCAGGTATCCACAGCCATTATCCATAGCTGGTGTCCACCGCAGGTATCTACAGCCAGTATCCATAGCAGGTATCCACAGCAGGTATCCACAGCAGGTATCCACAGCCACTATCCATAGCCGGTGTCCAAGGCGGTTATCCACAGCCAGTATCCATAGCGGGTATCCACAGCAGGTATCCACAGCCATTATCCATAGCTGGTCTTCACAGGCAGGTATCCACAGCCAGTATCCATAGCAGGTATCCACCACAGGTATCCACAACCAGTTTTCACAGCAGATATCCACAATAGGTATCCACAGAAAGTATTCAGAGCAGGTATCCTCAGCGGATTCCACAGCCGTTATCCACAGCAGGTATCCACAACTGGTATCCACAGCCAGTATTCACAGCCGTATATAAAGGCAGTATCCACTGTTGGTATTCACAGTAGGTATCCACAGAGAGTATTCAGAGCAGATATCCACGGTTGGTATCCACTGCAGGTATCCACAGCTAGTATCGACAGCATGTATCCACAGCTGGTATCTACAACAGGAATCCACAGCCGGTATCCACAGCAGGTATCCAGAGGAGGCATCCATAACTGGTATCCACAGCAGGTATCCACAGAGTATTCAGCGTAGGTATCCACAGTTGTTATCCAGAGCAGGCATCCACAGCAGGTATCCACAGCAGGTATCCACAGACAGTATCCACAGCAGGGTATCCACAGCTGGTATGTACAACAGGTATCCAGAGAAAGTATTCAGAGCAGGTATCCACAGCAGATTCCACAGCAGGTATCCACAGCAAATAGCCACAGCCAGGACCCACAGCAGGTATGCACAGCAGGGTATCCACAGCTGGTATGTACAACAGGTATCCACAGAAACTATCCACAGCAGGTATCCACAGTGGGTATCCACAGCAGTTATCCACAACCAGTATCCACAGCAGGAATCCACAACCAGTATCCAGAGCCGGTATCCACAGCGGGTATCCACAGCAGGTATCCACAGCCATTATCCATAGCCGGTGTCCACAGCAGGTATCCACAGCCAGTATCCAAAGTGGGTATCTACAGCAGGTATCCACAGCCATTATCCATAGCTGGTGTCCACAGCAGGTATCCACAGCCAGTATCCATAGCAAGTATCCACAGCGGGTATCCACAGCAGGTATCCACAGCTAGTATCCACAGCAGGTATCCACAGCTGGTATCTACAACAGGTATCCACAGCCGGTATCCACAGCAGGTATCCACAGCCATTATCCAAAGCGGGTGTCCACAGCGGGAATCCACAGCCAGTATCCAAAGTGGGTATCTACAGCAGGTATCCACCGCAATTATCCATAGCTGGTGTCCACAGCACGTATCCACAGCCAGTATCCATAGCAGGTATCCACAGCGGGTGTCCACAGCTAGTATCCACAGCAGGTATCCACAGCTGGAATCTACAACAGGTATACACAGCCGGTATCCACAGCAGGTATCCACAGCCATTATCCATAGCCGGTGTCCACAGCGGGTATCCACAGCCAGTATCCAAAGCGGGTATCCACAGCAGGTATCCACAGCCATTATCCATAGCTGGTGTCCACATCTGGTATCCACAGTCAGTATCCACAGCACGTATCCAAAGCCATTATCCACAGTCGGTGTCCACAGCGGGTATCCACAGCCAGTATCCAAAGCGGGTATTTACAGCAGGTAGCCACAGCCATTATCCATAGCTGGTGTCCACAGCAGGTATACACAGCAGGTATCCACAGCCACTATCCATAGCCGGTGTCCAAGGCGGGTATCCACAGCCAGTATCCAAAGCGGGTATCCACAGCAGGTATCCACAGCCATTATCCATAGCTGGTCTTCACAGGCAGGTACCCACAGCCTGTATCCATAGCAGGTATCCACCACAGGTATTCACAACCAGTTTTCACAGCAGATATCCACAATAGGTATCCACAGAAAGTATTCAGAGCAGGTATCCTCAGCGGATTCCACAGCCGGTATCCACAGCAGGTATCCACAACTGGTATCCACAGCCAGTATTCACAGCCGTATATAAAGGCAGTATCCACTGTTGGTATTCACAGCAGGTATCCACAGAGAGTATTCAGAGCAGGTATTCCTGGGTGGTGTCCACAGCAGGTATCCACAGCTAGTATCGACTGCAGGTATCCACAGCTGGTATTTACAACAGGAATCCACAGCGGGTATCCACAGCAGGTATCCACAGCCATTATCCATAGCTGGTGTCCACAGAGGGTATCCACAGCCAGTATCCAAAGCGGGTATCTAAAGCAGGTATCCACAGCCAAATCCATAGCTGGTGTCCACCGCAGTTATCCACAGCGATTATCCATAGCAGGTATCCACAGCAGGTATCCACAGCCACTATCCATAGTCGGTGTCCAAGGCGGGTATCCAAAGCCAGTATCCAAAGCGGGTATCCACAGCAGGTATCCACAGCCATTATCCATAGCTGGTGTCCACCACAGGTATCTACAGCCAGTATCCATAGCAGGTATCCACAGCAGGTATCCACAGCCGGTATCCACAGCAGGTATCCACAGCCACTATCCATAGCCGGTGTCAAAGGCGGGTATCCACAGCCAGTATCCAAAGCGGGTATCCACAGCAGGTATCCACAGCCATTATCCATAGCTGGTCTTCACAGCAGGAATCCACAGCCAGTATCCATAGCAGGTATCCACCACAGGTATCCACAACCAGTTTTCACAGCAGATATCCACAATAGGTATACACAGAGAGTATTTAGAGCAGGTATCCACAGCCAGTATCCACAGCAGGGCATCCACAGCTGGTATTTAAAACAGGTATCCACAGAAAGGATTCAGAGCAGGTATCCACAGCGGATTCCACAGCTGATATCCACAGCAGGTATCCACAACTGGTATCCACAGCCAGTATTCACAGCCGTATCCAAAGGCAGTATCCACTGTTGGTATTCACAGCAGGTATCCACAGAGAGTATTCAGAGCAGGTATCCACGGTTGGTATCCACAGCAGGTATCCACAGCCATTATCTATAGCCGGTGTCCAGTCTGGTATCCACAGTCAGTATCCACAGCACGTATCCAAAGCCATTATCCACAGCCGGTGTCCACAGCGGGTATCCACAGCCAGTATCCAAAGCGGGTATCTACAGCAGGTAGCCACAGCCATTATCCATAGCTGGTGTACACAGCAGGTATCCACAACCACTATCCATAGCCGGTGTCCAAGGCGGGTATCCACAGCCAGTATCCAAAGCGGGTATCCACAGCCATTATCCATAGCTGGTCTTCACAGGCAGGTATCCACAGCCAGTATCCATAGCAGGTATCCACCACAGGTATCCACAACCAGTTTTCACAGCAGATATCCACAATAGGTATCCACAGAAAGTATTCAGAGCAGGTATCCTCAGCGGATTCCACAGCCGGTATCCACAGCAGGTATCCACAACTGGTATCCACAGCCAGTATTCACAGCCGTATATAAAGGCAGTATCCACTGTTGGTATTCACAGCAGGTATCCACAGAGAGTATTCAGAGCAGGTATCCACGGTTGGTATCCACTGCAGGTATCCACAGCTAGTATCGACAGCATGTATCCACAGCTGGTATCTACAACAGGAATCCACAGCCGGTATCCACAGCAGGTATCCAGAGGAGGCATCCATAACTGGTATCCACAGCAGGTATCCACAGAGAGTATTCAGCGTAGGTATCCACAGTTGGTATCCAGAGCAGGCATCCACAGCAGGTATCCACAGCAGGTATCCACAGACAGTATCCACAGCAGGGTATCCACAGCAGGTATGTACAACAGTTATCCACAGAAACTATCCACAGCAGGTATCCACAGTGGGTATCCACAGCAGTTATCCACAACCAGTATCCACAGCAGGTATCCACAACCGGTATCCACAGCCGGTATCCACAGCGGGTATCCACAGCAGGTATCCACAGCCATTATCCATAGCCGGTGTCCACAGCAGGTATCCACAGCCAGTATCCATAGCAGGTATCCACAGCGGGTATCCACAGCAGGTATCCACAGCCATTATCCAAAGCAGGTGTCCACAGCGGGTATCCACAGCCAGTATCCATAGCAGGTATCTACAGCTAGTATCCACAGCAGGTATCCACAGCTGGAATCTACATCAGGTATACACATCCGGTATCCACAGCAGGTATCCACAGTCATTATCCATAGCCGGTGTCCACAAAGGGTATCCACAGCCAGTATCCAAAGCGGGTATCCACAGCAGGTATCCACAGCCATTATCCATAGCTGGTCTTCACAGCAGGAATCCACAGCCAGTATCCATAGCAGGTATCCACCACAGGTATCCACAACCAGTTTTCACAGCAGATATCCACAATAGGTATCCACAGAAAGTATTCAGAGCAGGTATCCACAGCGGATTCCACAGCCGGTATCCACAGCAGGCATCCACAACTGGTATCCACAGCCAGTATTCACAGCCGTATCCAAAGGCAGTATCCACTGTTGGTATTCACAGCAGGTATCCACAGAGAGTATTCAGAGCAGGTATCCACGGGTGGTATCCACAGCAGGTATCGACAGCAGGTATCCACAGCTGGTATTTACAACAGGTATCCACAGAAAGTATTCAGAGCAGGTATCCACAGCGGATTCCACAACTGGTATCCACAGCAGGTATCCACAACTGGTATCCACAGCCAGTATTCACAGCCGTATCCAAAGGCAGTATCCACTGTTGGCATCCACAGCAGGTATCCACAGCTAGTATCCACAGCTGGTATCTTCAACAGGTATCCACAGCCGGTATCCACAGCAGGTATCCACAGCCATTATCCATAGCCGGTGTCCACAGCGGGTATCCACAGCCAGTATCCAAAGCTGGTATCTACAGCAGGTATCCACAGCCATTATCCATAGCTGGTGTCCACCGCAGGTATCTACAGCCAGTATCCATAGCAGGTATCCACAGCAGGTATCCACAGCCACTATCCATAGCCGGTGTCCAAGGCGGGTATCCACAGCCAGTATCCAAAGCGGGTATCCACAGCAGGTATCCACAGCCATTATCCATAGCTGGTCTTCACAGGCAGGTATCCACAGCCAGTATCCATAGCAGGTATCCAACACAGGTATCCACAACCAGTTTTCACAGCAGATATCCACAATAGGTATCCACAGAAAGTATTCAGAGCAGGTATCCTCAGCGGATTCCACAGCCGGTATCCACAGCAGGTATCCACAACTGGTATCCACAGCCAGTATTCACAGCCGTATATAAAGGCAGTATCCACTGTTGGTATTCACAGCAGGTATCCACAGAAAGTATTCAGAGCAGGTATTCCTGGGTGGTGTCCACAGCAGGTATCCACAGCTAGTATCGACTGCAGGTATCCACAGCTGGTATTTACAACAGGAATCCACAGCGGGTATCCACAGCAGGTATCCACAGCCATTATCCATAGCCCGTGTCCACAAAGGGTATCCACAGCCAGTATCCAAAGCGGGTATCTAAAGCAGGTATCCACAGCCAATATCCATAGCTGGTGTCCACCGCAGTTATCCACAGCGATTATCCACAGCTGGTATCCACAGCATGTATCCACAACTGGTATCCACAGCCAGTATTCACAGCCATATGCAAAGGCAGTATCCACTGTTGGTATTCACAGCAGGCATCCACAACCAGTATCCACAGCAGGTATCCACAACCAGTATCCACAGCCAGTATCCGGAACAGGAATCCACAGTGGGTATCCGCAGCAGGTATCCAGAGCATGCATCCATAACTGGTATCCACAGCCAGTATCCACAGTTGGTTTCCACAGCATGTATCCACAGAGAGTATTCAGAGCAGGTATCCACAGTTGGTATCCACAGCAGGTATCCACAGCTAGTATCCACAGCGGGTATCCACAGCCATTATCCATAGCCGGTGTCCACAGTGGGTATCCACAGCGGGTATCCACAGCAGGTATCCACAGCGGGTATCCACAGCCAGTATCCACAGCCAGTATCCACAGCCAGTTTCCACAGCATGTATCCACAGCGGGTATCCACAGCCATTATCCACAGCCAGTATCCACAGCCAGTATCCACAGCCAGTTTCCACAGCATGTATCCACAGCCAGTATCCACAGAAGGTATCCACAGCGGGTATACACAGCAGGTATCCACAGCTAGTATCCACAGCAGGGTATCCACTGCTAGTATCTACAACAGGTATCCACAGCGGGTATCCACAGCCATTATCCATAACCGGTGTCCACAGCGGGTATCCACAGCGGGTATCCACAGCAGGTATCCACAGTGGGTATCCACAGCCAGTATCCACAGCCAGTTTCCACAGCATGTATCCACAGCAGGTATCCACAGCGGGTATCCACAGCCAGTATTTACAGCCAGTTTCCACAGCATGTATCCACAGCCAGTATCCACAGAAGGTATCCATAGCGGGTATCCACAGCAGGTATCCACAGCAGGTATCCACAGCAGGTATCCACAGCACATATTCACAACTGGTATCCACAGCCAGTATCCACAGAAGGTATCCACAGCGGGAATCCACAGCAGGTATCCACAGCCAGTATCCACAGCAGGTATCCACAGCACATATTCACAACTGTATCCACAGCCAGTATCCGCAGCAGGATATCCACAGCTGGTATGTACAACAGGTATCCACTGAAAGTAGTCAAGCAGGTATCCACAGTGGGTATCCACAGCAGGTGTCCACAGCAGGTATCCACAACCAGTATCCACAGCACGTATCCACAACCAGTATCCACAGTAGGTATCCACAGCCAGTATCCGCAACAGGAATCCACAGTGGGTATCCACAGCAGGTATCCAGAGCAGGCATCCATAACTGGTATCCACAGCCAGTATCCACAGTTGATATCCACAGCAGGTATCCACAGAGAGTATTCAGAGCAGGTATCCACAGTTGGTATCCACAGCAGGTATCCACAGCTAGTATCCACAGCGGGTATCCACAGCCATTATCCATAGCCGGTGTCCACAGTGGGTATCCACAGCGGGTATCCACAGCAGGTATCCACAGCGGGTATCCACAGCCAGTATCCACAGCCAGTATCCACAGCCAGTTTCCACAGCATGTATCCACAGCGGGTATCCACAGCCATTATCCACAGCCAGTATCCACAGCCAGTATCCACAGCCAGTTTCCACAGCATGTATCCACAGCCAGTATCCACAGAAGGTATCCACAGCGGGTATACACAGCAGGTATCCACAGCTAGTATCCACAGCAGGGTATCCACTGCTAGTATCTACAACAGGTATCCACAGCGGGTATCCACAGCCATTATCCATAACCGGTGTCCACAGCGGGTATCCACAGCGGGTATCCACAGCAGGTATCCACAGTGGGTATCCACAGCCAGTATCCACAGCCAGTTTCCACAGCATGTATCCACAGCAGGTATCCACAGCGGGTATCCACAGCCAGTATTTACAGCCAGTTTCCACAGCATGTATCCACAGCCAGTATCCACAGAAGGTATCCATAGCGGGTATCCACAGCAGGTATCCACAGCAGGTATCCACAGCAGGTATCCACAGCACATATTCACAACTGGTATCCACAGCCAGTATCCACAGAAGGTATCCACAGCGGGAATCCACAGCAGGTATCCACAGCCAGTATCCACAGCAGGTATCCACAGCACATATTCACAACTGTATCCACAGCCAGTATCCGCAGCAGGATATCCACAGCTGGTATGTACAACAGGTATCCACTGAAAGTAGTCAAGCAGGTATCCACAGTGGGTATCCACAGCAGGTGTCCACAGCAGGTATCCACAACCAGTATCCACAGCACGTATCCACAACCAGTATCCACAGTAGGTATCCACAGCCAGTATCCGCAACAGGAATCCACAGTGGGTATCCACAGCAGGTATCCAGAGCAGGCATCCATAACTGGTATCCACAGCCAGTATCCACAGTTGATATCCACAGCAGGTATCCACAGAGAGTATTCAGAGCAGGTATCCACAGTTGGTATCCACAGCAGGTATCCACAGCTAGTATCCACGCAGGATATCCACAGCTGGTATCTACAACAGGTATCCACAGCAGGTATCCACAGCAGGTATCCGCAGCCATTATCCATAGCCGGTGTCCACAGCGGGTATCCACAGCCTGTATCTACAGCAGGTATCCACAGCAGGTATCCACAGCTATTATCCATAGCCGGTGTCCACAGCAGATATCCACAGCCAGTATCCACAGCAGGTATCTACAACAGGTATCCACAACCAGTATTCACAGCAGGTATCCACAGAGAGTATTTAGAGCAGGTATCCACAGCCAGTATTCACAGCTGGCATCCACAGCAGATATCCACAACCAGTATCCACAGCCAGTATTCACAACAGGTATCCACAGCAGGTATCCACAGAGAGTATTCAGAGCAGGTATCCATAGCCAGTATCCACAGAAGGTATCCACAGCCAGTATCCACAGCAGGGTATCCACAGCCAGTACCCACAGTTGGTATATACAAGTATCAACAGAAAGTATTCACAGCAGGTTTCCACAGCCAGTGCACACAGCACAGCAGGTATCTACAGAGAGTATCCACAGTTCGTATCTACAACAGGTATCCAAAGAGAGTGTTCACAGCAGGTATTCATGGCTGGTATGCACAGCCATTATCCACAGAAAGTATTCACAGCGGGCAGCCACAGACAGTATCCATTACAGGTGTCCACAGTCATTATCCACCACTGGTATCCACAGTGAGTATCCACAGCAGCTATCCACAGTCCATGTCCATCGCTGATATCCAAAGCACCTAGGGAGTTGGCAAAGACAGGAGTCCTATAGCAACTAAAAGGTAGGTAGCTAAAAGGGAGCCAAGAAGAGCTGTTAGTCCCAGAAAGATATGTATGGTGGGAAAGTGCTAGCAATGTGCAATGGAAGGACTGTTCGGAAAACATCAGTCACTTGAACTCAAGGAACCAAAATCACTCTGATGGCCTCGAAAGTGGTGTATTTGAGGGAACAGAGCAATAATACAGTGAGTTGAGTAGGGTGTCTGCCTTGCATGAGGCTCCCCAAGTTCAATCCCAGAAACCTACATAATCCCCTGAGACCACCAGGAGTACTTTCTGAGTACAGAGCCAGGAATAACTCCTGAGCATTCACTGGGCGTGACCCCACCACCACCAAAAACAAGTGGTGTGCTTGAGGACAGAGAAATAGCTGATATATGAACTGATAGAACTACTATAGCAGTAGGGTGCTTGCCTTGCATGCAGCCAGCCCAGGTTCAATCCCTGGCACCATGAATGGTTCCCCAATCCCCACCAGAAGTAATTCCTGAGTAGATTCAGGATTAAGCTCTGAGCACTACTGGGCATGGCTCAAAAACAAACAAAAATACTGAAGAAAGAGCTTTCTAGTAAAGGTAGCAATTCTGGAAAACAAGCTGAGGACTCCACATGGAGCTGGAACCAGGGTAGGAGTAGGGTCGGGGAAAGGGGACAGAAAATCAGACTCCAGAAAGATGATATCAAATCCCAGGAGTCAACTGCCGGGGGGAACAGCTCTGCACATTCCTGCCTATTCTCTGCTAGAGCTTAATTTAAAAAAAAATCTTGTGCGTAATTAATATGCTAAACACACTAACAAGTCTCACAATGGAGACGTTCCTGGGCCCGCTGGAGCAAATCGATGAGCAACAGGACGACAGTGCTACAGTGCATTGCAGACGAATATTATTGTGCAGACGAAGACATTGGTTAATATACAGTGAGGCAAAGGGGCAGAGATGGGCCCTCCTATGCCCTGTGAAAGGTTGTGTCATTTCACGTGCCAATTCAGCTTTGTGTGTTCAAAGTTTACACACACACACACACACGCAATTTTTACTGGCCAGTGATTTCACTCTAGAATCTCCTTAAGGACTGACTCAGACAAGTGCACAGAGATGTATATACAATGATATTCATCTCCGGAGTGTTTATACCAGCAATATTCTGGAAATGAGCTGCAGATCCATCCAGAAGGGATTGTCTAAATAAAGTGTTACATCCCTACTATGGAATGCCACGCAGACGTCTCCAAAGGATGTTGCAAATCTCCATTTGTTGACAATGGAAAGATGCACATGGTGTGTTATTGAGTGAGAAAGAGAAATGGGGTACAAGACTGCACGTCTACCATGAGCGGGTTTCTGTCACATGATACCTATTTTTTAATCCACATGTAAATATGCAAAAAGAGAAATTTGAAGGGATGATCCCTGTCTGGAGTGGAATACTGTCTGGGTAGTGAGATGGGGGGTGGTAGAGGGTGGCTGTAGGTTGTCTTCTCTATACTTTTAGACTGTGGCAAGAGAAAAAACTCTCCTATAACTTCCAAAGGGGGACTATTTTCTCTTTTTCTCCTTTGTCTCTCTCTCCGTCCCATTATTACTATTATTATTATTATTATTTTGTCATACAGTAGTGCTTTTGTTTTGTGGCACACCTGGTGATGCTCAGGAATTACTCCTGGCTTTGCACTCAGAAATTATTCCTGGTGGGGCTCGCAGGACCCTGTCAGTTGCTGGGAATCAAACCTGGGTCAGCCACGTGCAAGGCAAGTGCTCTGCCTACTACTGTACTATGGCTTCAGAGCCCACCCAGTGGTGCTTGGGGGCTACTCCTGGCTCTGTGCAGAGGACCAGATTCCAGTGGTGCTCAGAGGCCCATATGGTGCTGGACCTCCAGTCTGCCTCAAAGGAAGTTGAACAGCATCCCTGACCTCTGCCCACTGGAGGCCAGTATATAGCCCCCTGCCCCAAGTTGTAACAACTAAAAATGTCTGCCTATATTTCTGGGTGTCCCCTGGGGATGCAGGTCAGTCCCCAGTTGAGGGCTATATTCCTAGATGAAGGCAAGCAGACTCAAAGAATGTGGCCCCAAGCCAAAACATCAAACAGGTTTGGCCCACCATACACAGGAGATGCGCTGACCCAGCCAGCTACAGCCAGCTTTGGCCTGGCCACCTGAGCTGAAGGCACTGTTGGAAAATCCACTTACTTCCTCGATCCTTCTCCAAGCTGACACAATTAATTATAGAAAGAGCTTGAGAGCCTTTCACAACTGCTTCTGAAGCTCAGGTGTTCGTTGCAGGGTCCTTTGTTCAATGCCTTTGAGGGGCAATTGCCCTGAACGAGCGTCATTCATTCCATGGCTTGTGAATACCATGGAGCCCAACAGCACAGGCCAGCGAGGGCAGGAGTTCCCTATCTCTTCTTCCTTTAGCCTTCATCAGGCCCCATCCCCGTGTGTGCCCTTAGCAAAGAGTTGTCAAGGAAGCCTGAAATTAGGTGATGCTTGGCCTAAGGAGTTCCTCTCCATGCCCTACTCATTTCCAGAAACAAACCCATGATCTATCAAGACACTGAACCTGGCTTTTTGGAAAAGGAATCCACGTAAACTGACAGAGAGATGGACCCTTCACGGGGTTTCCTAGCACCTAGGTAGTACTAACGGCTCCTAAAGTAATGTGCTGTTTTGCCCAGCCTAGAATGTCTGCCCACGCGTGCAGAATCCTCCTGCATGTTTTCTTTCATGCCTTACTACCTTACTCAACACTTTTTTTGGTTTTATTTTGGGGCTACAGTTGGCGGTTTTCAGGGCTTACTAGCGGTTCTCAGGGATCACTCCTGCAGTGCTGAGGAGACAGAATGTGGGGTGCTGCAATGGACTGAACCAGGGCCTGCTGCCTGCATGACCAGCATCTAATTACTGTGCTCTCTCACGGTCCTCAAAATTTTTTTTAAAAAGGGGGGCCACACCCAAACTGGAGGCCACCAGAGTCACCCCTGACAGTGCTTGGGGTCACCAAGTCATTGGAGGTGTGGGAAGTGTCAGGGCTTGAACTCAGGGCCTTGGACATGCAAGGCATGTGTTCTACCACTTGAACTATATTCCTGGCCTCTTCACCCTATGCTCTGAAGAGCTGTCCAAGAGCTCATGTGTGTTGATAATTCATTCCTTTGCTTCGCAAGAATGAGCCACACTGCACTCCTGCTACTCTCGGGGGATCTTCAGGTGCTTTCAGATTGGAGAGCTGGCAGCAATGAGTCCACAAATACTTATGCCTCCTTCAACTCGCTCTTCTGGAGGTTTAACAGAGCTACTTCAGCTTGTATCTTGGGCTGTCCTTTATAGCTTTTTTCTTTCTGTCTTTTCCTTTTCAATCACTCAGTAAATTTATTATATATGTGGCCATTAGTAATAGCACATCATTAGACTTTGTATTTATACCCTGAGGCTGACAGTCTTAATCAATACAAGACAGTTATTTAGTCTGTAGCACCGTCCTCCCTTTGTTCATCGATGTACTCGAGTGGGGACCAGTAACATCTCTATTGTGAGACTTGATACTGTTTTGGGCATATAGATTACACCATGGGGAGCTTGCCAGGCTCTGCCGTGCGGGAAGGATACTCTCGGTAGCTTGATGGGCTCTCCGAGAAAGATGAAGGAATTGAACCCAGGTCGGTACAGCCCGTCCCCAAGGGCCTAAGTGCCTCTCTGGGCATGCGCAGCTAGAACGAGCCCCTAGAAAGCCGGTTTTCAACCCCTGATCTGCGTGGGACGGGCACAGAGGCCCAGCTCTGGGCAACAAGGCTGACTGGCTACAATTTCAATAGGTACAGCCCGCCCCCAAGGGCCTGGGTCCCTCTCTGGGCATGCGCAGCTAGAACCAGCCCCTAGAAAGCCGGTTTTCAACCCCTGATCTGCGTGGGACGGGCACAGAGGCCCAGCTCTGGGCAACAAAGCTGAACGGCTCCAATTCCAACAGGTACAGCCCGCCCCCAAGGGCCTGGGTCCCTCTCTGAGCATGTGCAGCTAGAACCAGCCCCTAGAAAGCCGGTTTTCAAGCCCTGATCTGCGTGGGACGGGCACAGAGGCTCAGCTCTCGGCAACAAAGCTGTACGGCTCCAATTCCAACAGGTACAGCCCGCCCCCAAGGGCCTGGGTCCCTCTCTGGGCATGCGCAGCTAGAACCAGCCCCTAGAAAGCCGGTTTTAAACCCCTGATCTGGGTGGGAAGGGCACAGAGGCCCAGCTCTGGGCAGCAAAGCTGAACGGTTCCAATTCCAATAGGGACAGCCCGCCCCCAAGGGCCTGGGTCCCTCTCCGGGTATGCGCAGCTAGAACCAGCCCCTAGAAAGCCGGTTTTCAAGCCCTGATCTGCGTGGGACGGGCACAGAGGCCCAGCTCTGGGCAACAAAGCTGTACGGCTCCAATTCCAACAGGTTCCGCCCCCCCCCCCAAGGGCCTGGGTCCCTCTCTGGGCATGCACAGCTAGAACCAGCCCCTAGAAAGCCGGTTTTCAACCCCTGAACTGTGTGGGACGGGCACAGAGGCCCAGCTCTGGGCAACAAAGCTGTACGGCTCCAATTCCAACAGGAACCGCCCCCCGCCCCAAGGGCCTGGGTCCCTTTCTGGGCATGAACAGCTAGAACCAGCACCTAGAAAGCCGCTTTTCAAATCCTGATCTGCGTGGGACCGGCACAGAGGCCCAGCTCTGGGCAACAAAGCTGTACGGCTCCAATTCCAACAGGTACAGCCCCCCCACCCCCAGGGGCCTGGGTCCCTCTCTGGGCATGCGCAGCTAGAACCAGCCCCTAGAAAGCCTCTTTTCAACCCCTGATCTGCGTGGGACGGGCACAGAGGCCCAGCTCTGGGCAACAAAGCTGTACGGCTCCAATTCCAACAGGTACAGCCCCCCCCCCAAGGGCCTGGGTCCCTCTCTGGGCATGCGCAGCTAGAACCAGCCCCTAGAAAGCCGGTTTTAAACGCCTGATCTGCGTGGGACGGGCACAGAGGCCCAGCTC
Source organism: Sorex fumeus (assembly GCF_029834395.1). Taxonomy (NCBI): domain Eukaryota; kingdom Metazoa; phylum Chordata; class Mammalia; order Eulipotyphla; family Soricidae; genus Sorex; species Sorex fumeus. Next base: position 3,078,683 of record NW_026606074.1, on the reverse strand, counting down.
TGGGCAACAAAACTGTACGGCTCCAATTCCAACAGGTACAGCCCCCCCCCCCCAAGGGCCTGGGTCCCTGTCTAGGCATGCGCAGCTAGAACCAGCCCCTAGAAAGCCGGTTTTCAACCACTGATCTGCGTGGGACAGGCACAGAGGCCCAGCTCTGGGCAACAAAGCTGTACGGCTCCAATTCCAACAGGTACAGCCCCCCCCCCAAGGGCCTGGGTCCCTCTCTGGGCATGCGCAGCTAGAGCCAGCCCGTAGAAAGCCGGTTTTCAACCACTGATCTGCGTGGGACAGGCACAGAGGCCCAGCTCTGGGCAACAAAGCTGGACGGCTCCAATTCAAACAGGTACAGCCCCCCCGCAAGGGCCTGGGCCCCTCTCTGGGCATGCACAGCTGGAACCAGCCCCTAGAAAGCCGGTTTTCAACCCCTGATATGCGTGGGACGGGCACAGAGGACCAGCTCTGGGCAACAAAGCTGGGCTCCAATTAGAACAGGTACAGACCCCCCCAAGGGCCTGGGTCCCTCTCTGGGCATGCGCAGCTAGAACCAGCCCCTAGAAAGCCGGTTTTCAATACCTGATCTGCGTGGCACGGGCACAGAGGCCCAGCTCTGGGCAACAAAACTCTACGGCTCCAATTCCAACAGGTTCCGTATCCCCCCCCAAGGGCCTGGGTCCCTCTCTGGGCATGCGCAGCTAGAAACAGCCCCTAGAAAGCTGGTTTTCAACCCCTGATCTGCGTGGGACGGGCACAGAGGCCCAGCTCTGGGCAACAAAGCTGTACGGCTCCAATTCCAACAGGTTCCGTACCCCCCCCCAAGGGCCTGGGTCCCTCTCTGGGCATGCGCAGATAGAACCAGCCCCTAGAAACCCGGTTTTCAACCCCTGATCTGTGTGGGACCGGCAAAGAGGCCCAGCTCTGGGAAACATAGCTGTATGGCTCCAATTCCAACAGGTACCGCCCCCCCCCCAAGGGCCTAGGTCCCTCTCTGGGCATGCGCAGCTAGACCCAGCCCCTACAAAGCCGGTTTTCAACCCCCGAGCTGCGTGGGACCGGCCCAGAGGCCCAGCTCTGGGCAACAAAGCTGTACGGCTCCAATTCCAACAGGTACAGCCCCACCAAGGGCCTGGGTCCCTCTCTGGGCATGCGCAGTAAGAACGAGCCCCTTGAAAGCCGGCTTTCAACCCCTGATCTGCGTGGGACGGGCACAGAGGCCCAGCTCTGGGCAACAAAGCTGTACGGCTCCAATTCCAACAGGTACAGCCCCCCCCCAAGGGCCTGGGTCCCTCTCTGGGCATGCGCAGCTAGAACCAGCCCCTAGAAAGCCGGTATTCAACCCCTGATCTGCGTGGGACGGGCACAGAGTCCCAGCTCTGGGCAACAAAGCTGTACGGCTCCAATTCCAACAGGTACAGCCCCCACCCCCCCTAGGGCCTGGGTCCCTCTCTGGGCATGCGCAGCTAGATCCAGCCCCCAGAAAGCAGGTTTTCAACCACTGATCTGCGTGGGACGGGCACAGAGGCCCAGCTCTGGGCAAAAAAGCTGTACGGCTCCAATTCCAACAGGTACAGCCCCCAACCCCAGGGCCTGGGTCCCTCTCTGGGCATGCGCAGATAGAACCAGCCCCTAGAAACCCGGTTTTCAACGCCTGATCTGCGTGGGACGGGCACAGAGGCCCAGCTCTGGGCAACAAAGCTGTACGGCTACAATTCCAACAGGTACAGCCTCCCCCCCCAAGGGCCTGGGTCCCTCTCTGGGCATGCGCAGCTAGAACCAGCCCCTAGAAAGCCGGTTTTCAACCCCTGATCTGCGTGGGACGGTCACAGAGGCCCAGCTCTGGGCAACAAAGCTGTACGGCTCCAATTCCAACAGGTTCCGTACCACCCCCCCCCCCAAGGGCCTGGGTCCCTCTCTGGGCATGCGCAGATAGAACCAGCCCCTAGAAACCCGGTTTTCAACCCCTGATCTGTGTGGGACCGGCAAAGAGGCCCAGCTCTGGGCAACATAGCTGTATGGCTCCAATTCCAACAGGTACCGCCCCCCCCCCAAGGGCCTAGGTCGCTCTCTGGGCATGCGCAGCTAGAACCAGCCCCTAGAAAGTCGGTTTTCAACCCCTGATCTGCGTGGTAACGGCCCAGAGGCCCAGCTCTGAGCAACAAAGCTGTACGGCTCCAATTCCAACAGGTACAGCTCCCCCCCCCCCCAAGGGCCTGGGTCCCTCTCTGGGCATGCGCAGCAAGAACCAGCCCCTTGAAAGCCGGCTTTCAACCCCTGATCTGCGTGTGACGGGCACAGAGGCCCAGCTCTGGGCAAAAAAGCTGTACGGCTCCAATTCCAACAGGTACAGCCCCCCCCCCCAAGGGCCTGGGTACCTCTCTGGGCATGCGCAGCTAGAACCAGCCCCTAGAAAGCCGGTTTTCAACTCCTGATCTGCGTGGGACGGGCACAGAGGCCCAGCTCTGGGCAACAAAGCGGTACGGCTCCAATTCCAACAGGTAGAGCCCCCCCCCCCCAAGGGCCTGGGTCCCTCTCTGGGCATGCGCAGCTAGAACCAGCCCCTAGAAAGCCGGTTTTCAACCCCTGATCTGCGTGGGATGGGCACAGAGGCCCAGTTCTGGGCAACAAAGCTGTACGGCTCCAATTCCACCAGGTACAGCCCCCCCCCCAAGGGCCTGGGACCCTCTCTGGGCATGCGCAGCTAGAACCAGCCACTAGAAAGCCTCTTTTCAACGCCTGATCTGCGTGGGACGGGCACAGAGGCCCAGCTCTGGGCAACAAAGCTGTACGGCTCCAATTCCAACAGGTACAGCCCCCCCCCCAAGGGCCTGGGTCCCTCTCTGGGCATGCGCAGCTAGAACCAGCCCCTAGAAAGCCGGTTTTAAACGCCTGATCTGCGTGGGACGGGCACAGAGGCCCAGCTCTGGGCAACAAAACTGTACGGCTCCAATTCCAACAGGTACAGCCCCCCCCCCCAAGGGCCTGGGTCCCTGTCTAGGCATGCGCAGCTAGAACCAGCCCCTAGAAAGCCGGTTTTCAACCACTGATCTGCGTGGGACAGGCACAGAGGCCCAGCTCTGGGCAACAAAGCTGTACGGCTCCAATTCCAACAGGTACAGCCCCCCCCCAAGGGCCTGGGTCCCTCTCTGGGCTTGCGCAGCTAGAGCCAGCCCGTAGAAAGCCGGTTTTCAACCACTGATCTGCGTGGGACAGGCACAGAGGCCCAGCTCTGGGCAACAAAGCTGGACGGCTCCAATTCAAACAGGTACAGCCCCCCCGCAAGGGCCTGGGCCCCTCTCTGGGCATGCACAGCTGGAACCAGCCCCTAGAAAGCCGGTTTTCAACCCCTGATATGCGTGCGACGGGCACAGAGGACCAGCTCTGGGCAACAAAGCTGGGCTCCAATTAGAACAGGTACAGACCCCCCCAAGGGCCTGGGTCCCTCTCTGGGCATGCGCAGCTAGAACCAGCCCCTAGAAAGCCGGTTTTCAATACCTGATCTGCGTGGCACGGGCACAGAGGCCCAGCTCTGGGCAACAAAACTCTACGGCTCCAATTCCAACAGGTTCCGTACCCCCCCCCAAGGGCCTGGGTCCCTCTCTGGGCATGCGCAGCTAGAAACAGCCCCTAGAAAGCTGGTTTTCAACCCCTGATCTGCGTGGGACGGGCACAGAGGCCCAGCTCTGGGCAACAAAGCTGTACGGCTCCAATTCCAACAGGTTCCGTACCCCCCCCCCCCAAGGGCCTGGGTCCCTCTCTGGGCATGCGCAGATAGAACCAGCCCCTAGAAACCCGGTTTTCAACCCCTGATCTGTGTGGGACCGGCAAAGAGGCCCAGCTCTGGGCAAAATAGCTGTATGGCTCCAATTCCAACAGGTACCGCCCCCCCCCCCCAAGGGCCTAGGTCCCTCTCTGGGCATGCGCAGCTAGACCCAGCCCCTACAAAGCCGGTTTTCAACCCCCGAGCTGCGTGGGACCGGCCCAGAGGCCCAGCTCTGGGCAACAAAGCTGTACGGCTCCAATTCCAACAGGTACAGCCCCCCCCCAAGGGCCTGGGTCCCTCTCTGGGCATGCGCAGCTAGAACCAGCCCCTAGAAAGCCGGTTTTCAACCCCTGATCTGCGTGGGACGGGCACAGAGGCCCAACTCTGGGCAACAAAGCTGGGCTCCAATTCCAACAGGTACAGCCCCCCCCCCAAGTGCCTGGGTCCCTCTCTGGGCATGCGCAGCTAGAACCAGCCCCTAGAAAGCCGGTTTTCAACCCCTGATCTGCGTGGGACGGGCACAGAGTCCCAGCTCTGGGCAACAAAGCTGTACGGCTCCAATTCCAACAGGTACAGCCCCCACCCCCCCTAGGGCCTGGGTCCCTCTCTGGGCATGCGCAGCTAGATCCAGCCCCCAGAAAGCAGGTTTTCAACCACTGATCTGCGTGGGACGGGCACAGAGGCCCAGCTCTGGGCAAAAAAGCTGTACGGCTCCAATTCCAACAGGTACAGCCCCCAACCCCAGGGCCTGGGTCCCTCTCTGGGCATGCGCAGATAGAACCAGCCCCTAGAAACCCGGTTTTCAACGCCTGATCTGCGTGGGACGGGCACAGAGGCCCAGCTCTGGGCAACAAAGCTGTACGGCTACAATTCCAACAGGTACAGCCTCCCCCCCCAAGGGCCTGGGTCCCTCTCTGGGCATGCGCAGCTAGAACCAGCCCCTAGAAAGCCGGTTTTCAACCCCTGATCTGCGTGGGACGGTCACAGAGGCCCAGCTCTGGGCAACAAAGCTGTACGGCTCCAATTCCAACAGGTTCCGTACCACCCCCCCCCCCAAGGGCCTGGGTCCCTCTCTGGGCATGCGCAGATAGAACCAGCCCCTAGAAACCCGGTTTTCAACCCCTGATCTGTGTGGGACCGGCAAAGAGGCCCAGCTCTGGGCAACATAGCTGTATGGCTCCAATTCCAACAGGTACCGCCCCCCCCCAAGGGCCTAGGTCGCTCTCTGGGCATGCGCAGCTAGAACCAGCCCCTAGAAAGCCGGTTTTCAACCCCTGATCTGCGTGGTAACGGCCCAGAGGCCCAGCTCTGAGCAACAAAGCTGTACGGCTCCAATTCCAACAGGTACAGCTCCCCCCCCCCCAAGGGCCTGGGTCCCTCTCTGGGCATGCGCAGCAAGAACCAGCCCCTTGAAAGCCGGCTTTCAACCCCTGATCTGCGTGGGACGGGCACAGAGGCCCAGCTCTGGGCAAAAAAGCTGTACGGCTCCAATTCCAACAGGTACAGCCCCCCCCCCCAAGGGCCTGGGTACCTCTCTGGGCATGCGCAGCTAGAACCAGCCCCTAGAAAGCCGGTTTTCAACTCCTGATCTGCGTGGGACGGGCACAGAGGCCCAGCTCTGGGCAACAAAGCGGTACGGCTCCAATTCCAACAGGTAGAGCCCCCCCCCCCCAAGGGCCTGGGTCCCTCTCTGGGCATGCGCAGCTAGAACCAGCCCCTAGAAAGCCGGTTTTCAACCCCTGATCTGCGTGGGACGGGCACAGAGGCCCAGCTCTGGGCAACAAAGCTGTACGGCTCCAATTCCAACAGGTACAGCGCCCCCCCCCCCCCAAGGGCCTGGGTCTCTCTCTGGGCATGAGCAGCTAGAACCAGCCCCTAGAAAGCAGCTTTTCAACCCCTGATCTGCGTGGGACGGGCACAGAGGCCCAGCTCTGGGCATCAAAGCTGTACGGCTCCAATTCCAACAGGTACAGCCCCCCAACCCCAAGGGCCCGGGTCCCACTCTGGGCATGCTCAGCTAGAACCAGCCACTAGAAAGCCGGTTTCAAACGCCTGATCTGCGTGGGACGGGCACAGAGCCCCAGCTCTGGGCAACAAAACTGTACGGCTCCAATTCCAACAGGTACAGCCCCCCGCCCAAGGGCCTGGGTCCCTCTCTGGGCATGCGCAGCTAGAACCAGCCCCTAGAAAGCCGGTTTTCAACCCCTGATCTGCGTGGGACGGGAAAGATGCCCAGCTCTTGGCAACAAAACTGTACGGCTCCAATTCCAACAGGTACAGCGGCCCCCCCAAGGGCGTGGGTCCCTCTCTGGGCATGCGCAGCTAGAACCAGTCCCTAGAAAGCCGGTTTTCAACGCCTGATCTCCGTGGGACGGGCACAGAGGCCCAGCTCTGGGCAAAAAGCTCTACGGCTCCAATTCCAACAGGCACAGCCCCCCCCCAAGGGCCTGGGTCCCTCTCTGGGTATGCGCAGCTAGAACCAGCCCCTAGAACGCGGGTTTTCAACCCCTGATCTGCGTGGGACGGGCACAGAGGCCCAGCTCTGGGCAACAAAGCTGTACGGCTCCAATTCCAACAGGTACAGCCCCCCCAAGGGCCTGGGTCCCTCTCTGGGCATGCGCAGTAAGAACGAGCCCCTTGAAAGCCGGCTTTCAACCCCTGATCTGCGTGGGACGGGCACAGAGGCCCAGCTCTGGGCAACAAAGCTGTACGGCTCCAATTCCAACAGGTACAGCCCCCCCCCCAAGGGCCTGGGTCCCTCTCTGGGCATGCGCAGCTAGAACCAGCCCCTAGAAAGCCGGTTTTCAACCCCTGATCTGCGTGGGACGGGCACAGAGGCCCAACTCTGGGCAACAAAGCTGGGCTCCAATTCCAACAGGTACAGCCCCCCCCCCCAAGTGCCTGGGTCCCTCTCTGGGCATGCGCAGCTAGAACCAGCCCCTAGAAAGCCGGTTTTCAACCCCTGATCTGCGTGGGACGGGCACAGAGTCCCAGCTCTGGGCAACAAAGCTGTACGGCTCCAATTCCAACAGGTACAGCCCCCACCCCCCCTAGGGCCTGGGTCCCTCTCTGGGCATGCGCAGCTAGATCCAGCCCCCAGAAAGCCGGTTTTCAACCACTGATCTGCGTGGGGCGGGCACAGAGGCCCAGCTCTGGGCAAAAAAGCTGTACGGCTCCAATTCCAACAGGTACAGCCCCCAACCCCAGGGCCTGGGTCCCTCTCTGGGCATGCGCAGATAGAACCAGCCCCTAGAAACCCGGTTTTCAACGCCTGATCTGCGTGGGACGGGCACAGAGGCCCACCTCTGGGCAACAAAGCTGTACGGCTACAATTCCAACAGGTACAGCCTCCCCCCCCAAGGGCCTGGGTCCCTCTCTGGGCATGCGCAGCTAGAACCAGCCCCTAGAAAGCCGGTTTTCAACCCCTGATCTGCGTGGGACGGTCACAGAGGCCCAGCTCTGGGCAACAAAGCTGTACGGCTCCAATTCCAACAGGTTCCGTACCACCCCCCCCCCCCAAGGGCCTGGGTCCCTCTCTGGGCATGCGCAGATAGAACCAGCCCCTAGAAACCCGGTTTTCAACCCCTGATCTGTGTGGGACCGGCAAAGAGGCCCAGCTCTGGGCAACATAGCTGTATGGCTCCAATTCCAACAGGTACCGCCCCCCCCCCAAGGGCCTAGGTCGCTCTCTGGGCATGCGCAGCTAGAACCAGCCCCTAGAAAGCCGGTTTTCAACCCCTGATCTGCGTGGTAACGGCCCAGAGGCCCAGCTCTGAGCAACAAAGCTGTACGGCTCCAATTCCAACAGGTACAGCCCCCCCCCCCAAGGGCCTGGGTCCCTCTCTGGGCATGCGCAGCTAGAACCAGCCCCTAGAAAGCCGGTTTTCAACTCCTGATCTGCGTGGGACGGGCACAGAGGCCCAGCTCTGGGCAACAAAGCGGTACGGCTCCAATTACAACAGGTAGAGCCCCCCCCCCCAAGGGCCTGGGTCCCTCTCTGGGCATGCGCAGCTAGAACCAGCCCCTAGAAAGCCGGTTTTCAACCCCTGATCTGCGTGGGACGGGCACAGAGGCCCAGCTCTGGGCAACAAAGCTGTACGGCTCCAATTCCAACAGGTACAGCGCCCCCCCCCCCAAGGGCCTCGGTCTCTCTCTGGGCATGAGCAGCTAGAACCAGCCCCTAGAAAGCAGCTTTTCAACCCCTGATCTGCGTGGGACGGGCACAGAGGCCCAGCTCTGGGCATCAAAGCTGTACAGCTCCAATTCCAACAGGTACAGCCCCCCAACCCCAAGGGCCCAGGTCCCACTCTGGGCATGCTCAGCTAGAACCAGCCACTAGAAAGCCGGTTTTCAACCCCTGATCTGCGTGGGACGGGCACAGAGGCCCAGCTCTGGGCAACAAAACTGTACGGCTCCAATTCCAACAGGCACAGCCCCCCGCCCAAGGGCCTGGGTCCCTCTCTGGGCATGCGCAGCTAGAACCAGCCCCTAGAAAGCCGGTTTTCAACCCCTGATCTCCGTGGGACGGGAAAGATGCCCAGCTCTTGGCAACAAAACTGTACGGCTCCAATTCCAACAGGCACAGCCCCCCGCCCAAGGGCCTGGGTCCCTCTCTGGGCATGCGCAGCTAGAACCAGCCCCTAGAAAGCCGGTTTTCAACCCCTGATCTCCGTGGGACGGGAAAGATGCCCAGCTCTTGGCAACAAAACTGTACGGCTCCAATTCCAACAGGTACAGCCCCCCCCCCCAAGGGCGTGGGTCCCTCTCTGGGCATGCGCAGCTAGAACCAGCCCCTAGAAAGCCGGTTTTCAATACCTGATCTGCGTGGCACGGGCACAGAGGCCCAGCTCTGGGCAACAAAACTCTACGGCTCCAATTCCAACAGGTTCCGTACCCCCCCCCCCCCAAGGGCCTGGGTCCCTCTCTGGGCATGCGCAGCTAGAAACAGCCCCTAGAAAGCTGGTTTTCAACCCCTGATCTGCGTGGGACGGGCACAGAGGCCCAGCTCTGGGCAACAAAGCTGTACGGCTCCAATTCCAACAGGTTCCGTACCCCCCCCCCCAAGGGCCTGGGTCCCTCTCTGGGCATGCGCAGATAGAACCAGCCCCTAGAAACCCGGTTTTCAACCCCTGATCTGTGTGGGACCGGCAAAGAGGCCCAGCTCTGGGCAACATAGCTGTATGGCTCCAATTCCAACAGGTACCGCCCCCCCCCCCAAGGGCCTAGGTCCCTCTCTGGGCATGCGCAGCTAGACCCAGCCCCTACAAAGCCGGTTTTCAACCCCCGAGCTGCGTGGGACCGGCCCAGAGGCCCAGCTCTGGGCAACAAAGCTGTACGGCTCCAATTCCAACAGGTACAGCCCCACCAAGGGCCTGGGTCCCTCTCTGGGCATGCGCAGTAAGAACGAGCCCCTTGAAAGCCGGCTTTCAACCCCTGATCTGCGTGGGACGGGCACAGAGGCCCAGTTCTGGGCAACAAAGCTGTACGGCTCCAATTCCAACAGGTACAGCCCCCCCCCCAAGGGCCTGGGTCCCTCTCTGGGCATGCGCAGCTAGAACCAGCCCCTAGAAAGCCGGTTTTCAACCCCTGATCTGCGTGGGACGGGCACAGAGGCCCAACTCTGGGCAACAAAGCTGGGCTCCAATTCCAACAGGTACAGCCCCCCCCCCCAAGTGCCTGGGTCCCTCTCTGGGCATGCGCAGCTAGAACCAGCCCCTAGAAAGCCGGTTTTCAACCCCTGATCTGCGTGGGACGGGCACAGAGTCCCAGCTCTGGGCAACAAAGCTGTACGGCTCCAATTCCAACAGGTACAGCCCCCACCCCCCCTAGGGCCTGGGTCCCTCTCTGGGCATGCGCAGCTAGATCCAGCCCCCAGAAAGCAGGTTTTCAACCACTGATCTGCGTGGGACGGGCACAGAGGCCCAGCTCTGGGCAAACAAGCTGTACGGCTCCAATTCCAACAGGTACAGCCCCCAACCCCAGGGCCTGGGTCCCTCTCTGGGCATGCGCAGATAGAACCAGCCCCTAGAAACCCGGTTTTCAACGCCTGATCTGCGTGGGACGGACACAGAGGCCCAGCTCTGGGCAACAAAGCTGTACGGCTACAATTCCAACAGGTACAGCCTCCCCCCCCAAGGGCCTGGGTCCCTCTCTGGGCATGCGCAGCTAGAACCAGCCCCTAGAAAGCCGGTTTTCAACCCCTGATCTGCGTGGGACGGTCACAGTGGCCCAGCTCTGGGCAACAAAGCTGTACGGCTCCAATTCCAACAGGTTCCGTACCACCCCCCCCCCAAGGGCCTGGGTCCCTCTCTGGGCATGCGCAGATAGAACCAGCCCCTAGAAACCCGGTTTTCAACTCCTGATCTGTGTGGGACCGGCAAAGAGGCCCAGCTCTGGGCAACATAGCTGTATGGCTCCAATTCCAACAGGTACCGCCCCCCCCCCAAGGGCCTAGGTCGCTCTCTGGGCATGCGCAGCTAGAACCAGCCCCTAGAAAGCCGGTTTTCAACCCCTGATCTGCGTGGTAACGGCCCAGAGGCCCAGCTCTGAGCAACAAAGCTGTACGGCTCCAATTCCAACAGGTACAGCTCCCCCCCCCCCCAAGGGCCTGGGTCCCTCTCTGGGCATGCGCAGCAAGAACCAGCCCCTTGAAAGCCGGCTTTCAACCCCTGATCTGCGTGGGACGGGCACAGAGGCCCAGCTCTGGGCAAAAAAGCTGTACGGCTCCAATTCCAACATGTACAGCCCCCCCCCCCCAAGGGCCTGGGTACCTCTCTGGGCATGCGCAGCTAGAACCAGCCCCTAGAAAGCCGGTTTTCAACTCCTGATCTGCGTGGGACGGGCACAGAGGCCCAGCTCTGGGCAACAAAGCGGTACGGCTCCAATTCCAACAGGTAGAGCCCCCCCCCCCCCAGGGCCTGGGTCCCTCTCTGGGCATGCGCAGCTAGAACCAGCCCCTAGAAAGCCGGTTTTCAACCCCTGATCTGCGTGGGACGGGCACAGAGGCCCAGCTCTGGGCAACAAAGCTGTACGGCTCCAATTCCAACAGGTACAGCGCCCCCCCCCCCAAGGGCCTGGGTCTCTCTCTGGGCATGAGCAGCTAGAACCAGCCCCTAGAAAGCAGCTTTTCAACCCCTGATCTGCGTGGGACGGGCACAGAGGCCCAGCTCTGGGCATCAAAGCTGTACGGCTCCAATTCCAACAGGTACAGCCCCCCAACCCCAAGGGCCCGGGTCCCACTCTGGGCATGCTCAGCTAGAACCAGCCACTAGAAAGCCGGTTTCAAACGCCTGATCTGCGTGGGACGGGCACAGAGCCCCAGCTCTGGGCAACAAAACTGTACGGCTCCAATTCCAACAGGTACAGCCCCCCGCCCAAGGGCCTGGGTCCCTCTCTGGGCATGCGCAGCTAGAACCAGCCCCTAGAAAGCCGGTTTTCAACCCCTGATCTGCGTGGGACGGGAAAGATGCCCAGCTCTTGGCAACAAAACTGTACGGCTCCAATTCCAACAGGTACAGCGGCCCCCCCAAGGGCGTGGGTCCCTCTCTGGGCATGCGCAGCTAGAACCAGTCCCTAGAAAGCCGGTTTTCAACGCCTGATCTCCGTGGGACGGGCACAGAGGCCCAGCTCTGGGCAAAAAGCTCTACGGCTCCAATTCCAACAGGCACAGCCCCCCCCCCAAGGGCCTGGGTCCCTCTCTGGGTATGCGCAGCTAGAACCAGCCCCTAGAACGCGGGTTTTCAACCCCTGATCTGCGTGGGACGGGCACAGAGGCCCAGCTCTGGGCAACAAAGCTGTACGGCTCCAATTCCAACAGGTACAGCCCCCCCAAGGGCCTGGGTCCCTCTCTGGGCATGCGCAGTAAGAACGAGCCCCTTGAAAGCCGGCTTTCAACCCCTGATCTGCGTGGGACGGGCACAGAGGCCCAGCTCTGGGCAACAAAGCTGTACGGCTCCAATTCCAACAGGTACAGCCCCCCCCAAGGGCCTGGGTCCCTCTCTGGGCATGCGCAGCTAGAACCAGCCCCTAGAAAGCCGGTTTTCAACCCCTGATCTGCGTGGGACGGGCACAGAGGCCCAACTCTGGGCAACAAAGCTGGGCTCCAATTCCAACAGGTACAGCCCCCCCCCCCCAAGTGCCTGGGTCCCTCTCTGGGCATGCGCAGCTAGAACCAGCCCCTAGAAAGCCGGTTTTCAACCCCTGATCTGCGTGGGACGGGCACAGAGTCCCAGCTCTGGGCAACAAAGCTGTACGGCTCCAATTCCAACAGGTACAGCCCCCACCCCCCCTAGGGCCTGGGTCCCTCTCTGGGCATGCGCCGCTAGATCCAGCCCACAGAAAGCCGGTTTTCAACCACTGATCTGCGTGGGGCGGGCACAGAGGCCCAGCTCTGGGCAAAAAAGCTGTACGGCTCCAATTCCAACAGGTACAGCCCCCAACCCCAGGGCCTGGGTCCCTCTCTGGGCATGCGCAGATAGAACCAGCCCCTAGAAACCCGGTTTTCAACGCCTGATCTGCGTGGGACGGGCACAGAGGCCCAGCTCTGGGCAACAAAGCTGTACGGCTACAATTCCAACAGGTACAGCCTCCCCCCCCAAGGGCCTGGGTCCCTCTCTGGGCATGCGCAGCTAGAACCAGCCCCTAGAAAGCCGGTTTTCAACCCCTGATCTGCGTGGGACGGTCACAGAGGCCCAGCTCTGGGCAACAAAGCTGTACGGCTCCAATTCCAACAGGTTCCGTACCACCCCCCCCCCCCAAGGGCCTGGGTCCCTCTCTGGGCATGCGCAGATAGAACCAGCCCCTAGAAACCCGGTTTTCAACCCCTGATCTGTGTGGGACCGGCAAAGAGGCCCAGCTCTGGGCAACATAGCTGTATGGCTCCAATTCCAACAGGTACCGCCCCCCCCCCCAAGGGCCTAGGTCGCTCTCTGGGCATGCGCAGCTAGAACCAGCCCCTAGAAAGCCGGTTTTCAACCCCTGATCTGCGTGGTAACGGCCCAGAGGCCCAGCTCTGAGCAACAAAGCTGTACGGCTCCAATTCCAACAGGTACAGCCCCCCCCCCCCAAGGGCCTGGGTCCCTCTCTGGGCATGCGCAGCTAGAACCAGCCCCTAGAAAGCCGGTTTTCAACTCCTGATCTGCGTGGGACGGGCACAGAGGCCCAGCTCTGGGCAACAAAGCGGTACGGCTCCAATTACAACAGGTAGAGCCCCCCCCCCCCAAGGGCCTGGGTCCCTCTCTGGGCATGCGCAGCTAGAACCAGCCCCTAGAAAGCCGGTTTTCAACCCCTGATCTGCGTGGGACGGGCACAGAGGCCCAGCTCTGGGCAACAAAGCTGTACGGCTCCAATTCCAACAGGTACAGCGCCCCCCCCCCCCAAGGGCCTCGGTCTCTCTCTGGGCATGAGCAGCTAGAACCAGCCCCTAGAAAGCAGCTTTTCAACCCCTGATCTGCGTGGGACGGGCACAGAGGCCCAGCTCTGGGCATCAAAGCTGTACAGCTCCAATTCCAACAGGTACAGCCCCCCAACCCCAAGGGCCCGGGTCCCACTCTGGGCATGCTCAGCTAGAACCAGCCACTAGAAAGCCGGTTTTCAACCCCTGATCTGCGTGGGACGGGCACAGAGGCCCAGCTCTGGGCAACAAAACTGTACGGCTCCAATTCCAACAGGCACAGCCCCCCGCCCAAGGGCCTGGGTCCCTCTCTGGGCATGCGCAGCTAGAACCAGCCCCTAGAAAGCCGGTTTTCAACCCCTGATCTCCGTGGGACGGGAAAGATGCCCAGCTCTTGGCAACAAAACTGTACGGCTCCAATTCCAACAGGTACAGCCCCCCCCCCCAAGGGCGTGGGTCCCTCTCTGGGCATGCGCAGCTAGAACCAGTCCCTAGAAAGCCGGTTTTCAACGCCTGATCTGCGTGGGACGGGCACAGAGGCCCAGCTCTGGGCAAAAAGCTCTACGGCTCCAATTCCAACAGGCATAGCCCCCCCCCCCAAGGGCCTGGGTCCCTCTCTGGGTATGCGCAGCTAGAACCAGCCCCTAGAACGCGGGTTTTCAACCCCTGATCTGCGTGGGACGGGCACAGAGGCCCAGCTCTGGGCAACAAAGCTGTACGGCTCCAATTCCAACAGGTACAGCCCCCCCCCAAAGGCCTGGGTCCCTCTCTGGGCATGCGCAGCTAGAACCAGCGCAGAGAAAGCCGGTTTTCTACCCCTGATCTGCGTGGGACGGGCACAGAGGCCCAGCTCTGAGCAATAATGCTGTACGGCTCCAATTCCAACAGGTACAGCCCCCCCCAAGGGCCTGGGTCACTCTCTTCGCATGGGCAGCTAGAACCAGCCCCTAGAAAGCCGGTTTTCAACCCCTGATCTGCGTGGGACGGGCACAGAGGCCCATCTCTGGGCAACAAAGCTGTACGGCTCCAATTCCAACAGGTACAGCCCCCCCCAAGGGCCTGGGTCCCTCTCTGGGCATGCGCAGCTAGAACCAGCCCCTAGAAAGCCGGTTTTCAACCCCTGATCTGTGTGGGGACGGGCACAGAGGCCCAGCTCTGGGCAACAAAGCTGGGCTCCAATTCAAACAGGTACAGCTCCCCCCCCCAAGGGCCTGGGTCCCCTCTCTGGGCATGCGCAGCTAGAACCAGCCCCTAGAAAGCCGGTTTTCAATCCCTGATCTCCGTGGGACGTGCACAGAGGCCCAGCTCTGGGCAACAAAGCTGTACGGCTCCAATTCCAACAGGTACAGCCCCCCCCCCCAAGGGCCTGGGTCCCTCTCTGGGCATGTGCAGCTAGAACCAGCCCCTAGAAACCCGGTTTTCAACCCCTGATCTGCGTGGGACGGGCACAGAGGCCCAGCTCTGGGCAACAAAGCTGTACGGCTCCAATTCCAACAGGTACAGCCCCCCTCCAAGGGCCTGTGTCCCCTCTCTGGGCATGCGCAGCTAGAACCAGCCCCTAGAAAGCCGGTTTTCAACCCCTGATCTGCGTGGGACGGGCACAGAGGCCCAGCTCTGGGCAACAAAGCTGTACGGCTCCAATTGCAACAGGTACAGCACCCCCCCCCCCCGCAAGGGCCTGCGTCACTCTCTGGGCATGCGCAGCTAGAACCAGCCCCTAGAAAGCCGCTTTTCAACCCCTGATCTGCGTGGGACCGGCACAGATGCCCAGCTCTGGGCAACAAAGCTGTACGGCTCCAATTCCAACAGGTACAGCCCCCCTCCCCCAAGGGCCAGGGTCCCTCTCTGGGCATGTGCAGCTTGAACCAGCCCCTAGAAAGCCGGTTTTCAACCCCTGATCTGCGTGGGACGGGCACAGAGGCCCAGCTCTGGGCAACAAAGCTGTACGGCTCCAATTCCAACAGGTACAGCCCCCCTCCCCCAAGGGCCTGGGTTCCTCTCTGGGCATGCGCAGCTAGAACCAGCCCCTAGAAAGCCGGTTTTCAACCCCTGGTCCCCGTGGGACGGGCACAGAGGCCCAGCTCTGGGCAACAAAGCTGTACGGCTCTAATTCCAACAGGTACAGTCCCCCCCCCCCAAGGGCCTGGGTCCCTCTCTGCGCATGCGCAGCTAGAACCAGCCCCTAGAAAGCCGCTTTTCAACCCCTGATCTGCGTGGGACCGGCACAGAGGCCCATCTCTGGGCAACAAAGCTGGGCTCCAATTCCAACAGGTACAGCCCCCCCCCCCCAAGGGCCTGCGTCCCTCTCTGGGCATTTGCAGCTAGAACCAGCCCCTAGAAAGCCTATTTTCAACCCCTGATCTGCGTGGGACGGGCACAGAGGCCCAGCTCTGGGCAACAAAGCTGTACGGCTCCAATTCCAACAGGTTCAGCCCCCCGCCAAGGGCCTGGGTCCCTCTCTGGGCATGCGCAGCTAGAACCAGCCACTAGAAAGCCGGTTTTCAACCCCTGATCTGCGTGGGACGGGCACAGAGGCCCAGCTCTGGGCAACAAAGCTGTACGGCTCCAATTCGAACAGGTACAGCCCCGCCCAAGGGCCTGGGTCCCTCTCTGGGCATGCGCAGGAAGAACCAGCTCCTAGAAAGCCTGTTTTCATCCCCTGATCTGCGTGGGACGGGCACAGAGGCACAGCACTGGGCAACAAATCTGTACGGCTCCAATTCCAACAGGTACAGCCCCCCCCCCCCCGCAAGGGCCTGCGTCCGTCTCTGGGCATGCACATCTAGAACCAGCCCGTAGAAAGCCGGTTTTCAACCCCTGATCTGCGTGGGATGGGCACAGAGGCCCAGCTCTGGGCAACAAAGCTGTACGGCTCCAATTCCAACAGGTACAGCCCCCCCCCAAGGGCCTGGGTCCCTCTCTGGGCATGCGCAGCTAGAACCAGCCCGGAGAAAGCCGGTTTTCTACCCCTGATCTGCGTGGGACGGGCACAGAGGCCCAGCTCTGACCAATAATGCTGTACGGCTCCAATTCCAACAGGTACAGCCCCCCCCCAAGGGCCTGGGTCACTCTCTTCGCATGGGCAGCTAGAACCAGCCCCTAGAAAGCCGGTTTTCAACCCCTGATCTGCGTGGGACGGGCACAGAGGCCCATCTCTGGGCAACAAAGATGTACGGCTCCAATTCCAACAGGTACAGCCCCCCCCCCCAAGGGCCTGGGTCCCTCTCTGGGCATGCGCAGCTAGAACCAGCCCCTAGAAAGCCGGTTTTCAACCCCTGATCTGTGTGGGACGGGCACAGAGGCCCAGCTCTGGGCAACAAAGCTGGGCTCCAATTCAAACAGGTACAGCTCCCCCCCCCAAGGGCCTGGGTCCCTCTCTGGGCATGCGCAGCTAGAACCAGCCCCTAGAAAGCCGGTTTTCAATCCCTGATCTCCGTGGGACGTGCACAGAGGCCCAGCTCTGGGCAACAAAGCTGTACGGCTCCAATTCCAACAGGTACAGCCCCCCCCCCAAGGGCCTGGGTCCCTCTCTGGGCATGTGCAGCTAGAACCAGCCCCTAGAAACCCGGTTTTCAACCCCTGATCTGCGTGGGACGGGCACAGAGGCCCAGCTCTGGGCAACAAAGCTGTACGGCTCCAATTCCAACAGGTACAGCCCCCCTCCAAGGGCCTGTGTCCCTCTCTGGGCATGCGCAGCTAGAACCAGCCCCTAGAAAGCCGGTTTTCAACCCCTGATCTGCGTGGGACGGGCACAGAGGCCCAGCTCTGGGCAACAAAGCTGTACGGCTCCAATTGCAACAGGTACAGCACCCCCCCCCCCGCAAGGGCCTGCGTCACTCTCTGGGCATGCGCAGCTAGAACCAGCCCCTAGAAAGCCGCTTTTCAACCCCTGATCTGCGTGGGACCGGCACAGATGCCCAGCTCTGGGCAACAAAGCTGTACGGCTCCAATTCCAACAGGTACAGCCCCACTCCCCCAAGGGCCAGGGTCCCTCTCTGGGCATGTGCAGCTTGAACCAGCCCCTAGAAAGCCGGTTTTCAACCCCTGATCTGCGTGGGACGGGCACAGAGGCCCAGCTCTGGGCAACAAAGCTGTACGGCTCCAATTCCAACAGGTACAGCCCCCCCCCCCAAGGGCCTGGGTTCCTCTCTGGGCATGCGCAGCTAGAACCAGCCCCTAGAAAGCCGGTTTTCAACCCCTGGTCCCCGTGGGACGGGCACAGAGGCCCAGCTCTGGGCAACAAAGCTGTACGGCTCTAATTCCAACAGGTACAGTCCCCCCCCCCAAGGGCCTGGGTCCCTCTCTGCGCATGCGCAGCTAGAACCAGCCACTAGAAAGCCACTTTTCAACCCCTGATCTGCGTGGGACCGGCACAGAGGCCCATCTCTGGGCAACAAAGCTGGGCTCCAATTCCAACAGGTACAGCCCCCCCCCCCAAGGGCCTGCGTCCCTCTCTGGGCATTTGCAGCTAGAACCAGCCCCTAGAAAGCCTATTTTCAACCCCTGATCTGCATGGGACAGGCACAGAGGCCCAGCTCTGGGCAACAAAGCTGTACGGCTCCAATTCCAACAGGTTCAGCCCCCCGCCAAGGGCCTGGGTCCCTCTCTGGGCATGCGCAGCAAGAACCAGCCCCTAGAAAGCCGGTTTTCAACCCCTGATCTGCGTGGGACGGGCACAGAGGCCCAGCTCTGGGCAACAAAGCTGTACGGCTCCAATTCGAACAGGTACAGCCCCGCCCAAGGGCCTGGGTCCTTCTCTGGGCATGCGCAGAAAGAACCAGCTCCTAGAAAGCCTGTTTTCATCCCCTGATCTGCGTGGGATGGGCACAGAGGCACAGCTCTGGGCAACAAATCTGTACGGCTCCAATTCCAACAGGTACAGCCCCCCCCCCCCCCGCAAGGGCCTGCGTCCTTCTCTGGGCATGCACATCTAGAACCAGCCCGTAGAAAGCCGGTTTTCAACCCCTGATCTGCGTGGGATGGGCACAGAGGCCCAGCTCTGGGCAACAAAGCTGTACGGCTCCAATTCCACCAGGTACAGCCCCCCGCCAAGGACCTGGGTCCCTTTCTGGGCATGCGCAGCTAGAACCAGCCCCTAGAAAGCAGGTTTTCAAGCCCTGATCTGCGTGGAACGGGCACAGAGGCCCAGCTCTGGGCAACAAAGCTTTACGGCTCCAATTCCAACAGGTACAGCCCCGCCCCCCAGGGCCTGGGTCCCTCTCTGGGCATGCGCAGCTAGAACCAGCCCCTAGAAAGCCGGTTTTCAACCACTGATCTGCGTGGGACGGGCACAGAGGCCCAGCTCTGGGCAACAAAGCTGTACTGCTCCAATTCCAACTGGTACGCACCACCCCCACCCAAGGACCTGGGTCCCTGTCTAGGCATGCGCAGCTAGAACCATCCCCTAGAAAGCCGGTTTTCAACCCCTGATCTGCGTGGGACGGGCACAGAGGCCCAGTTCTGGGCAACAAAGCTGTACGGCTCCAATTCCAACACGTACAGGCCCCCCCCCCAAAGGGCCTGGGTCCCTCTCTGGCATGCGCAGCTAGAACCAGCCCCTAGAAAGCCGGTTTTCAACCCCTGATCTGCGTGGGACGGGCATAGAGGCCCAGCTCTGGGCAACAAAGCTATACGGCTCCAATTCCAACAGGTACAGCCCCCCCCCCAAGGGCCTTGGTTCCTCTCTGGGCATGGGAAGCTAGAACCAGCCTCTAGAAAGCCGGTTTTCAACCCCTGATCTGCGTGGGACGGGCACAGATGCCAAGCGCTGGGTAACAAAGCTGTACGGCTCCAATTCCAACAAGTACAGCCCCGCCCCCAAGGGCCTGGGTCTCTCTCTGGGCATGCGCATCTAGAACCAGCACCTAGAAAGCCTGTTTTCAACCCCTGATCTGCGTGGGACGGGCACAGAGGCCCAGCTCTGGGCAACAAAGCTGTTCGGCTCCAATTCCAACAGGTACAGCCCCCCCCCCAAGGGCCTGCCTCAGTTTCTGGGCATGCGCAGCTAAAACCAGCCCCTAGAAAGCCGGTTTTCAACCCCTGATCTGCGTGGGACGGGCACAGAGGCCCAGCTCTGGGCAACAAAACAGTACGGATCCAATTCCAACAGGTACAGCCCCCCCCCCAAGGGCCTGGGTCCCTCTCTGGGCATGTGCACCTAGAACCAGCCCCTAGAAAGCCGGTTTTCAACCCCTGATCTGCGTTGTACGGGCACAGAGGCCCAGCTCTGGGCAACAAAGCTGTACGGCTCCAATTCCAACAGGTACAGCCCCCCCCCCCCAAGGGCCTGGCTCCCTCTCTGGGCATGCGCAGCTAGAACCAGCCTCTAGAAAGCCGGTTTTCAACCCCTGCTCTGCGTGGGACGGGCACAGAGGCCCATCTCTGGGCTGCAAAGCTGTACGGCTCCAATTCCAACTGGTACGGCCCCCCTCCCAAAGGACCTGGGTCCCTGTCTAGGCATGCGCAGCTAGAACCAGCCCCTAGAAAGCCGGTTTTCAAGCCCTGATCTGCGTGGGACGAGCACAGAGGCCCAGCTCTGGGCAACAAAGCTGTACGGCTCCAATTCCAACAGGTACAGCCCCCCCCCCAAGGGCCTGGGTCCCTCTCTCGGCATGCGCCTCTAGAACCAGTCCCTAGATAGCCGGTTTTAAACCACTAATCTGCGTGGGACGGGCACAGACGCCCAGCTCTGGGCAAAAAGCTCTGCGGCTCCAATTCCAACAGGTACAGCCCCCCCCCCCAAGGGCCTGGGTCCCTCTTTGGGCATGCGCAGCTAGAACCAGCCCCTAGAAAGCCGGTTTTCAACCCCTGATCTGCGTGGGACGGGCACAGAGGCCCAGCTCTGGGCAACAAAGCTGTACGGCTCCAATTCCAACAGGTACAGCCCCCCCCCCAAGGGCCTGCGTCCCTCTCTGGGCATGCGCATCTAGAACCAGCCCCTAGAAAGACGGTTGTCAACCCCTGATCTGCGTGGGACGGGCACAGAGGCCCAGCTCTGGGCAAAAAGCTCTACAGCTCCAATTCCAACAGGTACAGCCCCCCTCCCAAGGGCCTAGGTCCCTCTCTGGGCATGCACAGCTAGAACCAGCCCCTAGAAAGCCTGTTTTCAACCCCTGATCTGCGTGGGACGGGCACAGACGCCCAGCTCTGGGCAACAAAGCTGTACGGCTCCAATTCCAACAGGTACAGCCCTCCCCCTGAAGGGCCTGCGTCCCTCTCTGGGCATGCTCCGCTAGAACCAGCCCCTAGAAAGCCTGTTTTCAACCCCTGATCTGCGTGGGACGGGCACAGAGGCCCAGCTCTGGGCAACAAAGCTGTACGGCTCCAATTCCAACTGGTACGGCCCCCTCCCCCAAGGACCTGGGTCCCTCTCTGGGCATGCGCAGCTAGAACCAGCCCCTAGAAAGCCGGTTTTCAACCCCTGATCTGCGTGGGACGGGCACAGAGGCCCAGCTCTGGGCAAAAAGCTCTACGGCTCCAATTCCAACAGGTACTGCCCCACCCAAGGGCCTGGGTCCCTCTCTGCGAATGCGCAGCTTGAACCAGCCCCTAGAAAGCCGCTTTTCAACCCGTGATCTGCGTGGGACCGGCACAGATGCCCAGCTCTGGGCAAAAAACCTGTACGGCTCCAATTCCAACAGGTACAGCCCCCCCCCCAAGGGTCTGGGTCCCTCTCTGGGCATCCGCATCTAGAACCAGCCCCTAGAAAGCCGGTTTTCAACCCCTGATCTGCGTGGGACGGGCACAGAAGCCCAGCTCTGGGCAACAAAGCTCTACGGCTCCAATTCCAACAGGTACAGCCCCCCCCAAGGGCCTGGGTCCCTCTCTGGGCATGTGCAGCTTGAACCAGCCCCTAGAAAGCCGGTTTTCAACGCCTGATCTGCGTGGGACGGGCACAGAGGCCCAGCTCTGGGCAACAAAGCTGTGCGGCTCCAATTCCAACAGGTACAGCCCCCCCACAAGTGCCTGGGTCCCTCTCTTGGCATGCGCAGCTAGAACCAGCACCTAGAAAGCCGGTTTTCAACCCCTGATCTTCGTGGGACGGGCACAGAGGCCCAGCTCTGGGCAACAAAGCTGTATGGCTCCAATTCCAACAGGTACAGCCCCCCCGCAAGGGCCTGGCTCCCTCTCTGGGCATGCGCAGCTAGAACCAGCCCCTCGAAAGCCGCTTTTCAACCGCTGATCTGCGTGGGACCGGCACAGATGGTCAGCTCTGGGCAAAAAACCTGTACGGCTCCAATTAAAACAGGTACTGCCCCCCCGCCAAGGGCCTGGGTCTATATCTGGGCATGCGCAGCTAGAACCAGCCCCTAGAAAGCCGGTTTTCAACCTAGGATCTGCGTGGGACGTGCACAGAGGCCCAGCTCTGGGCAACAAAGCTGTACGGCTCCAATTCCAACTGGTACGGCCCCGCCCCCCCCAAGGACCTGGGTCCCTCTCTGGGGATGCGCAGCTAGAAACAGCCCCTAGAAAGCCGGTTTTCAACCCCTGATCTGCGTGGGACGGGCACAGAGGCCCAGCTCTGGGCAACAAAACTGTACGGCTCCAATTAAAACAGGTACAGGCCCCCCCCCCTAAGGTCCTGGGTCCCTCTCTGGGCATGCGCAGCTAGAACCAGCCCCTAGAAAGCCGGTTTTCAAGCCCTGATCTGCGTGGAACGGGCACAGAGGCCCAGCTCTGGGCAACAAAGCTGTACGGCTCCAATTCCAACAGGTACAGCCCCGCCCCCCAAGGGCCTGGATCCCTCTCTGGGCATGCGCAGCTAGAACCAGCCCCTAGAAAGCCGGTTTTCAACCACTGATCTGCGTGGGACGGGCAGACAGGACCAGCTCTGGGCAACAAAGCTGTACGGCTCCAATTCCAACTGGTACGCCCCCCCCCCCAAGGACCTGGGTCCCTGTCTAGGCATGCGCAGCTAGAACCAGCCCCTAGAAAGCCGGTTTTCAACCCCTGATCTGCGTGGGACGGGCACAGAGGTCCAGTTCTGGGCAACAAAGCTGTACGGCTCCAATTCCAACACGTACAGCCCCCCACCCCCCAAAGGGCCTGGGTCCCTCTCTGGCATGCGCAGCTAGAACCAGCCCCTAGAAAGCCGGTTTTCAACCCCTGATCTGCGTGGGACGGGCACAGAGGCCAAGCTCTGGGCAACAAAGCTGTATGGCTCCAATTCCAACAGGTACAGCCCCCACCCCAAGGGCCTGCGTCAGTTTCTGGGCATGCGCAGCTAAAACCAGCCCCTAGAAAGCCGGTTTTCAACCCCTGATCTGCGTGGGACGGGCACAGAGGCCCAGCTCTGGGCAACAAAGCTGTACGACTCCAATTCCAACAGGTACAGCCCCCCCACCAAGGGCCTGGGTGCCTCTCTGGGCATGCGCAGCTAGAACCAGCCCCTAGAAACCCGATTTTCAACCCCTGATCTGCGTGGGACGGGCACAGAGGCCCAGCTCTGGGCAACAAAACAGTACGGATCCAATTCCAACAGGTACAGCCCCCCCCCCAAGGGCCTGGGTCCCTCTCTGGGCATGCGCAGCTAGAACCAGCCCCTAGAAAGCCCGTTTTCAACCCCTGATCTGCGTGGGACGGGCACAGAGGCCAAGCTCTGGGCAAAAAGCTCTGCGGCTCCAATTCCAACATGTACAGCCCCCCCCCCCCCTAGGGCCTGGGTCCCTCTCTGGGCATGCGCAGCTAAAACCAGCCCCTAGAAAGCCGGTTTTCAACACCTGATCCGCGTGGGACGGGCACAGAGGACCAGCTCTGGGCAACAAAGCTGTACGGCTCCAATTCCAACAGGTACAGCCCCCCCCCCAAGGGCCTGGGTCCCTCTCTGGGCATGCGCAGCTAGAACCAGCCTCTAGAAAGCCGGTTTTCAACCCCTGCTCTGCGTGGAACGGGCACAGAGGCCCATCTCTGGGCAGCAAAGCTGTAGGGCTCCAATTCCAACTAGTACAGCCCCCCTCCCAAAGGACCTGGGTCCCTGTCTAGGCATGCGCAGCTAGAACCAGCCCCTAGAAAGCCGGTTTTCCACCCCTGATGTGCGTGGGACGGGCACAGAGGCCCAGTTCTGGGCAACAAAGCTGTACGGCTCCAATTCCAAGAGGTACAGCCGCCCCCCAAGGACCTGTGTCCCTCTCTGGCATGCGCAGCTAGAACCAGCCCCTAGAAACCCGGTTTTCAACCCCTGATCTGCGTGGGACGGGCACAGAGGCCCAGCTCTGGGCAATAAAGCTCTACAGCTCCAATTCCAACAGGTACAGCCCCCCCTCCCAAGGGCCTAGGTCCCTCTCTGGGCATGCGCAGCTAGAACCAGCCCCTAGAAACCCGGTTTTCAATCTCTGTTCTGCGTCGCACGTGCACAGAGGCCCAGCTCTGGGCAACAAAGCTGTACGGCTCCAATTCCAACAGGTACAGCCCCCCCCCCCAAGGGCCTGGGTTCCTCTCTGGGCATGCGCAGCTAGAATCAGCCCCTAGAAAGCCGGTTTTCAACCCCTGATCTGCGTGGGACGGGCACAGAGTCCCAGCTCTGGGCAATAAATTTGTACGGCTCCAATTCCAACAGGTTCCGTACCCCCCCCCAAGGGCCTGGGTCCCTCTCTGGGCATGCGCAGATAGAACCAGCCCCTAGAAAGCCGGTTTTCAACCCCTGATCTGCGTGGGACGGGCACAGAGGCCCAGCTCTGGGCAATAAATCTCTACAGCTCCAATTCCAACAGGTACAGCCCCCCCCCAAGGGCCTGGGTCCCTCTCTGGGCATGCGCAGCTAGAACCAGCCCCTAGAAAGCCTGTTTTCAACCCCTGATCTGCGTGGGACGGGCACAGACGCCCAGCTCTGGGCAACAAAGCTGTACGGCTCCAATTCCAACAGGTACAGCCCCCCCCAAGGGCCTGTGTCCCTCTCGGGGCATGAGCAGCTAGAACCAGCCACTAGAAAGCCGGTTTTCAACCCCTGATCTGAGTGGGACGGGCACAGAGGCCCAGCTCTGGGCAACAAAGCTGTACGGCTCCAATTCCAACAGGTACAGCCCTCTTCTAAGGGCCTGGGTCCCTCTCTGGGCATGCGCAGCTAGAAGCAGCCACTAGAAAGCCGGTTTTCAACCCCTGATCTGCGTGGGACGGGCACAGAGGCCCAGCTCTGGGCAACAAAGCTGTATGGCTCCAATTCCAACAGGTACAGCGCCCCCGCAAGGGCCTGGGTCCCTCTCTGGGCATGCGCAGCTAGAACCAGCCCCTAGAAAGCCGCTTTTCAACCGCTGATCTGCGTGGGACCGGCACAGATGCTCAGCTCTGGGCAAAAACCCTGTACGGCGCCAATTCCAACAGGTACAGCCCCCCCCCCCAAGGGCCTGCGTCCCTCTCTGGGCATGCGCAGCTAGAACCAGACCCTAGAAAGCCGGTTTTCAACCCCTGATCTGTGTGGGACGGGCACAGAGGCCCAGCTCCGGGCAAAAAGCTCTACGGCTCCAAACTCAACAGGTACAGCCCTCCCCCACCAAGGGCCTGGGTCCCTCTCTGGGCATGCGCAGCTAGAACCAGCCCCTAGAAAGCCGGTTTTCAACCCCTGATCTGCATGGGACGTGCACAGAGGCCCAGCTCTGGGCAACAAAGCTGTACGGCTCCAATTCCAACAGGAGAAGCCCCCCCCCCCCAAGGGCCTGGGTCCCTCTCTGGGCATGCGCAGCTAGAACCAGCCCCTAGAAAGCCGCTTGTCAACCCCTGATCTGCGTGGGACGGGCACAGAGGCCCAGCTCTGGGCAACAAAGCTGTACGGCTCCAATTCCAACAGGTACAGCCCCCCCCCCAAGGGCCTGGGTCTCTATCTGGGCATGCGCAGCTAGAACCAGTCCCTAGAAAGCCGGTTTTCAACCTAGGATCTGCTTGGGACATGCACAGAGGCCCAGCTCTGGGCAACAAAGCTGTATGGCTCCAATTCCAACTGGTACGGCGCCCCCCCCCCCAAGGACCTGGGTCCCTCTCTGGGCATGCGCAGCTAGAACCAGCCCCTAGAAAGCCGGTTTTCAACCTAGGATCTGCATGGGACGTGCACAGAGGCCCAGCTCTGGGCAACAAAGCTGTACGGCTCCAATTCCAACAGGTACAGCCCCCCTCCTAAGGGCCTGGGTCCCTCTCTGGGCATGCGCAGCTAGAACCAGCCCCTAGAAAGCCGGTTTTCAACCCCTGATCTGCGTGGGACGGGCCAGAGGCCCAGCTCTGGGCAACAAAGCTGTACGGCTCCAATTCCAACAGGTACAGCCCCCCCCCCCAAGGGCCTGGGTCCCTCTCTGGGCATGCGCAGCTAGAATCAGCCCCTAGAAAGCCGGTTTTTAACCCCTGATCTGCGTGGGACGGGCCCAGAGGCCCAGCACTGGGCAACAAAGCTGTACGGCTCCAATTCCAACAGGTACAGCCCCCCCGCAAGGGCCTGGGTCCCTCTCTGGGCATGCGCAGCTAGAACCAGTCCCTAGAAAGCCGGTTTT
The DNA here is from genome assembly GCF_029834395.1 of Sorex fumeus. Classification (NCBI taxonomy): domain Eukaryota; kingdom Metazoa; phylum Chordata; class Mammalia; order Eulipotyphla; family Soricidae; genus Sorex; species Sorex fumeus. Next base: position 3,053,065 of record NW_026606074.1, on the reverse strand, counting down.
CAAGCCCTGATCTGCGTGGGACGGGCACAGAGGCCCAGCTCTGGGCAACAAAGCTGTAGGGCTCCAGTTCCAACAGGTACAGCCCCCCCCCCAAGGGCCTGGGTCCCTCTCGGGGCATGCGCAGCTAGAACCAGCCCCTAGAAAGCCCGTTTTCAACCCCTGATCTGCGTGGGACGGACACAGAGGCCAAGCTCTGGGCAAAACGCTCTGCGGCTCCAATTCCAACTTGTACAGCCCCCCCCCCAAGGGCCTAGGTCCCTCTCTGGGCATGCGCAGCTAGAACCAGCCCCTAGAAAGCCGATTTTCAACCCCTGATCCGCGTCGGACGGGCACGGAGGACCTGCTCTGGGCAACAAAGCTGTACGGCTCCAATTCCAACAGGTACAGCCCCCCCGCAAGGGCCTGGGTCCCTCTCTGGGCATGCGCAGCTAGAACCAGCCCCTAGAAAGCCGGTTTTCAACGCCTGATCTGCGTGAGACGGGCACAGAGGCCCAGCTCTGGGCAACAAAGCTGTACGGCTCCAATTCCAACAGGTACAGCCCCCCCCCCCAAGGGCCTGGGTCCCTCTCTGGGCATGCGCAGCTAGAACCAGCCCCTTGAAAGCCGGTTTTCAACCCCTGATCTGCGTGGGACGGGCACAGAGGCCCAGCTCTGGGCAACAAAGGTGAACGGCACCAATTCCAACAGGTACAGCCTCACCCCCCCCCCCCAAGGGCCTGGGTCCCTCTCTGGGCATGCGCAGCTAGAACCAGCCCCTAGAAAGCCGGTTTTCAACCCCTGATCTGCGTGGGATGGGCACAGAAGCCCAGCTCTGGGCAGTAAAGCTGTACGGCTCCAATTCCAACAGGTACAGCCCCCCCCCCCCCAAGGGCCTGGGTACCTCTCTGGGCATGTGCAGCTAGAACCAGCCCCTAGAAAGCCGGGTTTCAACCCCTGATTTGCGTGGGACGGGCACAGAGGCCCAGCTCTGGGCAACAAAGCTGTACGGCTCCAATTGCAACAGGTACAGCTCCCCCCCCCCAAGGGCCAGGGTCCCTCTCTGGGCATGCGCAGCTAGAACCAGCACCTAGAAAGCCGGTTTTCAACCCCTGATCTGCGTGGGACGGGCACAGAGGACCAGCTCTGGGCAACAAAGCTGTACGGCTCCAATTACAACAGGTACAGCTCCCCCCCCCCCCCAAGGGCCTGGGTCCCTCTCTGGGCATGCGCAGCTAGAACCAGCCCCTAGAAAGCCGGGTTTCAACCCCTGATCTGCGTGGGACGTTCACAGAGGCCAAGTCTGGGCAACAAAGCTGTACGGCTCCAATTCCAACAGGTACAGCCCCCCCCAAGGGCCTGGGTCCCTCTCTGGGCATTCGCAGCTAGAACCAGCCCCTTGAAAGCCGGTTTTCAACCCCTGATCTGCGAGGAACGGGCACAGAGGCCCAGCTCTGGGCAACAAAGCTGTACGGCTCCAATTCCAACAGGTACAGCTCCCCCCCAAGGGCCTGGGTCGCTCTCTGGGCATGCGCAGCTAGAACCAACACCTAGAAAGCCGGTTTTCAACCCCTGATCTGCGTGGGACGGGCACAGAGGCCCAGCTCTGCGCAACAAAGCTGTACGGCTCCAATTCCAACAGGTACAGCCCCCCCCAAGGGCCTGGGTCCCTCTCTGGGCATGCGCAGCTAGAACCAGACCGTAGAAAGCCAGTTTTCAAACCCTGATCTGCGTGGGATGGGCACAGAGGCCCAGCTCTGGGCAACAAAGCTGTACGGCTCCAATTCCAACAGGTACAGGCCCCCCCCCAAGGACCTGGGTCCCTCTCTGGGCATGCGCAGCTAAAACCAGCCCCTAGAAAGCCGGTTTTCAACCCCTGATCTGCGTGGAACGGGCACAGAGGCCCAGGTCTGGGCAACAAAGCTGTACGGCTCTAATTCCAACAGGTACACCCCCCCCCCCCCCAAGGGCGTGGGTCCCTCTCTGGGCATGCGCAGCTAGAACCAGCCCCTAGAAAGCCGGATTTCAACCCCTGATCTGCGTGGGACGGGCACAGGGGCCCAGCTCTGGGCAACAAAAATGTACGGCTCCAATTCCAACAGGTACAGCCCCCCTCCTAAGGGCCTGGGTCCCTCTGTGGGCATGCGCAGCTAGAACCAGCCCCTAGAAAGCCGGTTTTCAAGCCCTGATCTGCGTGGGACGGGCCAGAGGCCCAGCTCTGGGCAACAAAGCTGTACGGCTCCAATTCCAACAGGTACAGCCCCCCCCCCCCCCAAGGGCCTGGGTCCCTCTCTGGGCATGCGCAGCTAGAACCAGCCCCTAGAAAGCCGGTTTTTAACCCCTGATCTGCGTGGGACGGGCCCAGAGGCCCAGCTCTGGGCAACAAAGCTGTACGGCTCCAATTCCAACAGGTACAGCCCCCCCGCAAGGGCCTGGGTCCCTCTCTGGGCATGCGCAGCTAGAACCAGCCCCTAGAAAGCCGGTTTTCAAGCCCTGATCTGCGTGGGACGGGCACAGAGGCCCAGCTCTGGGCAACAAAGCTGTACGGCTCCAGTTCCAACAGGTACAGCCCCCCCCCCCCAAGGGCCTGGGTCCCTCTCTGGGCATGCGCAGCTAGAACCAGCCCCTAGAAAGCCCGTTTTCAACCCCTGATCTGCGTGGGACGGGCACAGAGGCCAAGCTCTTGGCAAAACGCTCTGCGGCTCCAATTCCAACATGTACAGCCCCCCCCCCCCCCCAAGGGCCTGGGTCCCTCTCTGGGCATGCGCAGCTAGAACCAGCCCCTAGAAAGCCGGTTTTCAACCCCTGATCCGCGTCGGACGGGCACAGAGGACCTGCTCTGGGCAACAAAGCTGTACGGCTCCAATTCCAACAGGTACAGCCCCCCCGCAAGGGCCTGGGTCCCTCTCTGGGCATGCGCAGCTAGAACCAGCCCCTAGAATGCGAGTTTTCAACGCCTGATCTGCGTGAGACGGGCACAGAGGCCCAGCTCTGGGCAACAAAGCTGTACGGCTCCAATTCCAACAGGTACAGCCCCCCCCCCCCCAAGGGCCTGGGTCCCTCTCTGCGCATGCGCAGCTAGAACCAGCCCCTTGAAAGCCGGTTTTCAACCCCTGATCTGCGTGGGACGGGCACAGAGGCCCAGCTCTGGGCAACAAAGGTGAACGGCACCAATTCCAACAGGTACAGCGTCCCCCCCCCGCCCAAGGGCCTGGGTCCCTCTCTGGGCATGCGCAGCTAGAACCAGCCCCTAGAAAGCCGGTTTTCAACCCCTGATCTGCGTGGGACGGGCACAGAAGCCCAGCTCTGGGCAGTAAAGCTGTACGGCTCCAATTCCAACAGGTACAGCCCCCCCCAAGGGCCTGGGTCCCTCTCTGGGCATGTGCAGCTAGAACCAGCCCCTAGAAACCCGGTTTTCAACCCCTGATTTGCGTGGGACGGGCACAGAGGCCCAGCTCTGGGCAACAAAGCTGTACGGCTCCAATTACAACAGGTACAGCTCCCCCCCCCCCAAGGGCCTGGGTCCCTCTCTGGGCATGCGCAGCTAGAACCAGCACCTAGAAAGCCGGTTTTCAACCCCTGATCTGCGTGGGACGGGCACAGAGGACCAGCTCTGGGCAACAAAGCTGTACGGCTCCAATTACAACAGGTACAGCTCCCCCCCCCCCAAGGGCCTGGGTCCCTCTCTGGGCATGCGCAGCTAGAACCAGCCCCTAGAAAGCCGGTTTTCAACCCCTGATCTGCGTGGGACGTTCACAGAGGCCAAGTCTGGGCAACAAAGCTGTACGGCTCCAATTCCAACAGGTACAGCCCCCCCCAAGGGCCTGGGTCCCTCTCTGGGCATTCGCAGCTAGAAGCAGCCCCTTGAAAGCCGGTTTTCAACCCCTGATCTGCGAGGAACGGGCACAGATGCCCAGCTCTGGGCAACAAAGCTGTACGGCTCCAATTCCAACAGGTACAGCTCCCCCCCAAGGGCCTGGGTCGCTCTCTGGGCATGCGCAGCTAGAACCAACACCTAGAAAGCCGGTTTTCAACCCCTGATCTGCGTGGGACCGGCACAGAGGCCCAGCTCTGCGCAACAAAGCTGTACGGCTCCAATTCCAACAGGTACAGCCCCCCCCAAGGGCCAGGGTCCCTCTCTGGGCATGCGCAGCTAGAACCAGACCGTAGAAAGCCAGTTTTCAAACCCTGATCTGCGTGGGATGGGCACAGAGGCCCAGCTCTGGGCAACAAAGCTGTACGGCTCCAATTCCAACAGGTACAGGCCCCCCCCCAAGGACCTGGGTCCCTCTCTGGGCATGCGCAGCTAATACCAGCCCCTAGAAAGCCGGTTTTCAACCCCTGATCTGCGTGGAACGGGCACAGAGGCCCAGGTCTGGGCAACAAAGCTGTACGGCTCTAATTCCAACAGGTACAGCCCCCTCACCCCAAGGGCCTGGGTCCCTCTCTGGGCATGCGCAGCTAGAACCAGCCCCTAGAAAGCCGGATTTCAACCCCTGATCTGCGTGGGACGGGCACAGAGGCCCAGCTCTGGGCAACAAAGCTGTACGGCTCCAATTCCAACTGGTACGGCCCCCCTCCCCAAGGACCTGGGTCCCTGTCTAGGCATGCGCAGCTAGAACCAGCCCCTAGAAAGCCGCTTTTCACCCGCTGATCTGCGTGGGACCGGCACAGATGCCCAGCTATGGGCAAAAAACCTGTACGGCGCCAATTCCAACAGGTACAGCCCCCCCCCCAAGGGCCTGGGTCCCTCTCTGGGCATGTGCAGCTAGAACCAGCCCCTAGAAAGCCGGTTTTCAAACCCTGATCTGCGTGGGACGGGCACAGAGGCCCAGCTCCGGGCAAAAAGCTCTACGGCTCCAATTCCAACAGGTACAGCCCTCCCCCACCAAGGGCCTGGGTCCCTCTCTGGGCATGCGCAGCTAGAACCAGCCCCTAGAAAGCCGGTTTTCAACCCCTGATCTGCATGGGACGTGCACAGAGGCCCAGCTCTGGGCAACAAAGCTGTACGGCTCCAATTCCAACAGGAACAGCCCTCCCCCACCAAGGGCCTGGGTCCCTCTCTGGGCATGCGCAGCTAGAACCAGCCCCTAGAAAGCCGGTTTTCAAACCCTGATCTGCGTGGGACGGGCACAGAGGCCCAGCTCCGGGCAAAAAGCTCTACGGCTCCAATTCCAACAGGTACAGCCCTCCCCCACCAAGGGCCTGGTTTCCTCTCTGGGCATGCTCAGCTAGAACCAGCCCCTAGATAGCCGGTTTTCAACCCCAGATCTGCGTGGGACGGGCACAGAGGCCCAGCTCTGGGCAACAAAGCTGTACGGCTCCAATTCCAACAGGTATAGCCCCCCACCCCAAGGGCCTGGGTCTCTCTCTGGGCATGCGCAGCTAGAACCAGCCCCTAGAAAGCCGGTTTTCAACCTAGGATCTGCATGGGACATGCACAGAGGCCCAGCTCTGGGCAACAAAGCTGTACGGCTCCAATTCCAACAGGTACAGGCCCCCCCCCAAGTACCTGGGTCCCTCTCTGGGCATGCGCAGCTAAAACCAGCCCCTAGAAAGCCGGTTTTCAACCCCTGATCTGCGTGGAACAGGCACAGAGGCCCAGGTCTGGGCAACAAAGCTGTACGGCTCCAGTTCCAACAGGTACAGCCCCCCCCCCAAGGGCCTGGGTCCCTCTCTGGGCATGCGCAGCTAGAACCAGCCCCTAGAAAGCCCGTTTTCAACCCCTGATCTGCGTGGGACGGGCACAGAGGCCAAGCTCTGGGCAAAACGCTCTGCGGCTCCAATTCCAACATGTACAGCCCCCCCCCCCCAAGGGCCTAGGTCCCTCTCTGGGCATGTGCAGCTAGAACCAGCCCCTAGAAAGCCGGTTTTCAACCCCTGATCCGCGTCGGACGGGCACAGAGGACCTGCTCTGGGCAACAAAGCTGTACGGCTCCAATTCCAACAGGTACAGCCCTCCCCCACCAAGGGCCTGGTTTCCTCTCTGGGCATGCTCAGCTAGAACCAGCCCCTAGATAGCCGGTTTTCAACCCCAGATCTGCGTGGGACGGGCACAGAGGCCCAGCTCTGGGCAACAAAGCTGTACGGCTCCAATTCCAACAGGTATAGCCCCCCCCCCAAGGGCCTGGGTCTCTCTCTGGGCATGCGCAGCTAGAACCAGCCCCTAGAAAGCCGGTTTTCAACCTAGGATCTGCATGGGACATGCACAGAGGCCCAGCTCTGGGCAACAAAGCTGTACGGCTCCAATTCCAACAGGTACAGGCCCCCCCCCAAGTACCTGGGTCCCTCTCTGGGCATGCGCAGCTAAAACCAACCCCTAGAAAGCCGGTTTTCAACCCCTGATCTGCGTGGAACAGGCACAGAGGCCCAGGTCTGGGCAACAAAGCTGTACGGCTCTAATTCCAACAGGTACAGCCCCCCCCCCCAAGGGCCTGGGTCCCTCTCTGGGCATGCGCAGCTAGAACCAGCCCCTAGAAAGCCGGATTTCAAGCCCTGATCTGCGTGGGACGGGCACAGAGGCCCAGCTCTGGGCAACAAAGCTGTACGGCTCCAGTTCCAACAGGTACAGCCCCCCCCCAAGGGCCTGGGTCCCTCTCTGGGCATGCGCAGCTAGAACCAGCCCCTAGAAAGCCCGTTTTCAACCCCTGATCTGCGTGGGACGGGCACAGAGGCCAAGCTCTGGGCAAAACGCTCTGCGGCTCCAATTCCAACATGTACAGCCCCCCCCCCCAAGGGCCTAGGTCCCTCTCTGGGCATGTGCAGCTAGAACCAGCCCCTAGAAAGCCGGTTTTCAACCCCTGATCCGCGTCGGACGGGCACAGAGGACCTGCTCTGGGCAACAAAGCTGTACGGCTCCAATTCCAACAGGTACAGCCCCCCCCGCAAGGGCCTGGGTCCCTCTCTGGGCATGCGCAGCTAGAACCAGCCCCTAGAAAGCCGGTTTTCAACGCCTGATCTGCGTGAGACGGGCACAGAGGCCCAGCTCTGGGCAACAAAGCTGTACGGCTCCAATTCCAACAGGTACAGCCCGCCCCCCCAAGGGCCTGGGTCCCTATCTGCGCATGCGCAGCTAGAACCAGCCCCTTGAAAGCCGGTTTTCAACCCCTGATCTGCGTGGGACGGGCACAGAGGCCCAGCTCTGGGCAACAAAGGTGAACGGCACCAATTCCAACAGGTACAGCCTCCCCCCCCCCAAGGGCCTGGGTCCCTCTCTGGGCATGCGCAGCTAGAACCAGCCCCTAGAAAGCCGGTTTTCAACCCCTGATCTGCGTGGGACGGGCACAGAAGCCCAGCTCTGAGCAGTAAAGCTGTACGGCTCCAATTCCAACAGGTACAGCCCCCCCCCAAGGGCCTGGGTCCCTCTCTGGGCATGTGCAGCTAGAACCAGCCCCTAGAAACCCGGTTTTCAACCCCTGATTTGCGTGGGACGGGCACAGAGGCCCAGCTCTGGGCAACAAAGCTGTACGGCTCCAATTACAACAGGTACAGCTCCCCGCCCCCCCAAGGGCCTGGGTACCTCTCTGGGCATGCGCAGCTAGAACCAGCACCTAGAAAGCCGGTTTTCAACCCCTGATCTGCGTGGGACGGGCACAGAGTCCCAGCTCTGGGCAACAAAGCTGTACGGCTCCAATTCCAACAGGTACAGCCCCCACCCCCCCCTAGGGCCTGGGTCCCTCTCTGGGCATGCGCAGCTAGATCCAGCCCCCAGAAAGCAGGTTTTCAACCACTGATCTGCGTGGGACGGGCACAGAGGCCCAGCTCTGGGCAAAAAAGCTGTACGGCTCCAATTCCAACAGGTACAGCCCCCAACCCCAGGGCCTGGGTCCCTCTCTGGGCATGCGCAGATAGAACCAGCCCCTAGAAACCCGGTTTTCAACGCCTGATCTGCGTGGGACGGGCACAGAGGCCCAGCTCTGGGCAACAAAGCTGTACGGCTACAATTCCAACAGGTACAGCCTCCCCCCCCAAGGGCCTGGGTCCCTCTCTGGGCATGCGCAGCTAGAACCAGCCCCTAGAAAGCCGGTTTTCAACCCCTGATCTGCGTGGGACGGTCACAGAGGCCCAGCTCTGGGCAACAAAGCTGTACGGCTCCAATTCCAACAGGTTCCGTACCACCCCCCCCCCAAGGGCCTGGGTCCCTCTCTGGGCATGCGCAGATAGAACCAGCCCCTAGAAACCCGGTTTTCAACCCCTGATCTGTGTGGGACCGGCAAAGAGGCCCAGCTCTGGGCAACATAGCTGTATGGCTCCAATTCCAACAGGTACCGCCCCCCCCCCCAAGGGCCTAGGTCGCTCTCTGGGCATGCGCAGCAAGAACCAGCCCCTTGAAAGCCGGCTTTCAACCCCTGATCTGCGTGGGACGGACACAGAGGCCCAGCTCTGGGCAAAAAAGCTGTACGGCTCCAATTCCAACAGGTACAGCCCCCCCCCCCCCCAAGGGCCTGGGTCCCTCTCTGGGCATGCGCAGCTAGAACCAGCCCCTAGAAAGCCGGTTTTCAAGCCCTGATCTGCGTGGGACGGGCCAGAGGCCCAGCTCTGGGCAACAAAGCTGTACGGCTCCAATTCCAACAGGTACAGCCCCCCCCCCCCAAGGGCCTGGGTCCCTCTCTGGGCATGCGCAGCTAGAACCAGCCCCTAGAAAGCCGGTTTTTAACCCCTGATCTGCGTGGGACGGGCCCAGAGGCCCAGCTCTGGGCAACAAAGCTTTACGGCTCCAATTCCAACAGGTACAGCCCCCCCGCAAGGGCCTGGGTCCCTCTCTGGGCATGCGCAGCTAGAACCAGCCCCTAGAAAGCCGGTTTTCAAGCCCTGATCTGCGTGGGACGGGCACAGAGGCCCAGCTCTGGGCAACAAAGCTGTACGGCTCCAGTTCCAACAGGTACAGCCCCCCCTCCCCCAAGAGCCTGGGTCCCTCTCTGGGCATGCGCAGCTAGAACCAGCCCCTAGAAAGCCGGTTTTCAACCCCTGATCTGCGTGGGACGGGCACAGAAGCCCAGCTCTGGGCAGTAAAGCTGTACGGCTCCAATTCCAACAGGTACAGCCCCCCCCAAGGGCCTGGGTCCCTCTCTGGGCATGTGCAGCTAGAACCAGCCCCTAGAAACCCGGTTTTCAACCCCTGATTTGCGTGGGACGGGCACAGAGGCCCAGCTCTGGGCAACAAAGCTGTACAGCTCCAATTACAACAGGTACAGCTCCCCCCCCCCCAAGGGCCTGGGTCCCTCTCCGGGCATGCGCAGCTAGAACCAGCACCTAGAAAGCCGGTTTTCAACCCCTGATCTGCGTGGGACGGGCACAGAGGCCCAGCTCTGGGCAACAAAGCTGTACGGCTCCAATTACAACAGGTACAGCTCCCCCCCCCAAGGGCCTGGGTCCCTCTCTGGGCATGCGCAGCTAGAACCAGCCCCTAGAAAGCCGGTTTTCAACCCCTGATCTGCGTGGGACGTTCACAGAGGCCAAGTCTGGGCAACAAAGCTGTACGGCTCCAATTCCAACAGGTACAGCCCCCCCCAAGGGCCTGGGTCCCTCTCTGGGCATTCGCAGCTAGAAGCAGCCCCTTGAAAGCCGGTTTTCAACCCCTGATCTGCGAGGAACGGGCACAGATGCCCAGCTCTGGGCAACAAAGCTGTACGGCTCCAATTCCAACAGGTACAGCTCCCCCCCAAGGGCCTGGGTCGCTCTCTGGGCATGCGCAGCTAGAACCAACACCTAGAAAGCCGGTTTTCAACCCCTGATCTGCGTGGGACCGGCACAGAGGCCCAGCTCTGCGCAACAAAGCTGTACGGCTCCAATTCCAACAGGTACAGCCCCCCCCAAGGGCCTGGGTCCCTCTCTGGGCATGCGCAGCTAGAACCAGACCGTAGAAAGCCAGTTTTCAAACCCTGATCTGCGTGGGATGGGCACAGAGGCCCAGCTCTGGGCAACAAAGCTGTACGGCTCCAATTCCAACAGGTACAGGCCCCCCCCCCAAGGACCTGGGTCCGTCTCTGGGCATGCGCAGCTAGAACCAGCCCCTAGAAAGCCGGTTTTCAACCCCTGATCTGCGTGGAACGGGCACAGAGGCCCAGGTCTGGGCAACAAAGCTGTACGGCTCTAATTCCAACAGGTACAGCCCCCCCACCCCAAGGGCCTGGGTCCCTCTCTGGGCATGCGCAGCTAGAACCAGCCCCTAGAAAGCTGGATTTCAACCCCTGATCTGCGTGGGACGGGCACAGAGGCCCAGCTCTGGGCAACAAAGCTGTACGGCTCCAATTCCAACTGGTACGGCCCCCCTCCCCAAGGACCTGGGTCCCTGTCTAGGCATGCGCAGCTAGAACCAGCCCCTAGAAAGCCGCTTTTCACCCGCTGATCTGCGTGGGACCGGCACAGATGCCCAGCTATGGGCAAAAAACCTGTACGGCGCCAATTCCAACAGGTACAGCCCCCCCCCAAGGGCCTGGGTCCCTCTCTGGGCATGTGTAGCTAGAACCAGCCCCTAGAAAGCCGGTTTTCAAACCCTGATCTGCGTGGGACGGGCACAGAGGCCCAGCTCCGGGCAAAAAGCTCTACGGCTCCAATTCCAACAGGTACAGCCCTCCCCCACCAAGGGCCTGGGTCCCTCTCTGGGCATGCGCAGCTAGAACCAGCCCCTAGAAAGCCGGTTTTCAACCCCTGATCTGCATGGTACGTGCACAGAGGCCCAGCTCTGGGCAACAAAGCTGTACGGCTCCAATTCCAACAGGAACAGCCCTCCCCCACCAAGGGCCTGGGTCCCTCTCTGGGCATGCGCAGCTAGAACCAGCCCCTAGAAAGCCGGTTTTCAAACCCTGATCTGCGTGGGACGGGCACAGAGGCCCAGCTCAGGGCAAAAAGCTCTACGGCTCCAATTCCAACAGGTACAGCCCTCCCCCACCAAGGGCCTGGTTTCCTCTCTGGGCATGCTCAGCTAGAACCAGCCCCTAGATAGCCGGTTTTCAACCCCAGATCTGCGTGGGACGGGCACAGAGGCCCAGCTCTGGGCAACAAAGCTGTACGGCTCCAATTCCAACAGGTATAGCCCCCCCCCCCCAAGGGCCTGGGTCTCTCTCTGGGCATGCGCAGCTAGAACCAGCCCCTAGAAAGCCGGTTTTCAACCTAGGATCTGCATGGGACATGCACAGAGGCCCAGCTCTGGGCAACAAAGCTGTACGGCTCCAATTCCAACAGGTACAGGCCCCCCCCCAAGTACCTGGGTCCCTCTCTGGGCATGCGCAGCTAAAACCAGCCCCTAGAAAGCCGGTTTTCAACCCCTGATCTGCGTGGAACAGGCACAGAGGCCCAGGTCTGGGCAACAAAGCTGTACGGCTCTAATTCCAACAGGTACAGCCCCCCCCCCAAGGGCCTGGGTCCCTCTCTGGGCATGCGCAGCTAGAACCAGCCCCTAGAAAGCCGGATTTCAAGCCCTGATCTGCGTGGGACGGGCACAGAGGCCCAGCTCTGGGCAACAAAGCTGTACGGCTCCAATTCCAACAGGTACAGCCCCCCCCCCCCAAGGGCGTGGGTCCCTCTCTGCGCATGCGCAGCTAGAACCAGCCCCTTGAAAGCCGGTTTTCAACCCCTGATCTGCGTGGGACGGGCACAGAGGCCCAGCCCTGGGCAACAAAGGTGAACGGCACCAATTCTAACAGGTACAGCCTCCCCCCCCCCCCTCAAGGGCCTGGGTCCCTCTCTGGGCATGCGCAGCTAGAACCAGCCCCTAGAAAGCCGGTTTTCAACCCCTGATCTGCGTGGGACGGGCACAGAAGCCCAGCTCTGGGCAGTAAAGCTGTACGGCTCCAATTCCAACAGGTACAGCCCCCCCCCCCAAGGGCCTGGGTCCCTCTCTGGGCATGTGCAGCTAGAACCAGCCCCTAGAAACCCCGTTTTCAACCCCTGATTTGCGTGGGACGGGCACAGAGGCCCAGCTCTGGGCAACAAAGCTGTACGGCTCCAATTACAACAGGTACAGCTCCCCCCCCCCAAGGGCCTGGGTCCCTCTCTGGGCATGCGCAGCTAGAACCAGCACCTAGAAAGCCGGTTTTCAACCCCTGATCTGCGTGGGATGGGCACAGAGGACCAGCTCGGGGCAACAAAGCTGTACGGCTCCAATTACAACAGGTACAGCTCCCCCCCCCCAAGGGCCTGGGTCCCTCTCTGGGCATGCGCAGCTAGAACCAGCCCCTAGAAAGCCGGTTTTCAACCCCTGATCTGCGTGGGACGTTCACAGAGGCCAAGTCTGGGCAACAAAGCTGTACGGCTCCAATTCCAACAGGTACAGCCCCCCCCAAGGGCCTGGGTCCCTCTCTGGGCATTCGCAGCTAGAAGCAGCCCCTTGAAAGCCGGTTTTCAGCCCCTGATCTGCGAGGAACGGGCACAGAGGCCCAGCTCTGGGCAACAAAGCTGTACGGCTCCAATTCCAACAGGTACAGCCCCCCCCCCCCCAAGGGCCTGGGTCCCTCTCTGGGCATGCGCAGCTAGAACCAGCCCCTAGAAAGCCGGTTTTTAACCCCTGATCTGCGTGGGACGGGCCCAGAAGCCCAGCTCTGGGCAACAAAGCTGTACGGCTCCAATTCCAACAGGTACAGCCCCCCCGCAAGGGCCTGGGTCCCTCTCTGGGCATGCGCAGCTAGAACCAGCCCCTAGAAAGCCGGTTTTCAAGCCCTGATTTGCGTGGGACGGGCACAGAGGCCCAGCTCTGGGCAACAAAGCTGTACGGCTCCAGTTCCAACAGGTACAGCCCCCCCCCCCCAAGGGCCTGGGTCCCTCTCTGGGCATGCGCAGCTAGAACCAGCCCCTAGAAAGCCCGTTTTCAACCCCTGATCTGCGTGGGACGGGCACAGAGGCCAAGCTCTTGGCAAAACGCTTTGCGGCTCCAATTCCAACATGTACAGCCCCCCCCCCCAAGGGCCTGGGTCCCTCTCTGGGCATGCGCAGCTAGAACCAGCCCCTAGAAAGCCGGTTTTCAACCCCTGATCCGCGTCGGACGGGCACAGAGGACCTGCTCTGGGCAACAAAGCTGTACGGCTCCAATTCCAACAGGTACAGCCCCCCTGCAAGGGCCTGGGTCCCTCTCTGGGCATGCGCAGCTAGAACCAGCCCCTAGAAAGCCGGTTTTCAACGCCTGATCTGCGTGAGACGGGCACAGAGGCCCAGCTCTGGGCAACAAAGCTGTACGGCTCCAATTCCAACAGGTACAGCCCCCCCCCCCAAGGGCCTGGGTCCCTCTCTGCGCATGCGCAGCTAGAACCAGCCCCTTGAAAGCCGGTTTTCAACCCCTGATCTGCGTGGGACGGGCACCGAGGCCCAGCTCTGGGCAACAAAGCTGTACGGCTCCAATTCCAACTGGTACGGCCCCCTCCCCCAAGGACCTGGGTCCCTCTCTGGGCATGCGCAGCTAGAACCAGCCCCTAGAAAGCCGGTTTTCAACCCCTGATCCGCATGGGACGGGCACAGAAGCCCAGCTCTGGGCAGTAAAGCTGTACGGCTCCAATTCCAACAGGTACAGCCCCCCCCCCAAGGGCCTGGGTCCCTCTCTGGGCATGCGCAGTTAGAATCAGCCCCTAGAAAGCCGGTTTTCAACCCCTGATCTGCGTGGGACGGGCACAGAGGACCAGCTCTGGGCAACAAAGCTGTACGGCTCCAATTACAACAGGTACAGCTCCCCCCCCCCCAAGGGCCTTGGTCCCTCTCTGGGCATGCGCAGCTAGAACCAGCCCCTAGAAAGCCGGTTTTCAACCCCTGATCTGCGTGGGACGTTCACAGAGGCCAAGTCTGGGCAACAAAGCTGTACGGCTCCAATTCCAACAGGTACAGCCCCCCCCAAGGGCCTGGATCCCTCTCTGGGCATTCGCAGCTAGAACCAACCCCTTGAAAGCCGGTTTTCAACCCCTGATCTGCGAGGAACGGGCACAGAGGCCCAGCTCTGGGCAACAAAGCTGTACGGCTCCAATTCCAACAGGTACAGCCCCCCCCCCAAGGGCGTGGGTCCCTCTCTGGGCATGCGCAGCTAGAACCAGCCCCTAGAAAGCCGGTTTTCAACCCCTGATCTGCGTGGGACGGGCACAGAGGCCCTGCTCTGGGCAAAAAGCTCTACGGCTCCAATTCCAACAGGTACAGCACCCCCCCAAGGGCCTTGGTCCCTCTCTAGGCATGTGCAGCTAGAACGAGCCCCTAGAAATCCGGTTTTCAACCCCTGATCTGCGTGGGACGTGCACAGAGGCCCAGTCTGGGCAACAAAGCTGTACGGCTACAATTCCAACAGGTACACCCCCCCCCTCAAGGGCCTGGGTCCCTCTCTGGGCATTCGCAGCTACAACCAGCCCCTTGAAAGCCGGTTTTCAACCCCTGATCTGCGAGGAACGGGCACAGAGGCCCAGCTCTGGGAAACAAAGCTGTACGGCTACAATTCCAACAGGTACAGCCCCCCCCCCAAGGGCCTGTGTCCCTCTCTGGGCATGCGCAGCTAGAACCAGCCCCTAGAAAGCCGGTTTTCAACCCCTGATCTGCGTGGGACGGGCACAGAGGCCCAGCTCTGGGCAACAAAGCTGTACGGCTCCAATTCCAACAGGTACAGCCCCGCCCAGGGGCCTGTGTCCCTCTCTGGGCATGAGCAGCTAGAACCAGCCACTAGAAAGCCGGTTTTCAACCCCTGATCTGCGTGGGACGGGCACAGAGGCCCAGCTCTGGGCAACAAAGCTGTACCGCTCCAATTCCAACAGGTACATCCCTCTTCTAAGGGCCTGGGTCCCTCTCTGGGCATGCGCAGCTAGAAGCAGCCACTAGAAAGCCGGTTTTCAACCCCTGATCTGCGTGGGACGGGCACAGAGGCCCAGCTCTGGGCAACAAAGCTGTACGGCTCCAATTCCAACTGGTACGGCCCCCCTCCCCAAGGACCTGGGTCCCTGTCTAGGCATGCGCAGCTAGAACCAGCCCCTAGAAAGCCGCTTTTCACCCGCTGATCTGCGTGGGCCCGGCACAGATGCCCAGCTATGGGCAAAAAACCTGTACGGCGCCAATTCCAACAGGTACAGCCCCCCCCCAAGGGCCTGGGTCCCTCTCTGGGCATGTGCAGCTAGAACCAGCCCCTAGAAAGCCGGTTTTCAAACCCTGATCTGCGTGGGACGGGCACAGAGGCCCAGCTCCGGGCAAAAAGCTCTACGGCTCCAATTCCAACAGGTACAGCCCTCCCCCACCAAGGGCCTGGGTCCCTCTCTGGGCATGCACAGCTAGAACCAGCCCCTAGAAAGTCGGTTTTCAAGCCCTGATCTGCGTGGGACGGGCCAGAGGCCCAGCTCTGGGCAACAAAGGTGTACGGCTCCAATTCCAACAGGTACAGCCCCCCCCCAAGGGCCTGGGTCCCTCTCTGGGCATGCGCAGCTAGAACCAGCCCCTAGAAAGCCGGTGTTCAACCCCTGATCTGCGTGGGACGGGCACAGAGGCCCAGCTCTGGGCAAAAAGCTCTACGGTTCCAATTCCAACAGGTACAGCCCCCCTCCAAGGGCCTGGGTCCCTCTCTGGGCATGCGCAGCTAGAACCAGCCCCTAGAAAGCTGGTTTTCAACCCCTGATCTGTGTGGGACGGGCACAGAGGCCCAGCTCTGGGCAACAAAGCTGTACGGCTCCAATTCCAACAGGTACAGCCCCCGCCCCACAAGGGCCTGGTTCCCTCTCTGGACATGCGCAGCTAGATCCAGCCCCTAGAAAGCCGGTTTTCAACCCCTGATCTGCGTGGGACGGGCACAGAGGCCCAGCTCTGGGCAACAAAGCTGTACGGCTCCAATTCCAACAGGTACAGCCCCCCCCAAGGGCCTGGGTCCCTCTCTGGGAATGTCCACTGGTTCAGCCCTTCTGGAAAACAGTATGGACAATTCTCAAAAAATTAGAAATTGAGATCCCATTTGACCCAGCAATACCACTCCTGGGAATATATCCCAGAGAGGCAAAAATTTATAGTCGAAGTGACATCTGCAGTTGTCTGTTCATTGCAGCACTGTTTACAATAGCCAGAAATTGGAAGAAACCTGAATGCCCAAGAACAGATAACTGGTTAAAGAAACTTTGGTACATCTACACAATGGAGTACTATGTAGCTCTTAGAAAAGATGAAGTCATGAAATTTACATACAAGTGGTACAACATGGAAAGTATCATGCTAAGCGAAATGAGTCAGAAAGAGAGGGATAGACATAGAAAGATTGCATTCATCTGGGGGATATAAAGTAACAAAATATGAAATTAATACCCAAGAATAGCTGAGATCAGCACCAGGAGGATTACTCCATAACTTAGAGGCCAGCCGGGTATCCTAGAGGAAAGGGCAGTTCAGATAGAGAAGGGAGCACCAAATAAAGGATGTTTGGAGGATCCTCCCAGGAGGGGAGATGCATGTCAAAAGTAGACTATGGACTGAACATGTTTGCCACTCAATGCCTCTTTTGCAGACCACAACACCCAAACGGAGAGAGAGAACACAGGGGATTGTCCTGCCACAGAGGCAGGGGGGGGATGGGGGGATGGGGGTGGGAGGGATATTATCCATGGTGGTGGAAAATGGGCACTGGTGGAGGGATGGGTATCTGATCATTGTATAATTGAAACCAAAGCACAAAAAATTGTAAATCTACAACTGTAAAAAAAATAAAATAAAATAAAGGGAAAAAATAATAAATAGATTTAAAAAACACCTTCCTGCGTGATTCTTTCTCCTCTTAACTACTTTTTGGCCTGTGGTGGCTGTTTTGTTTTCCCTCTTCTAATTTGGAACTCCTAAACCTTTTCAGTATTTATCAGCCAGACTGGACTTATCAAAGGATAATTGGTTGTACCTTTTGCTTCCTCCGAGATAGCAAAAGTTTTGAAAACACTTTAATGCCATCTGTCCTAGCTTCTACGTATTTTAATTC
This sequence comes from Sorex fumeus, assembly GCF_029834395.1. Lineage (NCBI taxonomy): Eukaryota > Metazoa > Chordata > Mammalia > Eulipotyphla > Soricidae > Sorex > Sorex fumeus. The sequence goes on along the minus strand of NW_026606074.1, from coordinate 3,036,192 downwards.
TACATATTTGAAGGCTCCGTAATACAATATTCATTTTATTAAAAAAAAATTGGGCCACACCTGTGGGTGTTCATGGGATGCTCCTGGCTCTGCACTCTCAAGAATCACTCCTGGGGGGCGGGAGCGATAGCACTGCGGGTAGGGCATTTGACTTGTACGCCGCCAACCCGGGTTCGATTCCCAGCATCCCATATGGTCCCCTGAGCACCGCAAGGAGTAATTCCTGAGTGCAAAGCCAGGAGTAACCCCTGAGCATTGCCGGGTGTGACCCAAAAAGAGAAAGAAAAAAAAAGGAATCACTTCTGGTGGTGCTCAGGGACCACATAGGGTGCTGGGGTCGCCGCCTCGCGAAGGCAAGCGCCTGGCTGGCTGTCCTGTCGCTACGGAGCCAACAAGGCAGGGACCTTCACCCCCGGACGGTCCCTCCGGCGCTGGGCTTTCGTGTCTGTTCGCCTGTTTCGTTGTTCTTGAAGCTACTAATCGGGGTACCTGAGGTGATCAGTATCTGTTCGCCTGCTTCGTTGTTCTTGCAGTTACTAATCGGGGTACCTGAGGTGATCACTTACCAGCGGGAGACCTCGGCAAGCTCACTGAGCTCCAGTGACAGGGAGTGAAGGGGAGACTCTGAGGCGGGCTCAGGCTCGGGTGAGGCGCCACGTCCCGCGGTCCCCACCCCACAGGGACAGGCTCCTCAGGCGTCCCGCCGCCTGACTGGAAAGCCGACAGACCCCTGAGGGGGTCTCACAGGGGCTCTGAGAGACTGCTCTGTGGGCGCGGGAGGGCGCTGCGGGCGATGAGGAGCCCCTAGCTGCGGGCCTCGGGCCACGGAAGCCTCAGGCGACCGGGACACACCGAACGAAGCTGTGCGTCTGAGGAGCCCCGTGTGGCGAGGCGCCATCCCTGACGAAAGGCCGGCGACGCCATCCCTGCCTCACACACGGAGACGCGGCAGTTCACAAAGAAGTTCCAGTACGGCCCTTATGACGTGTGGGGGGGGGAGGGGGGAAGGTGTTCAGTGCAGTTCTGATTGGTGGAAAAAAAATTTATTTCACCGCGCAGTTCTGATTGGTGGAATCGTTTATCCGCGTAGTTCTGATTGGTGAAAAAAATTGGACAGTGTGGTTCTGATTGGTGTAAAGGTTGCGGGCTGGTGATTGGTGGAATTCGAACCACGTGCACAGGATCACGTGACGGGACCTTCTCCCCTGATTGGTAGGATGAGATCACATGTCTGCACATGCTGGTTTTGTTCCCCACGTGGCCGTCGCGCCGTGCTCGAGTCTGTAGGTTGGCATGGTGTGTGGTGCCCGCCGGTGCCAGAGTTCTCCCACTGCACTGGGGATTTACCTGCCCTCGGCTGGCCTGCCTTTTTCCCTCTCACTGGTTGGAATTGTAGGGCCTGGCCCTCAGGGCCTGCAATGGTAACAAAGACGCGTCTCGGCAAACATGTTTCCAAGTGCTCGGCCGTGGTGGTCCCTCTGCCCCCTGGCCTTGTCCACTGCGCATCATACCTGGAGCGGGGGCGCTCTTCCAGACCCCAGCGGAGGACAGGTGAGGTGCTCGGAAGCCGCTGTTCACATTTCGCACCTGGGATGTGAGGATAAGGCTTTTCTCCTAAACTGGAGCCCCCAGGATAGAGGGCAGGGCGCTTACCTGGCACGTGGCTGACCCGGGTTTGATCCCCCGCACCCCATAGGGTCCCCCCAAGCTCGACCAGGAGTGGCCTCTGAGCGCAGAACCACAAGTGAGCCCTGAGCACAGCCAACTGTGGCACAAAACCAAAAATTAACAGAAGGGCAAGGTGCACCGGTCTGAGGGGTCGTGGTGGAGGGGGCTCAACTGGGGGAGGGCCATTCCCTGTGCACCCTGCTGCTGCCCCCACCCTCGGCCCTGCCCGCCGCCTGTGCTTTGTGGCCAGGGCACGGCAGCTGCACTCCGCGGACCAGGTGGTTAAGGGACGGGGCCTCCCCTGGGCATTGGCAGCCACTCTGGTTACCCTCTTGGGTTTCCTTGCCTCCCCCACCACCACCCCGGGTGGGCATTTGGGGGCTGGTGAAGAGCTCAGAGGTTTCACTACATCCTGCTTCTCCCTAGGCGCTGGGGGTGCCGCCATGGACAGAGCAGCTGTCCAGAGAACCTGTCCTCAGAGGCCACCAGGGGGTTTCGAGACTCTGTTACTGAGGAGGGAGCTGAGGGTCAGGAGCTGCCCACGGCCACCAGGTAAGGGACCACCCCCAGTAGTGCCCACACTTGGCAGCTCCCTCCTGGGGAGACTGAGGGCAGCTCCTAGGGGTCCACGGGAAGGACCCCTGTGTACTTCCACCTACACGGGGATGGAGCCCTGACTCTGATCAGACCCGATGCTTCACACTCTGTTCACTGCAGCCTCAAGTGCTTCTGGAGTCGGGCTGGGGACTTTGCAGGACATGGGGGAGGGAAGGCTGTGTAAGACCCGAGGCAAGGGTGTTGGACATTCTACAATTACACCATTGGGTAGTAGCAGGAGTTTTATTGCTGCTGCTGCTGTTGTTTTTTTTAAACTGCGTTCAGAGCCCCACGGGAATAGAAAACTGGGGTCATCGTGTTGGGTTCTGGTTTATGTAAAGTAGAAATCAATGTATTTCCTTAGCTAATATCTCAGCAGTAGACATTTTGTCAATAGTGATGCGAAAGCGAATGAGTTATGGCATTGTAAATAAAGTTTGTTCTAAAAGCAGAGAGAGAGAGAGAGAGAGAGGTGCACCCACCAGGTGTATGTTCCATAATCAGAGAGACTGTATTTTCGAGCTGTATTTGTCTGCTGAAACTGTCTAGCTCAGCCCACAGAAATCCACGTCCCCTAGCCCCTGTCCTGGAGGCTGGAAGTCCCAGACCAAGGAGGACCAGGGTGGGTTTCAGTTGAGAGCTCTCTGGATTCTCACTGTGCCTCTTAGCTGCGTCTTTACTCATCAGGACAGCAGCTCTGACCAATATATGCTCCGCCTTTATGACCGTTGTCACCTTGATAACTCCCATAAAGGTTCCAGCTAGAAATACTCTCACAATGGGGAGCGGGGCCTTGCACTTTAAGAATTGGAATTGTGTGGGGAGCAGGACATGAGCATTTAGTCCGTAATAATCTCCTACTGCATGCTGACAACATGGCTCAAACATATACAGATGCTCATGTATGTGGGGGGGGGGGGGCGTCGTGCACATACATGTTCACAGGGATAATTAAGATCACGGGTTCCAGGGCTAACTGGCCATCACTGGTCTTCAGTGCCTCCCCCGAGGGATTAATGGTGCACACTTCCAGCCAGAGGGCTCTGGACTCAGATCGCAAGCCTCCCACTGACAAGCTGGATGTGTGAGAGAGGAATAAGAATACCTTCTGCAGAAGGCTGGTACCGGGTTTGGAATGTGGGGCATGAGAACAGAGTGCCTGTTTCATCACCTCTATTTGAGGCTTTGACTCACAGGTAATCTGGCCCGTGAGGACAGATGTGGGAAGGTCTGTGCTGCGGAGAAAGGGCGCTGTCCTGCAGGAGAGGCTCTGTCTTGGTCTCGTACACGACGCTAGTCCCTGCACCTCTCAGCTGTTCATTCATCTGCCAATCACTTTTTTAATCAACTCAGTTGCTCCCCTCCCGAACCACCCAGATCATCCCTGACCTTGTTCTCCTGGTTGGCCGTCTCTACCTTGTCACTCAAAACAAGCTCCGATTGTTGTGGGTCAAAGGTGAGACCCAAGGGAGGTCCTGCTAGTGCATCTGACTGCCCCCCAGCCCTCTGACTGCCCAGGACTCTATTATCAAGGTGGGACAGGGCGGCAGAGTGGGAGGTGATGTAGTATACCTTTGATATTGTTGCGGTACATTGGTGGCTCCTGTGTCTGGTGGCCCCTTGGCCCTGAACTGTCATTGAAACCCAGTTTGCCTGCTGGTCTCTGGAAGCCCCTGGGGAGTCCAGTTTATGCTCTCCTCTGGAAAAATGAGGCTAGGGTGGGGTCTGACTTCTGAAAAAGCCCCCTCCCTCACCTCCAGGATCTCCGTCCCATTAGCCCCCAGGCTTGCCTCAGTGCCCCTTGGAGATTAGCACCTGCCTGCCCCCACCTTTCCTTGTGGGGACAGCCTGAGCAGCCTGAGGTTGGACTCCACCATCCTTTCAGTTCCTCCGTGTTGGCCTTGCTGAATTCCGAGACACTCATCCTCTGCGCATTCTGGGCCTCTTCAGGGGAGGGTGGTATTTAGAGATGAACCAGTCTTGGGCTTGGGTCATGGAGAAAAGACAAGGTACGCGGACCCGCTCCAGACCATGGAACAGACCTGTGCCTTGGTTTCAACATCTGTGAAATGGAGGTGACTATAATTGCACCCACCTCCTGTGTGTCAGTGTGTGGTCAGGTGCCAGGGGGCCCCCTCTTCCCCCATCAGCATGGTCTGCCGGGGTGCTAGGAAGCATGTGCATCCCTCGTGGGAGGCAGCAGTGGAACCGGAGGAGGATGCGGGGCGGGTGGCTCCATTCTGGCTTTCTGGTACCGCTGCTTGCTGGATTTGCGACCCATGATCGTCAGTCGTGGTGCTTTGGGAAGTACGGGCTAGACCCCATAACTAATGTCCTGAGTACTGTTCTTTCAGGAAGCGCCTGGGGGCCGGCGCAGGTGGACACTCCTGCTGGCCTCCTGGGGCCCAGAGGGAGGTTCTGTTTGTACATCTGACTTTGTGCATAGAGCTTTTGCTGGATGCGTGCCAGGCAACGGGACCCAGCACAGAACCAGATTCCTGCTGTGAAATGACGCCCCTTCTCCAAGCCAAGGAGCAAACTCTCAAAGCCAGACACTCCCCAAAGGGCATGGCCAACCTCCTCTTTTCATATAAACAAAAATAATTGTTCAGTATTCCCACCCCCCCAAAATCAACCTATTTTTGGTTTGGGTCTCACACCCGGTGTTGTTCAGGAATTATTTCTGGCTCTGTGCTCAGGGGACCAGATGGAATACCAGGGGGATCCAACCCAGGTTGGCCGCATGTAAGGCAAGGACTCTGCTTTGGCTCCGGCGCTGGAAGCCTACGTTCCTTAAGAGAATAGAAAATACCCCTCAGCAGGTAACACCCATGGCTGCGGCCGCCCACCCCATGGTTCCAAGGCCCATTTGCGGGAAACACTCCTTAAAATCCATAAGCTCGCCTCAGCAGAGCCAAGAACAAAAAGATGGCAGAGTAAGAGGTGGATGTGGGAGGAATGGGGTCATTTTATGGAAAGGATAAAGGTGACTCGGAAAGAGGTCTGAGAAATGTGCCACAAGCTGTCTGGGGCATTCTTGGGAGAGGAAATCAGCCAGTGCAAAGGCCCTGGGACCAGACACTCATGGTCTGTGTCCACACAGCAAGGAGGTTGACAGGGTTCAGGCAGAGTAAGGGTGAGGGAAAAGAGGGATCTGAGGTCTGAGAGGTGAAGGGCCACAGCGAGCCTTGTAAGCACTGAGATGGGGAACACGACCCTGTTTCCACAAGACAGGGAGAGAGCTGTCTGTGCCCCTGTGATGCGGGCTGAGCAGCTGCTTGTCCAGCAAAGCGGAACTGGAGAAAGGGCTTCCTGGAGGAGAGACAGCCAGGACGGGGCCTCACAGGACCGTGGCTGTTCCATGTGGCTGTGGAGAGAGCCAGCGGGGTGGGGTGGGGGTGGCGAGAATTTGTCTGTAGGTTCCTGCATCTCCAGCCAAGTGAGCAGGCTTCTGGCCCCCAGGAGCCCCCACTTCTCCCCCAGAGAGCTGATTGCCCTCCCCCCTAGCCACCAGGGGCAAGAAAAAGCCCTTTTGTTTTTCCTGCCTGGGAGGAAGGCCTTTCAGCGTCTGTTTGTTCAGTTCAGAGATGCATCCTGGTGGCGGGCTGCTAATAAATGCATCTGTTTGGATTTCCCGAGCATTTGTGGATTCCTGAGGGGATCACGCAGTGCCGGGAGCCAGCACAGAGGCCTCCCAGATCCCACCGCCCAGCAGGCTTTGCTGGGAACTCAGGTGGAAGCTGCTAGTGTAAAACTGAGCACAGTGAGGACCCCCTGGGCGTTGCGGGAGTGGGGGTGGGAGGTGGGAGCGCAGAGCTGGTTCTGGAACCTCCCACTGGGCCAGCTGCTGTAGGGTTTGCACGCGCCCAGCTGCCCTCGTGTGCCTGGACGGGGCAGAGGACAGCTGTGAGGTCCCTCCTTGCTTTTGTTCTGTCTCCTAAGGGACGCTGTGGCCCTCTGTACCTTGCTCACGGGAACACGAAGGCTCAAAGGGAAGCCGGTTGTCCAAAGCCACACAGTTAGGACTCAGTCCTGCTGCCCCAATCCCGGCCTCTCGGATGAACCAAGTTAGCGCTATAGTTCTTTTCTTTGTATTTCTTTGGGGTGCTCCCAAGCAGTGCTCAGGAGACTTGGATTCACTCCGTGGATTCTGGGCCATCTGGCCCGCCTGAGGATTCTGGTGCTGCTCAGGCCCTGTGGTACTGGAGAGTGCCAAGGTCACCTGGACCATTGCCGGGGTCTCCAGGGCCCCTCTCTGCAGCCTTCAGTGAGGGCCACAAGACGCCGGCGATCAAACCAGATCCCATGCATGCAAAACGTGCTCTACCTCCTCTGCCCAAGGATGGGAGCCAGCTCACCGAGGTGACCTCAACAGCCTTGCTTGTCAGCCAGCTGCCAGTGGCCGGGTCTGAGGGTGGGTGCAGCCCATCCAGGTGGGTCCCAAGTGCTGGCTGGGCCCGGAGGCTGCTGTCAGCCTGCAGTTTGTGTGTTTTTCATGACCGGGTCCCTCCTGCCTGCTGGGGGGCTGCTGTCCTGCGCCCGTTGTTGGTGGATTTCCATGTATGGCCCGGCCCCGTCTCGTCCCGGAGCCGGGCTCGTTCTGCTGGCCCAAACAGCTGCTTCGTTTCCCTGGCTTGCCTTCAGTCTCCTGGAGGAGAGCCCATGGGAGTTTTATGGGTGCTGTCCAACTTGGTGAAGTTCTATGGGTTCTGTCCAACTTGGTGAAGTTTTCTGTGCGTACTGTCCACTGGGTGAAGTGACTAGCCATTTTGTCCCCCTGACTTGCCAAGCAAACCAGTGGCCCTATGGGGCTTTGACCCACCCAACTCCATGTGGGTGTTTCCTCTGCTGGGAATTTGATGGGACACCCCTCCCCAGTACACAGTGGGGTACACAGTATGGGGTGCTTTGCTGAATGAGCGTGGGCCCCCTGGTCAGAGTTTATGGAGGGATTTTGTTGTGCACCTTGTACTGGCAGCACCTCACACCCCTCCTGGTGGACTCAGACCAAGCGTGGAATGAGGAGTGATGGTTTACCCATGTGTGTGTGTGTGTGTGTGTGTGTGTGTGTGTGTGTGTGTGTGTTGGGGGAGGGGGCTTCTGCTTTGCACCTGAGAACCCCGGAAGAACTCCTGGGAGGAAATGTGCCACCAGGAAGGAAGGGCTCCATTAAATCATGGCCAAGGGTTCACTCGATTTACATGAAGAGGCATTCTCTCCCACCCTGAGCAGGGAACAGGACAAGGACAGTGACTTTTCCAAGGTCGTACAGCAAAGGTGAGGGGGTGAACAGTGGAGCCTGGAAAGTCGCTCACTCTTTCTGCCCGCTGAGCACCTGGGGAATTGTGGGTCTGACATCTGGACTGGGATACTGGGGTCTTCTTGCTGGGGGGGGCGGTGGCAGGGAGGTGGCCCCTGACACAGCCGAGCGCCCAGATGCAGAGAGGCTCCAGGTGACGTTGCTGAGCCACTGAGCTCAGCTTCACCCGTGACCTTTTCCAGAGCCCAGAAAAGCCGGTCTGGGCCGGGACCACCTGGCTGGCCTCATCCAGTGCCAGAGAGCTTGGCGAAGGGCCGGGAAGTGGCCACTCAGGAGGAGGGCAGAGAGGGCTGCCTGCCATGCCGGGGTCCTCAGTGGGGAACTCCAGCACTTCCTCTCACCCGTCCCCGCTCGCTCCAGCTCTGCCTCTTTCTGCCCAGGACAGAGCCCAGTGGACGGGGACCCCAGGGCCCTTGCAGGTGGCTCCCTGGCAGCTGGCTCAGAGCTGGGAGCCAAAGCTGCATCCCTGCTCCAGCCCAGACCTCTCTGAGCCACGGCCAGGGCCTGAGGAGAACAGCGCCACAGGGCCCAAGAGGAGTGGGCTATGGCATCAGCCTCTCAGTTCACCTTCCGGGCCCCTGGCTGTGTGATGGTGTCGCCAGGGTGGGGGCAGGCAGGGAACCACTTTCGATCAGCAGCAGGCCTGCAGCCCCCTTCTGTCCCCCTCCTCCAGGATGAGGGGGGTGGGGGTGCTTTCACTGCTGAACAAGCAGGCATTGCAGTGGAGCCCACACACAGGGCAAGGCGCTGTGCGTGGCTGTTGGTGCCCGTTGGTCATTCGAGGGCTTGGATCCTGGCTCCCCACTCTATGGCCTGAAAATGGGGTGCAGGGAGGGAGGCAGTGTCTCCAGGCCTCAGTTTCCCTCTCCTCAGGAAGGGACTTGTTTTTGCCTCTGGGCGACTGTGAGGTTGGAATGAGGTTGTACCTGGGGAGGATGAATGAAGAGCCGGTTATGTTTATGGTGGAACCCTGATGTCGTCATGCCCTGTTCACTGATTAGGAAAACTGAGGCCCACAGATGCTTCATGTGCCACAGGAAACCCCCCACCAAGGAAGAGTCCAGCCTCACTTCCCCTTCCCAGGGCCCCTGCTAAGGAGAGGAGGCTGGAGGGCTGTAGCCCAGACTGCCCTCACCAGCTCCCTGGGATCTCTGCTCCCCCCAAGGCTAATTTGGGACTGGTGCCCTGAGATGTGTCAGAGACCCCCCTCCTTCCCCATGCCCCAGCCAAGGGCAGGAAATGTGAGTAACGGCTCAGAACATGCCAGCCTGTTCCAGAACACTCAGCCACAGGGGAGCATCCTCTCCCCAGAGCCAGAAAACGCCAGGGCAGCATTCCTGCCCCCCCCCCCCCCGTCAGTCTTCCCCCTTCCTCCCCACATGGGGCCCAGCCAGGATGGGGAACCGTGGGGAGTCACAGGGGCTTTGCAGTGTTCTCCCCCCACACCCCATCCCACCAGGGGCACCAGGCCTCAGGCTCAGAGCCCTGGAATGGGGAGCTGCAGCAATTGATTTGCCTGCGGGGGCTGCAGGTCCAGGATTGGGGGATCAGCGGTGCCAGCCACCTCCATGTCCTCTCCAGCTCTTCCCTCTGAGAACACATAGGTCTCGCCACCGTTGTCGTCTCAGTCCCAAGCCCCCCCCACCTGAAATGACCCCCATGGGACTGGAGTGGGACCCACCCCTGGGCACCCAACTTTTTACCCCATCACCTCTGGGAAGGTCCCATCTCAAGAGAGTGGCAGATGGTTCTGAGGAATGGGGTGACGAATGGTTTCTACGTAGGGATTTCCAGCGGGGGTCCCCTTGCCACATCTGCTGCCGACTGGGTAGGGAACCTGTTGCTGGTAGCCCTGGACACACGTCACTGCCTCGGGGGTGGCATGAGAATAGCCCTGCCTTGTCCTCGGGCTGGCACCCCAGTCTGGACAGGGAGGCAGGAACAAAGGGTGGATCCCAGCAAATTATGCCATAGGGTTTCTGTGCTGTGAGGGAGATTCGGGGTTCCCAGGAGCAACATGGGCTTCTGGGGAAAAGTGAGGGGGCAGCCCACAGCCGAAGGAACAAGAGAGAGGGGGTCCCCAGGCTCGGGCTGAGTGACTGGATCCTCGAATGTGACCACAGGCACCGCAGGGTCAGTGCCTGATTGGGGGGGGGGGGCAGGAAGAAAATGGGAAGCCCCTGCCTCTCAGGAAGAGCTTACCTTGTGCTTAGTTCCTCTGCGTTCCGTAGATTGTATTCCACACGGATGTGTCGATTAGCCCAGAATAGTTTTTAGTTAGAAAGCCGGGGACGGGGAGGGGAGGAGGAGACAGGACGGCAGGGAAGGCACTGCCTTGCTCGCGCAGGCCTGGGTCCAATCCCAGCACCCCATATGGTCCCCCAAACCCCATGAGAATGATCCCTGAGTGCAGAGCCAAGTGTAAGCCCTAAGCACTTTGGGTGTGCCCCTCAGATGACAGAAGGGCATGGAGATGGAATAGGATTTGGGTGCCATGACTGTCTGTGCAAATCCTGGTTCCACGCGGCCCCCAGGTACTGCCCAGGGTAGCTGGACGCCCCGAGCACCGCTGGGTGAGACCCTGGGGACCCTGAGCATCTGGAGCAGCCCTGGAGGGCCTCAGGCCAGGCAGTTGGCTAAGTATCCCCAGGAGTGGCCCCAGGCCCCCTGAAGACTGCTGAGGAATCTGTCCCCCAAAACTGTGCAGATATTGGAAACACATGAAACATTTTCATGAATGGGGTGTACGTCACAGCTTTATGAAAATTTTTTATTGAGGTGCCAGGATTTACAATACTGTTAATCATACTTCCATGCAAGTATCATTCCAGTACCTCCCCCCAGCCAAGGCCGCACCCCCCCCAAGAGTCCCCAGGACCCCTCTCACCCCCGCTGCTCCACATCAGCTCAGTTCTATTGGCAAAATCTCTACTTCCAATGACTGACCATTTGTTGGTCCCTTAATATGTTCTTTTTAAAAATTTTTTAATCTCAATTAGGGGAGAGATCTCCCCCCCTTTTTTTAAATTGTGGAGGCAGTGACACCTACACACCTAGATGAATGGAGCTGATCTGAAATTCCACACAGTTGTAAATCAGGGATAAGTTGATAAAGTGAAAAAGAGATTTTTTTTCAAAAATGTACCTTTCTCTTTTTAGAAGTATGTAAATTTTAAAAGTTAATACTATGAATAATTCTGTGCTGATACATTTTAAAATTTACATGAAATAGGTAAAAACCTATAATTGTAAAATTTAGAATTAAGAACATTTTAAGGGGAAAATCTGAGTAGGCTTTTTTTAAAGTTAAAAAAAAAAGCACCCTGCTGTAAACAGTTTGTAAATCATGGTACCCAAAATAAAATAAAACAAAAATAAGTTAATAGGGTCTAGAGAGGTGGTACAGTGGATAGGGCGCTTTCCTTGCACGCAGCTGACCCAGAATCAATCTCCAACACTCCCCTATGGTCCCCCAAGCCTCCCCAGGAGTGATCCCTGAGCACAGAGCCAGGAGTCAACACTGTCCAGTGTGTCCCAGAAGCAAGAGCAAAGCAAAGGACACCTGGCAAGAGTGTAAGTCTCCATGTCGGCTCCCTGTCCCCGTTAGCCCAGCCAGGCCCACGTCCAGGACGAATGCGAGCTCCTTGCCAGGGCTGCCAGCCGTCCCCCACAGTTCCTGGCTGCTTGCTGCCTTCCCTCGCACGCACAGCCCCCTCGGCCCTCTCCGTCCTTCCTAATAAGTCATCTTCCCCCGCTCGGGGCTCACTCCCCCTTTGCCCTGGCCCACCTCCAGCTGCCTGTCGTGTGGGGCCAGTGCTCGGGTCTCAGTGCGTGAGACCTCGGTCCATCTGCGGGTGGGGGCGCTGGCATGCTTGGAACCTGGGTTCAGTCCCTGGCACCGCCCGCCCCCCGCCCAGCACTACCAGCTTCGTTGGGTCGGACCCGGTGGTCTCCAGCACTGCGGGCCCCAAGCAGCACCACGTCCTCAGGCCCTGGCACTCAACCCACCTTGCTGCTAGGCTGGGCAGTTTTGGGGTGGCCCCAGGCCCTCTGGGACTGCTGGGGAGGCCCCCTGAAGTGCTGTTTCCTGGGCCACGAGGTTCTAATTCAGGGTCTCTGGAGGGCTCCAAGAATATGTCTTGGAAGAATGACACACGGGGCTCGGGAGCAGCGGTGACCCTGGTTTGGGCTCAGAGCAAAGTTAAGTGATTGGAAATGGGTCCCTTCCTCTCAAATCCTGCCCGCCTGCCTGCCTACCTGCCTGCCCGCCTGCCTGACTGCCTGCCTTTTCTCCTTCCTTCCTTCCTTCCTTCCTTCCTTCCTTCCGTCCTTCCTTCCTTCCCTCCCTCCTTCCCCCTCTCTCCCTCCCCAGCTCCTTACTCAGTGCCCACACCCCAGTGGAGAGAGACCTACCAGGTAGACAGAGGAACAGACCCGGGTACCCATGCCCCAGTGGAGAGAGGGGGTGACTGATTGGACTGAGGGACAGACCCAGGTGGACAGAAGGGCAGACCTAGGTGCCCATAACTCAGCGAAGAGAGGAACTGACCAGGTGGACAGAGGGACCAATTAGGTGGACAGAGGGGCAGACCACGTGGACACAGGGAAATACCCAGGTGGAGAGAGGACAGAGGGACAGACCAGGTGGAGAGAGGGTCCAGGGCAGACTGGGTGGACCGAGGGGCCCGGCTCTGTCCTCCGGGGTGACTCTCCCTGTGGGTGGCACCGTGGCCCGGTGGGCCTGGGGGTGGCTGAGCTCAGCTCTTAGCCGAGGGAGATGTCTTGGCATTTGACGTGGAGCTGCTGTTGTTTTTGGCTCCGCTTCCAAGACTCCCGCTCGGCTAATTACTCATTGTCTTGGCAGCCCTGCCGGGAGCAAGCGGGGAGGAGGGAAGATGCGGGTTGCTGGTTTCGCACCAGCCTGAGCAGGCAGCGGGCTGGGCGGGCGCCTTGCTCTGGGCTTTCCTGAGGAGTAATCCCCCCGCAGTCAGAGGCAGGTGTCTTTAGAGCCCGTCCAGCCCCTTTGCACCAACTCCCCCGAGATCCTAAAGCCCACAGACCCTAGAAGCCACACCTGCAGCTGAGCCCTTCTTGCCATTGTGGTGGCAAAGCGTGGGCACTGTCCCACGGCACCTGAGTCCAGACACACCCCTCTCCCCCAAGGCGGGCACAGAGGTGCCTTCAGAGAGAGGCAGGGTGGAGTGAGGCCAAGGCACCCGCCTCTCTGTAGGCACAGCCACCCAGCCTGGTCATTTGGAGCTGCCCAGGACTTCCCCAGCGCAGGGCCAGCAGACATTTGACCAGATCTGCTAGGTACCAGCCCTGGCTTTCAAATTTTGGTACTTTTTTGTGTTGTTTTGGGGCCACGTCCAGTGATACACAGGGCTTACTCCTGACTCTGCACTCAGGAATTACTCCTGGTGTTGCTCGGGGGACCATATGGGATGCCGGGGAGTGAACCTGGGTCAGCCACATGCAAGGCAAGTGCCCTGCTGCCTTTTTTTTTCTCTCTGGCCCTACTCCTGGTCTACCCTTTCCTCAGTGTGTGGCCGGGGGCCGGTTACTTAAGCTTTCTGGACCCTTATTTCATGACTCACCAAAGGGAAAGAAGTGTTGTTCCTGCTTGCTGGTGTCATCATAAAGGTTTTGGAAGAGAATGTGGCGAGGGCTCAGCCCCGGCGGCCACTCAGCATCCCATGGGCAGGGAGATTCTCCTCCCAGCCCTGTATGCTGGGCTGTGATTGGCCGAGTGAATGGCTCTTGGTTTCCCTCCCTGAGAGACCAGAGCAAGGTGGGGCTCCCCATAGGAGAGGGGGACAAGGCCCCCCACGTGCGAGCACACACTGTGGTCCTGGCCACACGGCTCTCCCGGGAAGTGCCCACTCACCCTCCGGGCAGCTGAGCGGGCGCTTGGGGGGAGAGCCACACGTCCTCCACAGGCGGGCCGGCTGCCCACTCACTCGGCAGACGCGTTTCCATGGCAGACCCAGGCACACTGCTATTCTCGACGACACCCGGTGACATCACAGCATGGCTGGAAGGAGCTCGGACCCAGAAAAGTGACTCTTTCCTGTCCAGGGTCCCGAGAGCCTGACCAGTGAGGGGCTTCGGTGGGGGTATGACTGTGCTGAGGCCCGGGTTGCGCTGCTGGAGTATCTGCATCTGTCAGCACAATGACGTTAAGAGAGAACATCAAAAAGGGCAGGCCCGTCCTTGGAAGGCCTCTCTCATGCGGCCTCTGACATGGCACGGGCCTCGTCTATGTGCCCAGATGAACTGCTTCCTTCCCAGGAGCTCAACCGTCCTATCCAGGCTCCAGAGACGCCCAGCCTGCCCACTCCGGCCACTGTGGGCAGCACTGAGGCCCAGGGGGTTCCCTCAAAATATGCAGAAGCAGAGGAATTCTTTCAGATGCTGATGTGAAGTTCCAGTTGATCCCTGAGGACCTGGACTGATACCCACCAGGCGGACACTTAGTACCCACTAGCTTCCCGGGGGCCCGTGAGAGGTCATGCTCCTTTCTGGGAAAACGCCCGCTTGTCACAGTAACCGCCTCTGAGATCCTTCACCCCTCCACTGCCACACTCACATGAGAGATTCTTGCATTTTCCCTCATTCTTTGTAGCATAAAGGTCCAGGAAGAGAAAAGTGCCCCCCCCATTCACGTCAGTGGCCCTGTCCATGGAGGGGCTAAGTCACCCACGTGGCCTCGTCCACAGGAGGGTTGTCACCCATGCCACCTGTCCATGGGAGGACTGTTACCCATGTGATCTTGTTCACAGGAGGAACTTTCACCCACGAGGTCTCGTCCACGAGAGGGAATGTCAGCCACGTGGCCTCATCCATGAGGGGGCAGTCAAATGTTGGGCTAGAAAATAAATGCAAACTGGGACTCAGGCCTAGTGTGGGATTTTAGCCTGGGACTCTGGGACTTCCCAACTCTAAAACCCTGTGTGTGTGTGTGTGTGTGTGTGTGTGTGTGTGTGTGTGTGTACACACACACAGGGGTTCTTTGAGTCACCCACCAAACACTCCACCCCAGCACGTTCCAAAGGAGGCCTTGCACTTCCTGGTTCCAGTGTCAGCACCTTGCTAGACACCCCCCACCCATCCCCCACCAAGGGCATAGTGTCCAATAGGTCTGGGCCACGAACACTGTAACGGGCTGTGCTGGGAGGGACCTTCCCTCGAGTCTGCCCTGTGGCTCCCTCCCACTTGGGGGTCCCGGGAGCCTCTTGTGTGGGAGCTGAGGCTCACATGTCCCCCAACCCAAGGAATGAGATGGAAACTAGCCTTCTGCTGGCTCCAGGCCCCCCTGCTCCCACCCCCTCGCTTACATAGCGCCTGAACTAGACAAGAATCTGACAGTGTCCAGATGGAAAAGTCCCCCACCCCCACCCCACCCCTGCTTTTGGCTGGACGGCGCCTTCTCCGGGTAACCGCCGACCTGCAGGCGTGCCAGAGCCCGGAGCCCGGACCTCGGCTGCAAACTCTCTCCCACCGCAAAGATGGGGTTTCTCTCTCACCTTACGGGCCCCATCCCGCCTGAGCACCCAAAGCTGCCAGGAGCCTAGTCCTGCCGCCACACGCGTGCACGCGTGCGCGCACACACACACACACACACACACACACACAGATGTGCACACCAGCCCCCTCTCCACTGCCTAAAACCCCTCCCTGGGTCCTGGATTCTGGACAGAAGGGCTGATTACTGGGCGTTTCCTTTAAAGGCAAAGAAGTCGGTGGCTGTCAGAGCATCCTGGATGGGGAGCTGGGCCGGGACGTTCACAGGGACCCATACACAGAGGCGCAGGGAGCATCACAGGTCAGCGTTCTCTAGACTCTTGGCGGTGACCTTGTCCTGCCCCGTGAAGGGAACAGCAGAGCCCAGTAAGGACTCAGGGGCTCGGAGTCCCAGCCCAGACCCTTTTCCAGCAGCATGGCTTCCTGGCCGAGTGTCTCAGAGCCTCGGGATCTTTGAAGTGGAGACGAAGCGGAGACGGGGGTCAGGCGCGACCACTGGTTAGATTCCCGACACCACATGGTGGGTGAGAGGCCCCCTCCCTGGGAGTGGGAGGGACAAAACAGAACATTAATTGAGGATGAAAAGTGTCAGCGTGGGGAAGCAATTTTGAAAATGATAGCCAGCACATTTTCTTCCTTCTGGTGTATGGGATGGAGACCAGGGGTGGCACACTTGGTGGTATGCAGGGGTTACTGTAGGCTTTGCGCTGCAGGTCACTGTCAGTGTGGCTCAGGGGATCATGTGTTGCTGGGGATGGAACCCAGGGCTAGCACATACAGTACACGCACTCAGCTCGTGGAACCGTCTCTCCAGCCCCTCTTCTTCCCAGTTTAAGGGGGACGGAAGGCAGCCCTCTGGACAGGGACTTAGCTTCCAGTTCCTAGGAGGGCCGTGAGTTGGGGAGGAGGAGGAGAGAGGATGGCCCAGCCAAAAGGGGGGCTGCAGGGGAGCAGCCTGGTTCAGAGTTGAGTGCCTGGGGTGTGCCTGACCCCTGGCACTCCAGAGAGTCTCCCAAGCTCCGCCAAGAGTGATCTCTAAGCACAGAGCCAGGAGTAAGCCCTGCGTATCTCCAGGTGCTCAGAGCATACTCCTAACTCCGCTCAGGGATCACTGCCGGCAGAGCTATGGGCTGCCAGGGATCAAGCCCTGGTCAGGCAGGTGCAAGGCAAATGCCCTCCCCACTGCACCATCTCTCTGGTCCACAAACAGATTTTTCCAGCTTACTTTCTTTTCTTTTTTACTTTTTTTTTAATTATTGAATCACCGTGAGATACAGTTACAAGCTTTCATGTTTGAGTTTCAGTCATACAGTGATCGAACACCTGTCCCTCCACCAGTGCACATTCTCTCCACCACCAATGTCCCCAGTATACCCCCCTTTCTAGCCCTCCCCCTGCCTCCATGGCAGACAATTTCCCCCATACTCTCTCTTTACTTTGGGGCATTATGGTTTACAATACAGATAAAAGGCCCTCCCGTTGATCGTCGATTTGCTCGAGCGGGCCCAGTAACGTCTCCATTGGAGACTTTGTTGTTACTGTGTCTGGCATATCGAATACTCTCGGTAGCTTGCTGGGCTCTCCGAGAGGGGCGGAGGAATCAAACTCGGGTCGGCCATGTTGGCCGCGTGTAAGGCGAACGCCCTACCCACTGTGCTATCGCTCCAGCCCTACAGCCCTAAAGACAATACAGATACTGAGAGGTTATCGTGTTTGGTCCTTTATCTGCTTTCAGCACACACCTCCCATCCCGAACGAGTCCTCCAACCATCATTGACTTAGTGATTCCTTCTTTATTCCAGCTGCCTTTTCCTCCAGCTCATGAGACAGGCTTCCAACTATGGGGCACTATTCTTGGCCCTTGTGTCTACTGTCCTTGGGTGTCCGTCTCATATTATGTTATTTTATATTCCACAAATGAGTGCAGTCCTTCTATGTCTGTCCCTCTCTTTCTGACTCATTTCACATAAGCTCGCTTTCTTCTTGCTCCAGGTGCCCAGATCCCGGGAGGACCCGTCCCCTTGTCCCCACCTGGAGTCCATCCAAGAGTCAGGAACAAGCCTCCCTATCTGTCCAGCTGCTGATGGGGAGGGAACCTGTCAGTGTGGAGCAGACACCGGAAGGAATGGTGGTGTAGTTAAGCTGGAGTCCAGAAAGACCTGTGTGCCGCTCCAGCTGTGGCATTTGAGTCTTTGGGCCTGGCTCTGCATTGAAATTAGATGTATAATGCTGTCTTGGTGTCTCGGTCCTTCCTATTGAGAGGAAAATGAACTTGTTTAGTCACAGAGCCAGGACCCAAAGTCACATTTGTCTTCAACCACAAGCCCATCTTGAAATCTCTCACTATTCCCTATAAGCCATGCCGCCTCGCACCAGTAGCTTGACTTCTCAGTTTCCTGTGTGCAGTGTGGCCTAGGGCAAGTCACTTGCCCTCTCTGTTCCCTCATGTCTGTCACCAGTTAAGTAACCATACTAACACTTGCGCCTTTTAAGTCTGTCAAGAAGAGTAAATGAAGAGTGACCTGAAGACAGTCCTAGTGAGCCTGGGGAGGCCCAGGAGCCAGAGCAGTAGTTATAGCAGGTAAGGCACTTGCCTTGCATGTGGCAGACCTGGGTTCAATCCCCAACATCCCTTATGGTCCCCTGAGCCCACCAGAAGCGATCCCTGAGCACATAGCCAAGAGTCATCCCTGAGAACTGCCGTGTGTGTGTAGCCCAAAAAGATTGGCCCCTGAGACTCGGGAGGGAGTGTGGGGTGGGGGTGGTGCAGGGGGCCTGAGCAGGAAGCCACAATCTGCTTGTGCTCAGATTCCCCAGCGTCACAGCCCCTACCTGCTATGGCCCAGGCCACTGGCAATGGCCCATTTGTAATTGCTGATGATAATAATAATTCGCGTCCTGGGGCTGAGATCTCCAAGCCTGCTCGGATCGGGACTGGGCCTCTTCCACCCAGATCCCCCATCTTTCAGTAAGTAGGCGTCATATCCACCAACAGCCCCTGGCACCAGGTAGTCCCATCAATGGCCAAGACCCAGAGACTATAAAACCCAGCTCCCGGAAGTATCTTATTAGCTCATTCGGGCAGGCTACCGAAAGTATCCTGCCCGCACGGCAGAGTCTGGCAAACTCCCCATGGTGTACCCAATATGCCAAATACCAGTAATAATGATGGGTCTCATTCTCCTGACCCTGAAAGAGCCTCAAATGTGGCACTTTCAAAAATCTCAGGGCCAGGATGAAGGAGACGTTACTGATACCTGCTCGAGGCAATCGACGAACAACAGGATGATCGTGATTGTAATAATAAGATGGGGTTGGGGAGATAGCTCAAAGGTAAATTGTGAGGCCAATGATGGATTCCCCACACAGGACCTTCTCAGTACCCCACGGGGGCCCCCAGCAGGCACCTCACTCCCAGGCCCAAGCACTGAACTCTCACCCCGTTGAGCCTAGCATGACGGAGGACACTCCCCACACCACAACAAACAAAACGACAAGGGATGCCAGTCCCTGTTTGACGTCTGCTGGCAGCCTGCCCCCTATGCCCCAGGAGCCTTGCAGGCAATGTGCTTCATTTTCAAGGTGGCCATGGAAAAGGCCCTTTGGCATGGCATGGTGCCCACTACACAGGACACGGGGAAACAGAATTCTCTCTCCTCCCACCTCAGGCTTCTTTCTCCCAGGCATTAGCAGACTCTGGGGAGGCCCCTGACAAAGCACCCAGCCCCGAAGGAAGCCATGCGGGCAGGCGCTGGCCACCGAGCATGCCCTGTCCCCTGCCCCTCCTGGCCCATCTGCCTGGCTTCTTCCTCCTGGGCCTGGAGCTTGGATGCCCACTGAGGGGCCAAGTCAGAGGAGCAGGTGTTTCCCTGGGACTATAACTCCATCCCAGGGAAGGGCTCTGATTGGTCCACCTAGATCATGTGCCAATTCCCTGGACCAATCACATGTGGCCAGGGGTGAAGTTTATGAAGTGGTTAGGTTGCTAGGTAGACAGGGTAGTTGCTGACGGCTCTTCCCCTGCCCCGGAATAAAACCAGCTGCTAGTTGCGAAGGCTGCCCACCTCAGGCGGCCAGTTCACCCTTCCGGAAGCAGTTCTCACCTCCTCTCTCCACACCCCTTCCCCACATCTGCCTCTTGCCTGGTTTGTGAGCTCCCACCCCACCCCAGCCGTACCCGCAAACCCGGGTTTGAGTCTCCATCTTTCCAGCTTGCATCCAGCGGCCCCTGCCCACCAGTCCACCATCCTGCCCTCTCCGGAGACCTCTGACCCTTTGTCCCCTGGCTGGAGGCAGACGCCCCATCCTTCCTTCCTCCTGAGTCCCTTAGCCCCCACTGGAATCCCCCGCTGCCCACTCACTACCCTCTCTGCCCCACTACCCCACAAGTCCCAGTATTGCTTGTTCTTTCTCCCCAGGGGGTCAGACTGAGGTCTCTGGGGTGCTCTGCTGCCTGCTCCCTCTTCCCGCCCCCCAACTCTGCTCTCAAGGGGGAGGACAGCAGCTGCTTCCTCAGATCCTTGGGCCACACTGGCCTGGCTTGCCACCCCCCTAGTCCTCCTGAGTCCATCCTGGGTGGGGAAACAGGGGTCCTGACACCCCCACCCAGAGCCTTCTCCCCTCCTGCCCCCAGAGGCATGCCCCTCCTTCCAAAGAGACTCGGTCTTTCTCTTGCTCCTCTCCCAGCTCCCCACCCTCCCCGGTACTGTTTAAAGGGAGTAATGGAAGTCTCAGATCCCTCACATCATGTTAATGTTAAAGTGGGCTAAAAATAAATCTTGGGTTGCCATGGGAACCCCGACTGTTGCTAGGTTTAGTCTGTGGGGGATTGGGAACCCTGCTTTTTCTGGCCCTGCTGCAAGCCGGCCTCTGTGGCTATGAGAGCATCAGGGAGGACCCCCTCCCCCGCACCGGGCTCAGCCCACCCCAGCCACCCCAAGCCCACTCAAGGTGGCCGGGAGTCACCTCTCCCGGGGCCTCGGGTGCAGTCTGGAAGCAAGACAGGACTCTGCAGAGCCTCCGAAGAGAAGTTTCCAAGAAGGGGGAGGGAGAGGGTGAAAACAGAGGCAGAAAGAGAAAGAGGCGAAGAAAGGAAGGAGAGAGGGGGGCACCAGGGTGGAGAAGTGGGAGCAGCGAGTTTGCTGGGTGCCTGAGCTATGCCAAGCCCACATGAGGGGCCCTGGACAGAGCATTCTTCCCTCCTCACGCACCCCTTCCTGCCATGGCCGTGCGGAGGTTCAGAGAGGCAGCCACAGAGCGGCCCGCCCCCTTCCCCCACTCCACTCCGGAGCCTGGGTCTCCTGGGAGTTCTCCCCTCCCCTTTCCAAGCCCTCAAGGTCAGCCATGCCCACCCGCCAGCTTCTCACTGATCCCTCACACACCACAGGTTATGGCGTCGAGTCTTCCCCATGCCACCCTGCCATTCAGTCATGTCTCCCACGGGCCAGCAGTGGCGTCTCGTCTTCCTAGCGTGGTGCCTTGTGACGTGTGGGCCTATTCATTCACCTGCTCAGTCCTGGACAGTCTGGAGGTGATGGCGGGAATGGGGAGGGGGGCATGGAACGGGCTGGAGTCTAAAAGTGGCTCTGTTGATTGTTGGATGATGGTGGGGGAGGCATGGGGAGGTCCTGGGAGTGATGGGGTTCCCTTTGAGGGGTTCCCCCAGACCCACCATGGAAGAAGGAGCTAGAGAGAGAGAGAGACAGAGACATAGGTGAGGCCAACACTGATAAAGTTGTAAGGCTGGGCCAAGTCCAGGTACCATGTGTCGAGCACGCATGGACAGAAGTCCAGCCCTGGAGGAGCTTTCATGCTGGGGTTCACCCTGTCACCTTCTGGTGGCCAGCACCCCATGGGGCCATCAAGGGGCCCCTGATTCAGGAGGACTGATCTGAAAGTCAACCCTGAGTTTGGGAGGTGAGAGCGCTAGCAGGGGTGCAGGCCTGGCATGCGCGAGACCCTTAGTCCAGTCCCTACCTGTACTACCCACCCCCACCCCAGCCTGCCAGATGTGATGCCCTGGGACTGGCAGCACCACATTGGGTCATGAGTAGTGGCACCCTGAACACTACCTGGGAGACACCCTCTCCAAAAATATTTTTTTTAATATGTAATATATAGAGTCTTCTACCCTGTGCCTGACTGTCTCCACCAGGGCCCAAGAGCTGAAGACCTCCGGGCCCCAGCCAAGGCCATGCTGGGACCACTCACCACTCTCCACACACTTGGATGAGCCTCACGCATAAAAGAACTGGCAGAGGAACCCAGGTGTGTGGGACCCGGGGCTGAGATCTCCAAGCCTGCACGGTTTGGGACTGGACCTGCCTGCCAGTAGCTAGACAGTTACACCCACCAACTGCCGTGTAACC
The DNA here is from genome assembly GCF_029834395.1 of Sorex fumeus. Taxonomy (NCBI): domain Eukaryota; kingdom Metazoa; phylum Chordata; class Mammalia; order Eulipotyphla; family Soricidae; genus Sorex; species Sorex fumeus. Next base: position 3,014,715 of record NW_026606074.1, on the reverse strand, counting down.
CCAACAACGGCCAGGATCCAGAGATTATCACACTCAGCTTCCGGAAGCACGCGGCCGCACGCGGCTGCACGACATCTTATCATCTCATTCCTACTTTGGACAAACTGGCAGGCTACCGAATGTAACCTGCCCACACGGCAGAGTCTGGCAAACTCCCCGTGGTATACCCAATACCAGTAACAATGATGGGTCTCATTCTCCTAACCCTGAAAAAGCCTTGAATATGGCACTTAAAAAAAAAAATCTCAGGGCTAGGACGAAGGAGACGTTACTGGGGCCTGCTCGAGGCAATCGACGAACAACAGGATGGTCGTGATCGTAATATATGGGATTGGAGAGGTAGTCTAGCCTAAAACAACCGCCCCACCCCCCATCCCCGCAGTGTCTGTGGAGCACAGGGGCGGGAGCAGCCACCAGGTGTGACATCGTATCTAAATCATTTGCTGACCGCGGCATTGGAGCTGTGCCCTCTCCCCCCAGGAGCGACTCTTTCACTCTGGACTCTGGCACCTTCTGCGAGGCGGACAGTTGTGAAACCTGCCTGGCAGGGGCGTTCCGGGATCTAGGTGAGGACGCCCTCCTCACCTCCCCGAACACACACTGGTGCCGGGTCTCCCCCGGGGATGAAGAAATGGCAGCTCCTTGGGGGCCCAAAGTTCCGAGACTTGGGTGGCCCAGGCGGAGCAAAAGTACCGCTCAGGACTGCGACTATCAGGGCTGGAGAGATCATGCAGCTCGCGAGGCATTTGCCTTGCACACGGCCAACCAGATCGGATCCCCAGCACCTCCGATGGTCTCACGAGCACCGCCAGGAGTGATTCCTGAGTGCACAGCCAGGAGTAAGTTCTGAGTAGCTCCGGGTGTGGCCCCAAAGCAAAAGAAAAGAAAAAAAAAACTGTGAGCATGCCCACTGTTGGGAGAGCTGTTTGCCACACACGCCTGCATGCCCCCTCCCCCCACACACACACACACCTCGTACTTTCCACCTGGAGCCTGGTCAGTCCTTCTCGGGGGAAGGAAGTGGGGGGACGGAACAAGCATTTGGAAGGTGGAAGGGAGATTGGAGGTGGTCAGTCAAGGTGGGCCGAGGAGGGCCTCCGAGGCCAGGGAAGCTGGCCAGAGCACATTAGCAACCCCAGGGTCACTTCCGGCCATTCTTCAGCCTTCCTCCCTTCCCCAGGGTCACTCAGGGTACAGGACAGCTGCTGTTTCTTCCCTTGCGAGAGAGAGTTCCCTCCAGCTAAGAAGCAGCCTCAGAAGGTTCCAGAAAACGCCCACCCCACCCCCATTCCTCTTCCTGGAAGGAGAGCTGAGTGAGGCCATGCCTTTCCCGGATACTCTGACAAGCATTTTCGTCTCGGAAAGGCCTGGACAGTGTAAGGGGGACTCTGAGAGGTGGGGTGGGGGGCTCAGATGGGGTTGTACGAGAGAAGCAGGTAGCAAGATGTCTAGGCAAGGGAACAGCCAGAGTTGCCTTGGCATAGACGGGGGGCCCTGTAAGCTGTGTGTAGGAGTTGATCGGAACACGTTTAAGGAGACGGTGCTGGACTTGGCTTGAGGGCTGATGGGCATGAACTGGGCCTTGGTCACAAATGTCGTTAAGGTGAATAAAAGGGCCAGAGAGATAGTACAGCAGGGAGGGCACTTGCCTTGAGGTTGATCCCTGGCATCCCATAGAGTCCCCGAGCAGGAGTGCAAAGCTAGGAGTAACCCTGAGTGTCGCCAGGTGTGGCCTACCAAAACCTAAACAAATAAATAAATGATATTATGAGGCAGGGGCCATGGTCCACTTGGGATCCCCTGAGGCCCGCAATGATGGGGCCTTTCACCCTACATTCCTTTGGCATCCACTGAGCTACTCACACCTCGCATCAGTCTGCCTGGGCAGGGCTGCACTTGGTCTCCTAGCTCAGTGTTCCTGCTTGATGGGGGGGGGGATGGTGGTGAAAAGTTGGGGTGCCTAGGACTGCATCAGAGCAGGGGGAGAGGATGGGAGGAGTTCAGGACCAAGGAAGCTCACTTATTCATCCCATAAGCGCTGTACGCTCAGGGAACGACTGGGGACAGACACTTGAAATGTTTCCTCCTTTAAAGGAAAGGAAATGTTGGGCTGGTGAGATACTACAGTGGGGAGGGTGCCTGTCAGGCTCACGGCCGAGCCAGGTTCAATCCTTGGCATATTCCCCCCAAGCCCACCACGACTGATCCAAGTGCCAAGCCAGAAGTAAGCCCCGAGTATCACCAGGTGTGGCCCAAACACCAAAAGAAAAAAAAAAAGACAAAAAAATAGGTACACGAATGGAAGAAGTCCAAAAAGCCCCGAGGTAGGCAAGTGAAGACCCCAAAGCAGTGACCTGCTGGGCCTGGGGGGAAACTCAGGGCTTGTCTGCGCCCCATCTTCCTTGTACTGCTGCCTCATCTCTCTACCCCTGGCTGTGCCCCCCGGGGCATGGACCACTTCTGTCTCCACATCTCACCTGTGTGTCAGCCCTCTCCGGGACTAGGGGTGCACCCCCAGCACTCGCCTTCTCCCCAGCTCCAGAAGCACAGCAGCAGGTTTTCAGGGTCCCAGCGTCTTCATTGATTTCCGAGGGGAGTCAGTTGTGGGCTGTGGGTGTCCAGTCTTAGGAGGCTGGCAGGCAGGGGGGCACCCAGGAAAAGGAGAGAGTTGGGGTGGGGAGATGGTGCAGGCTGGTGAACTGGGTTGAGGCAGCTTCCCTGGAGGCTGTGGACTGAGGGAACGCTGGGGGTGTGGGGTGGGGTGGGCTCCCAGGAGGACTGGTGTCCCCCACGGTTGACAGCCAGCATCCAGAAAGACACAGGATTTATTCCCCACTCCTGGGCGGGTGCGGAGCTGGGGAAGCACAGGCCTCACCCTGCAGGCCAGCTGTGTCTTGTCCAGCCTTTCCCCTCGCCATGGGCCAGGCGGAAGGTCCCTGGGGGCCGGCTTTCCACGAAGAGGAAAAAAACAAGATGTTTCGGCCAGCCCCAAGGTCAGGGCAGTTTTCTAAGGAGTGTCTGGAGGTGGAGGAAAAGGCATTCAAAGACTAAACCAGTCCAGACAGAGCAGAGAGAACTCCGCACCAGGGCCGGGAGCAGCCACAGACGAGGAGACAGGCTCATAGCAGGGGTCCCGGGTCCGGCTCAGTTGTAGAATATGTGAGGCTCTTTGTCTAATCCCTCCACGCCACCCCCACTCTCCACGCCGCACCACCAAACACAGCCAACAGCAAAGATGCAGGAAGGTGACTTTTGAGTCATTTAAGAGATTAGACAGAGGTAGTACAGTGGTTAGGGTGCTTGCCTTGCACACGGCTGACCTGGTTCAATCTCTGGCATCTGTACCATAGCATCCCCCAGCACTGCCGGGGTAATTCCTGAGTGCAATGCCAGGAGTGATCCCTGAGCATCGCCGAGTGGGACCCAAACACAAATAAATAAGAATACATTGCTGGTTTGCAGTGTGGGGAGCCTGGGGGAGCAGTAAGGGAGAGAGAGAGGGCAGAGAGAGGGAGAGACAGGGAGAGAGAGAGAGAGAGCTGCTTCTGTCCACCTGCTTGGCCTACTGGGCCTCGTAGTTAAGGGGGTGGGGTGCGGTCAGGCTGCAGAAGCCTGAGGCCTGCCTGCCTGCTCTCTAGCCCTCCAAGCCATCTCTCTGGGACCCTAGTTCACATTTTCACGTTCACCTCCTCTCTCAAATTTCTTCGTCAGCGTTTTCCACCCTGGCAAAGCCTGTTTGTTTTCTCTCTCTCTCTCGCTCTTGCTCTTTCTCTCTCTCTCTGTCTCCCTTCACATCTCTCTCTCTATCTTTCAATAAAAACTATTTTTGCTTCACTGAAAAAGAAAAAGATAAGATAACATTTGCTTGTCACCTCCAAACCTATCCTGGTGGCAGTTGCTGCTGGCCTTTGACTGGGCATGCGCCAGGGGGAATGCATGGGAGGGGCGGGGGAACCTTCAAAAAATGAGGCTGAGACATTCTGAACCAACGTCAGATGCAGTTGTAACTGCAAAAGTGGATTTTCCTGAGCTGGTGGGTTCTTGTGTGAAATATTTGTGTACAAAACTCTCAGGGTTAATAAGTTAGAGTTTGGGGGCAGAGATATAGCACAGCGGGCAAGATGCTTGCCTGGCACACGGCCGACCTGGGTTCAATCCCTGGATCCCATATGGCCCCGGAGCCCCACCAGGAGTAGTAATTCCCGAGTGCGGAGGCAGGAGTCAGCCCTGAGCAGTGCCAGGTGTGGCCCCAGAAGAAAAAACAATGAAATAAGTTAGACTTTATCATGCAGTTTGAGTCGATGGGCCGCGTGCCTCCCTCACATCCAAGCTTCACGTGATGAAAGCCATGTATGACGTCATTCGTCCTGTCCTGGCGCTGCTCTGGTCCCGGGTACAACTTCTTTGTTCTGTCCCTTGGCTCCTGCTCACCTCCAGCGTACTATGACCAGGCACCGTCCCCGCATCCCTCTGTCCAGTGTTCACTTTCCCAGTCTGAAATCGTGTCCCAACGGTTCCCTGACATCTGACTCCCAGCCTGCCGTCTGCCCGGGTGTAGGACTCTGCCTGACTCTGCAGTCTGTCTGGGCCCACGAGCTTTCCCTCACCCTGCCCTGTGGGCAGGAGCAGGACACCTCTGGGGTGTGTGCTGGGGGGGACGGGAGGGCTGCCTTTTATCCGCTGCCACTTCCCACTCTCAGGCACCCCATTATCTGCTATGATTGGTTACTGGTCAGGCAAGATTTAAAGTGATCAACTCAGTTCCCCTGGTGCCCTTCCCATCCCCTCCCACTGTACACAGTGACCCTCTGTCCCTCCACTCTCCTGCCATAAATGAGTCCATTCCGTGGCTGCCTCTTCCCGTGTTTGTTTGGTTAGTGATTTCGCTGTTGGGAGAATCTTCTGGAGGAAAGAGAGGTAGGTGAACCGGTTCAGCCCTGAGCTGCGGGGTCATGGGAGTTAAAGTGGGCTGTCCACAAGGCGTCTCCAGACAGACGCCCACTTGCGGCAAGCACAGAAACTCACCCGACCCTGAGTTTCCCCCGCAAGCCAGGGGTCATCTTTGCTCACTCGCTGTTCAGCAGCACCAGGGACCGTGATGTCGTGAGGTGGACCGTGCATCCTGGCGGTGTCTGGGCGTGGCCCTTTCCCAGTTGTTCCTTTCCTCCACCTCGTGCTCCCTTGAGGCATAATTGACAGTAACAATGGTGCCTTGTGTTCCCCGAGCACCTCTTGATGTGTTGGTGCGCATTGTGAAACGTTGGCCACCGTCGAGCTCATTTGCGGATCCGTCTCCCCCGCCTGGTTCGAGGGTGTGGAGGCTGAAGAGCAAATTCTCGTAGCAGGCCCCCGGCGCACAGGTGATGCCCAGCTGCTGTCTCTGTGCCGTGCGCTAGGCCTGCCGCACTTCCAACGTAGGAGCTTTCACCCTGGACAGCAGGACTGTCCCTCACCTCCACGCCCTGGCCGTCGCCTCTTTTCTTGGCTTCTCTCAGCTTGCGATTCCACATTGAGATCAGACAGCACTGTCCCATGTCTGGTTTATTTCACTTAGGATGACAATCTCCGGGTTCACACATGTCCGTGCATGGCAAGCTTTTCTTCTTAAAACATCTTTTTTATTTGGGACCAGTCCCTCACGGTGCTTGGGGGCTCCTCCCCCTCTCTGCTCAAGGGCTCACTCCAGGCAGTGCTCGGGGGATCCTGCGGTGCCAGGGTTGGAACCTGAGTTCCCCACATGCAAAGCATGCGCTCCCGCCCTTTGAACATCTCCCAGGCCCCGGGAGTTTTTTCTTCTTGAAGTCTGACTAATGCTCCATTGTGGAACTACAGACCTTGTCTCCTTTAATGACCCATCCATGGGTGGACACTTTGGTTGTTCGTGTATCTTGCTGCTGTGAACAGTGGTGCAGTGAACGTTGGGGAGGGGGTCGTGGCTATCTCTTTGAGCGCCTGTTTCACTGCCTGCAGATACATGCCCACGGGTGCCATGACAGGCTCCTGTGGTGAATCTAGTGCAGATTTCATTTTCAAAATCTCTACACTGTTCCACATCATTGGCGACACCAGTTCACCTTCTCCACCAACCCCTCCCCTCGCCAACACTTGCTGTCTTTTGTCCCCTGGATAATAGCCACTTAAGCAGAATGAAAGGGGAAGCCACAGGATCGGCTCCAGGGAGGAAAAGCATTTGACAAAGTTCAACATCCATTCATCGTAATAATAGTATATATGTAAATTTTTAAAAAAGGAAACCCTCAACCAAGTAGGTATAGAAGGAATTTGCTTCAACACAATAAAGCCCGTGTTCTAGAATCTCAACCAGCATCACTGTGCCTGGGGAGGAAATGGAAAGTGTTCCCTCGGAGGACAAGACCGTGCAGAAGACAAAGGTCCCCACCCCCACTATTCTACCATGTCCTGGAAGTCAGGCTGGAGCAGCCAGGAAGGAAAAAGAGGTAAAGGATGTTGGAAAGAAGGGAACATTATCTCTCTCTGTTTTCGGCGACTGTGCAGGAAACCCTTGAGATGCAGTAAGATGTACCTGTTAGAACTAACAACATACCTGGGAAAGTTGCAGGGCACAGAAATCAAAGCCCTTGTTTTTGTCTCTGTAGACAAACAACAGACCCAAAAGAGGAAAGTAATGCATTAAGGAAGTAATGCATTCACAACGGCAACAGAAGGAGTAAGAGACTAAAGTAAGGTTATACAGAGATAGGAACAGCCTTCCAGAGACACCCAGGGAGGAGATGAGAGTGGGCACAGATGAATGGAAAGACACCCCATCTTCCTGAATGGGGACGATGATTGCTGTTCAAAGGTGTGTAGGTCCCCCACCTGCAGAAGAGTCGGGGGGCGGGGGAACATCTGGAAATTCACACGGCACCATAAAGGAGCTCAAATAATCAAAGAGAATCTTAGCACGGAAAACCACACCGAAGGCCTCCCGCTCCCTGGCTTCCGGGCAGATAAAACAATGCGGCCCTTCCTGGAAGCGCACGCAGGATAATGGAACAGAGTCGAGCGCTCCAGAGTGAATCCATGCACCCACAGTCAGATAGTCTTGGACAGGTACCAAGAGCACGTGGTGTCAAAGGACAGCCTCTCCAGTTGGTGATTTTCAGGAAAGTGGACATGTAAGAGGGCGCTAACTCACACCATATCAAAGAATCTGCTCCAGATGGATTCAAGACTCATTGAAAGAACTAACCA